>NC_080064.1:160108835-160433711 GCF_949987535.1 Balaenoptera acutorostrata
ACCTCAGTGCATTACAACCTCACCTTCCCCAGAGAAATGTCCGAGAGACTAAAGCCTACCCACCCACCACTACTGAGCTCCGGGCGTGTGCAAGCCCGCTGTGAAGGGGCTGGGGATTCAGAAACAACTGACTTCAGCCCCTTCAGAAGAAGGGCCAAGGTGTAGCCAGAGCACAGTGAGGTGGTGCAGGGGCTGAGACCCAAGTCCTTACAGTGGGACATATTCAGTGCCTCCAGAGCTTCCTAGAGGAGGCTGAGCCGTGAGAGACGAGTAGGTAGGAACTATGCAAAGGGTAGATGTCTGCAAAACACAGCTGCTGGAGCCTGGGATTTCTATATGCACCCACCTCTCCTTTTAGCCACTCCCCTGTCAGGGGTGGTGGAAAGAATACCAGACCCCAAATCATGAGACATGGGCCCAAGACGGGGCTATTCATCAGCACTGGGCCTATTTTTGCTTTCAAAGTAGTCATCAGTTCCAGTTACCTCCCCTGGGCCTCCTCTCCCTTTCACCTGAACCCTGTCCAGCTCAAGTCCTCCACCTCCTCCAGGGCTGCCTGGACCTCGAGCTGTCAAGGACCCCTTTCTCCCAAACCTTGACTAGTCTTCAACCTCCTTCTTGCTGGCTCATCCCAGCTTCCCAGAGACAGTGATCTCCAGAATTAACAAAGAAGGGGAAAGGAACAAACACGTACCGAGCACCTGGTCTATGCAGGCTCCTTGCTAAATATGGCGATCTCATTTAATCCTCACCATAACTTTGCAAGGTGAATATTATCATCTACATTTTACAGACACAGAAACCAAGGCCAACAGGTGAGGTAGGCCTGTCTCCAACATCGGAAGCAAGAAGCCCCACAAGTCGTTCAGGGTCAGTGACAAAACTGTGGACTTCTTCCCATGGAGGAGGATACACAGACCACGTAGCAGAAAAAGAGATTAAACAGGAAGTTCTGGCCAGACATCAGGACCATCCCGTGATGGCTCTGTCACCAGTCCCTGCCCCCAAGCAGGGACACTTAATACACTGGACAAAGCTCCACACTCCAGCTCTATTGCTGGGAGTCAAGTGGCATCAGCGTTCAAGACACTGGGCCTGGTACCAACTGGTCCAGCCTCCACCCTTGCTATCCAACAAACAGGGCCACTGACTGTTCACAGAAAGCCAGGCTGGGTTTTTCTTCTTGACACCAGAAAGCAGTGCAAAGTATCCCAAGGGTTGGGGGGTGGGGGCAGGACAGAGCAGAACACTCCCTCCCTCTCACACAATTTCTCCAAAAATCAGAACAAATAACCTTTTCTGCATAGAAGGCACTTAACCTTTGAGGATATATATTCACCTCCACCACTTCATGGCACTTTCTTCCATCTTGAGGGAACAGGCAGGGCAGGGGTTTCTGGACTGATTAAAAAACAAACCACACACAGTATTGACAGGGGAGAGACCAGGACATGAAGTCCTGGTGTGTTCTTTGCACCAGACCACAAGTTCAACTGCAAATGTGTCATTCACAGTTTACGTATAGTTGTATATAGTATAATTCCCTTGCTAAGAAACTTTGGTTCCTGAGTGTAAACCACAATGATTGCCTCCATTGTTACCAAATAACAGCAGCTGACATTTATCAAGCTCTTTTTACTTGCAGCTGCTGGGCTCAGAGGTTTTATCAGCTCGTTTAATCCTCACAATACAGTGAGGTAGGTACTGTTATCCTCATTTTACAGAGGAGGAAGTTGAACCACAGAGAGGTGAAGTAACTTGTGCAAGAGGAAATGGGATTCAAACCCAGGCATCTGAGTGCTAGAGCCCAGTTTCAACTAGTCATACCTACTCCCCGAAGTCCAGGAGGCCTTGGTCCCAAAGAAACAAAGGTCTACAGGAGAGCCCAAGAACAGATGCTCAGGCTGGGTGCTGCTGTCCACTGGGTCACAGGTGTAGATATAGTAGATATAGTTAATACCAGCTAACATTTACTGAGCACTTGTTACCTATCAGGCACACAGTCCAGTGCTCTATATGTATGGTTTAATAAAGCTATAGTTTTTTTTTTTTACATTTTAGATATATATAATTATATATTTACATATATATTTGTTCTATTTATTATTTAATAAATAACAAAGCTACAGAGTAGATATTATCATTATTACTATCATCCCCATTTTGCAGCCAGGGATACTGAGACTTAAAAGAGGTTAAGTAACTTGCCCTTCGTCCCACAGCCAGTTTGGAGCAGCCAGGATATAAACACCTGACAGTCTGGGTTGTTATCCATAATGCTGTGTTATCAGGCTCCAATGGTCCAAATGATAGAGCTTAATTTCACTTTTGGAGTCCTGAGACGATCCCTGCCTCTCTGCCTTTAATCTCCAGAGCCCTACCCAGGCTGAGAGAGGGGAATCCATGCCATCTTTCCACCACCCAGTGGCCTGGAGGTACCTCAGTGGGCCACCAAGGGTCACTGTCCAGCTCCTCCTCCTCCTCCTTCGGGACACCGCAGAGCCAGGAGGAACAGGCGAGTTCGCCATACACTCCATGAGTACAAAGGAAAACTCCCCCCACCCCGCCCCCATCACATCTCCACTAAGGTGGGGCCTGAATGTCCACAGCTGTACATTCACCCACAACTGTATTTGTACCTTCAGATTCATCCTGCTGACTCGAGCTCCATTTTTCTGAGCACTTTTAGAACAACTGAGTCCCGGCTCCAGACAAGCTTGTGGGGAGGAGATAAGGGAGGAATGAGAGGATGAGACCCATCCAACAAAAAGGACTGTGACCTCAAATAACTTTGCAATCACACCCTAGAAGTTGCTCTATAGGGAAGCCTGAGGAAATCATCAGCCTACACTTCCTGGCCCTGCCCTCCCCACCCCCATATGCCAGCCTGTTCCCCAGGCCTTGGGCAGGTGAGTCCAACACCAAGGCTGTCCCGCTCTGAAGTGCTAAGTGCATCATGAAAGGCAGCCAGAAGCCCCCGGGGCCTCACCCCAACCCCTGAGCAATGCTTTCAGGAGCCCAGCAAGGGTCACTCTAGGCCCTGGTCCACAGGCTGTGCCCGGCTGCAGACTCCAGGGCAGCAAGACAGCAGCTGGGCTATTCTTAGTCCCTGCTCCACTGGGATCAGGTCCGTGTAACAGCTGAAGGGCAAGTCCTCAGCAGGTACCCACCATGCCAAACCCCTCCCTACCCTCAACTCTGGCCCCTTGGGAAAAAAGAAAGGGGAAGGTGTGGCCCTGGGGAGGGGGGGAAAGCTGAGCACATCAAGAGTGTCTGTCAGGAAGAGGAAACTGATTCAGAGGTCAAGGGCAAGATCAACTGACAGGGCTGCAGCGCCTGGGGAGAACAGGAGACTATAGGAAGGACTGACCCTCACTCAGGAGCAACCCTGAGGGTCCATGGGGCCTTCTCCAGCAGGCCTGCCATGCCTAAGCCCAGAGCCCTGAGAAGCTGTAGTGGATGCCCAGATATCACCTCATCACACCTGTTTGCTGATCTCAGCATTCTCACCATCCCTACCTGAGCCCGGGAGGCAAGGATAAAGACGCCCTCTCTTTCTCCTCCTCCCATGAGGGATAACCGAGGCTCAGGACGGGGCACACACTCCAGCCCAACTCTCTGCCGAGAGCCAAGCCCCAAGACTAACGTCCGAAAGGGCTGAGCCACCCTTCCCTCCTTAATAACCCCTCACTCCTCCCCAAGCAAGTTGGCCCGCGCCCGAGCACCCCGCGTCGTCCCGACCGCCGACCCCTTGCCCGGCTCCCAGGTCCCAGACTGTGCGCGCCACGGTGACTCATCCTGCCCCTTTCCGGTGAAGCCGAGACAAGGGAAGAAAATAAATGCAACTTTCCAAAGAAAACTCTGACGCGGGAGGCGGCAACAGGAGCGAGCGGCCGGTGTGCCCGCCGTCTGCCCGGCCCGGGGCTCCGGGGAGGCGCCTCTCCCCGCCCACCCCGCCGCCCGGCCCGGGACGCGGGGGACCCGGCGCCTCCAGCCCGGCCCGCCTCCGCGGAGACCCGAGCACCCCGCAGCCGGCCCGGTGCAGGAAGAGGGGGCGCGCCTGGGCGCCCGCAACCCCGTCAGCTCCCCTGGGACTCAGGGGGCTGGGCGCGCGGGTCCGGGACAGCCACGGCGCGGCCCCCTCCTGCGGGGCGCAAAACACGCGACACCACGGAGCTCGGCCGCGCAGCACCCCTCCCCTTCCCGCGCCGGGACCCCCTCCCCGCGGAGAAGGGCGGGCGCGCCCCTACCTGGCCGAGGCGCGCGGCTGTCACCCGGGGCCCGCGCGTGCGAGCTCGTCCCCCCCCCCGCCTCCCCCCACGCGCGCCAGCGGGCGGCTTTTAAATCTCCAGGTTACTCCGCGGGGGGAAAGAGCATGCGCGCTGGGGCGGCCAGGAGGGGGCGGGGCGAGGCGGGACGGAGGTGGGGGGTGCTGGGAGGGGGTACGAAGGGGTGGGGCTGGTACCCAAGGGAAGAAAGCGGGAGGTCTCGAAGCTGTCTTTGTAGCCGCGACCGCGACGGGCAGCCTCCGCGTGGCTCCCAGACTGCCCTATCATTACCTAGGGCAGTGCGCCGCCCCCTCGCCACCAAAACACTTAGGTGAAAGCTGCCCGGCTCCGCGGGGCGCCTCCCCTCCCCTGAGCCAGTCTGCGACCATTACCCCCACGCGCTATTCCGGCCATCCCCTTGTCCCCGGTCCGAGCAGCACCCCACCCATCCAGGACCAGCCTTGAAAGGAGATGTCACATTCTCCCGGAGTTACTCTTCCTACTGTTTGCTGTTCTCTGAGGCATAAAGAGCTTCCTGATAGCTAACTCAGTCCTTCCTGAAGTTAAAAGCCAAATTTCAATTTTTTTTTCTCCTTAAGGGTGTGTATGGGGAAAGGGGGTGATACACTGACAGTAAAATGTTCCCTCTGTCAGCTGTTGAGCAAGGTCCCAAAAGATACCTGTTTCCAGAATGCCTTTGACAAGAGTGAACAATGCAGGTGGGAGATAACTGGGGGCCCAGGCTGGCCTTGGGGTTGGAGGCCCAGTTGTGTCTTTCTTCCTTCATGGAGTTTTATTAGAGTGGAGAGAACTCCAATTTGTGTGCATTGTTGACTTGAATGCTACAAAAATCGGAGGAAGATGGCTTTGAAGGGGTGGACCTAGTTGACTGTAGCCATGGACTGGGCACTGGGGCACTGAGCTCCAGTGCTGGCCCTGCCACCAACCGGCTGTGATGTTGGGCAAGTCCCTTCCATATTCTGAACCTTGGTAAGAAGGAGTTGGCCAGAGGGTCTCTAAGGGCACCTCCAACTGGAGGCAGAGAAGAATGGGAAATCTAGAAAGGAGTGGGGAACAGTGGAGCCCTGTTGGCTGTGGGGAAGAGAGCGTGGGTGCAGGAGAGAGCAGAGGGAGAAAAACCAAGAATCTACCTTCTGGGTCACTGAATAAGTTTAACTTGTAAACGGTCTCAGCATTGCGTCTCTGGGCGCACTCACCCCCCACCTCCCAGCAGGTGACCCTCCAGTGCCCCAGTGGCTTTCCAAAGCCTTTGGCACACCCATTTGTGGCCAGCAGAGAGACTTGGGTGGAGTCCTGGGTCCCTGAGCTGGTGTCTCCTTTGCCCCCAAAAAGGGGGCAGGAGTCAGAGGGAATTCCAGGTCAGCTGGAAAATTACTGAGCCAGGAGAGAGTGGATGGTGGTATTTTCCAGGCTTGGGGAAGGAGCACTGGGGGAGCAGGAGGGAGTTGTCCCACCTCAGAGGAATAGGAACCCTCCCTCCCACACGGGGAAGGGGGAGGAGGGCTCAGGAGAGTGAGCAGACAGCCTGCTGTGAGATACTGGACCCCACCCAGCGGGTCTGGCCACCTGAATAAGTGCCAGGGCTAAGCCACCTTTCCCTCCTTAATAACCCCTCACTTCTCCCCAAGCAAGTTGGCCTGCGCCAGAGCACCCTGCATCTTCCCAGCCGCCAACCCCTTTCCTGGCTCACCCCTCCCCAATGCAGGTGACCCTTTTTTACCAAGCCAGTTGGATGTACTCTCCAGGCCCCACCCAGCACAGGGTGCTGTAGGGTCTTCTGCTGGGAAGATGCTCCCTCCCCTTTTTCTGCTGGTGTAGCCTCATGTAGTAATAGTTAACTTTTACCGATTGTGCCAGGCACTGTTCTAAATGCATTTCATGTATTAACTCATTCAATCCTTGTGACAATTCAAGAGATGGGTATCATTTTCAGATAAAGAAACTGAAGCAATCCCTTAGTCCAGTTACTACTACTACCACTACTGCTACTACTAATACAGACACACACACACACACACACTCACACACACAGAGTCTCTGGGCCCCAGAAACAAGGCAGAGGCAGCAATCCCTCATCTATCCTGACCAGTAACTTCCAAGCCTTAATAAAAGTCCTAACACCCAAACTACTCCCCACAATGCTGGGTCGTTCTGGATTAGTAACAGCTTCTCTGGGTTTCAGTTCCCCACTAAGTCAGCTGTAGGAAGACCACCATGTCCCTTTCCCTTCATCCCCACTCCCTCCCCCACCACACACGCACATGCACACACCCTACTCCCTAGCCACTTCCCATTTATAGGAAATGGGGGATGACGTAAGGAGCAAGGCCATCCTTGGGGAACTGCTAATAGTCTGGCTGGATATTGGAGAAACCAAAGATGCTGGCAAAAATGCATTAGCAGCTTCTGCTCCACCCCCCACCCGTAGCCCCTTCCCATTATCCTTGGGCTCAGAGCGAGCATCGTCCTCTTTCTACCAAGATAAGATACCCATCTGGGGCTGGGTAGCCTGGAAAAAGCCTGAGAAGCCATGAAGAACCTGGAGTTCCTTTGATGTTTCCTCCTCCTCTTGCTATCTCTACCACCCAAAGGTGGTGGTCCCCTTTGAGAGAGTTCTTTGCTTCTTCCCCTGCCTGTCTCAGGATGAAGGGTCAACAGTCTCTTTAGGCATAAAGGCCATCAATAGGCCCAAATCCTCACCGTGGACTTAGAAGGGGGAAGGATGGGTCCTCTGGACACAGGAATTCCATTTCTGGGATTTCTCTTATGGCAAAATAACCAGAGATATGTATATCAGAAGTATGTACAAGATGTTCATCTCATCATTCTTTTTTTTACAAATAAATTTATTTATTTATTTATTTTTGGCTGCACTAGGTCTTCATTGCTGCATGCGGGCTTTCTCTAGTTGCGGCGAGTGGGGGCCACCCCTCCGTTGTGGTGTGTGAGCTTCTCATTGCGGTGGCTTCTCTTGTTGCAGAGCACGGGCTCTAGGCGTGCAGGCTTCAGTTGTGGCACGCAGGCTCAGTAGTTGTGGCTTGCAGGCTCTAGAGCACAGGCTCAGTAGTTGTGGCGCACGGGCTTAGTTGCTCCGTGGCACGTGGGATCTTCCTGGACCAGGGCTCGAACTCGTGTCCCTTGCAGGTGGATTCTTAACCACTGTGCCACCAGGGAAGCCCTCATCATTCTTTATAAGAGTGAAAAATTAGAAACAATTTAAATGTGGAATAATAAGCCATTGGCTAAGCAAATTACGGCAAATCCATGTAATGGAACATTATGCTGCCATTAAAAATGGTAATGACCATAGAGAATGGACTTGAGGACACGGGGAGGGGGAAGGGTAAGCTGGGATGAAGTGAGGGAGTGTCATGGACTTATATATACTACCAAATGTAAAATAGATAGCTAGTGGGAAGCAGCCACATAGCACAGGGAGATCAGCTTGGTGCTTTGTAACCACCTAGAGAGTTGGGATAGGGAGGACGGGAGGGAGATGCAAGAGGGAGGAGATTTGGGGATATATGTATATGTATAGCTGATTCACTTTGTTATAAAGCAGAAACTGACACACCATTGTAAAGCAATTATACTCCAATAAAGATGTTTTAAAAAAATGGTAATGACATAGAAGAATTTTAACTGAATGGGGAAATGCTTATGATATATTACCAACAAAAATAGCTGGGTACAAAATAGTGCGCATAGTGGGATATACATTTTTTTAAAAATTAGTTATATACTAATGCAATGTGATATCCTGGATTGGATCTTGGGACAGAAAAGGGACATAAGTGGAAAAACTGGTGGAATCCGAATAAAATCTGCAGTTTAGTGAATGTTACTCCACCAGTATTAATTCTCAGTTTTGATTATTGTACTATGATGTTAACATCAGGAAAAACTTGTTGAAGGGTATATGGGAACTCTATTGTCTTTGCAACTTTTCTGTAAATCTAAAATTATTACAAACTAAAAAGTTTTAAAATTAGGTGTATATCTATAGAAAAGAAATGATTTTTAAAAGACATAACCAAAAGTTGAATACTGGTTTTCAATGAACAGGATGGATGATTTTGAGGGCAGGGGGCACTAGGGAAATTTTTCTGTATCTCCAAATCTATGTGGATCATAAATTGCTTTCGTAAATAGAAAAAAAAGAATCGATAAATATTATTTTTTAAAGGAAAAAATAAATAAAATGAAGGAGGAAGAAAGAAGAATGAGAAATCACCCCTGGGCCGCTCCCCAGTGTGGACTCTCGCACCTCATTTCTGTTCAGAGGGTTAGGGGTTGGGGAGATCAGGGACCGGAGAAGGAAAACCACCCCCAGGGCCTCCTTAACTGAGAGGTTTAGAACGGATTGGGTGAAGAAATAAGATGAAGCAGTTTGAGAAGGGTGGAGGGGGTCTACCCCCGCACTTGGACCATATTTCCACCATCACCAGCACTCCGTGAGCACAGAGAGGAGGATATTGAAACCACTGAAAGAACTGGACAGCTACATCTTCCCTCTCAAACCTCAAGCTTGGGAATGACCATGGCCTCTAGGTCCTGAGGTTGCCCGTGCTCCCCCCTGCCTATCATTGCTAGAAGGCGGAGCCTTAAAATTGCTGACGAATGAGGTCCCCCACCTCGCAGCTGGGGACAGTCCAATCTGAGTGGTACCCCATGCAGGGAAGTTTTTAAAACAACAACAAACACCTTCAAGGGTACTTTCTTCAGGAAACTTCCCTCTGACCGTGAAAAAACAGAAATTCTTTTACGAAGAGAACTTTCCTCTGGATTTAAACCTCCTTCTGAGTCCTCCCCGAGCCCCACCCAGGCCCATGGGGAACTGGCGGAGAGACCAAAATTGCCCTCAAATCAGAGAAATCCAGCTGAGTGGGGAGCAGAGGGAGGGAAATGCTGAGCCCGTTCTTCCATGGAAAGATGTTGGCTTTTCTGTAGGCAACGGCAAAGTCATTGTCAAAAGGGAATGCCTTCAGAGGGCCAGCCTAGACCAGCGGAGAGAGTCACGGGGAGTCAGATCATAGGTGAGTTCACAAAGGGGCAGGACCCAAGCTGCTTTCAACAGATTAAGTGTGGCGGGGACATTTGCAGGGCTCTCAGGCACCAGGTAAGGCGTAAGCCTGGATGAACACAATAGTCCTTCCCGGCTCTAAGAACCAATGAAACCCGTCCCACTTTCCTCTCAACTGAGTCCTTTAGCCTCTTAGATTTTCTCGGGGCATCAGCAGAAAGCTCCCAGTCAGGGAGCCTAGAACTGGAGCCGCGACGGCTTAGTTTTAGAAACCTAAGTAACACGAAGGATTGGAACTGGGGGTGGAACGCTTCATGGGACTTGCTCAGGGCAGTGAGGCAGAGGCAAAAAGGTAGTGCTGTCTCCTTCCCCTTAAGGGTTCAGGAGTGAAGCAGACAACTCCCCTATAAGTCTCTAGTGGGAAAGACACTTAGTTAACTGGGCTGGGTTCTAAAATGCCTGTAGCAAGGAGGTGATTATGTCACTGTGAATACCCGGGATTCTACTCTGGAGCTCAGAGCGCCTGAGGGGCTAACTACCAGGCTGGGTTTGGTTGGAGAATGGGGAGGGACAGCCAGATGTGACAGAGCTCTGCCTGCTCCACACTCCCACGGAGATTTGCACCAGCTAGTCCCTGAGAAGCTCTACGCTCCAGTGGAAAAAATGTGGGCTCTGGAATCAGACAGATCCAGTGCTATTTACTACGCATCCAGGCATTCATTTCTCATTCAACAAACATTTGTTAAATAACAATTACGAATCAGGCTCAGTGCTAAGGTATAGTAACTTTATGCCTGCAAGCAAGTCATTTAATATCAGAGTCTTAATTTTTATGCAGGAAGCTTGTTGGGAAGAATGCAAGGCTACTGCTTAAATACTGTATTTAGAGGAGAATCTCAACCCATGTTTGTACATTCTGTCTTATGTACAGAGTCCTAAATGTGATTTAGGAGATGGGAAGAACATATGAGGTACCTCATAGAGGTTACAGTCTTCTCTGGGAACTAGAAAGTGGTGCGACACATCAGCAAGTGCAAAAATGTCAAGGCCATAAACCAGTTCCAGAGGTCAAACATGATCGGAGTTCATTTATCCCATGTATCCCTGGGATAAATCCAGGGAAGCGGGGAAGTCCCGAGCTGGGTTTTTAAGGCCAGCAGGCTGGTGAAGGTGAGGGATAATTACTTGTTTCTGTGCTACACTTAAGGATTTACAAACACTTTCACTGATATCAGCAGGTTTGATTCTTACAAGTACCTCTAAGGTAGGCAGGTGCCACCTCCTTTTATGGACGGGGAAACTGAGGTCAAGTCACTTGCCCAAGGTGGCAGAGCTGAAGCAAGGGAGGGCCTAAGGCCCCTCATCTGGGTGGATCCAAGCCCTGGTTCCCTGCCCAGCAGCAGAGGGCAGAGCTCAGTGCTTACTCAGTCAGCTGTGTTCCAGCAGCAGCAGGTGGACAGAGTCCAGATCAGGAGGCCGAGGAGCTCAAAGGGGATTTAGTTGCCAGCTGTGACTCCACAGTCTCCAGAGTGGGGAAGATAGAGGGGTCATGTGAGGGGCAGGAGGGCACAAGGGAAGAGGCCGCAAGGTCTTGTTCCCATTCTCCCTGTAGGGCTGACTTTTCCACTGCAAGGCAGGAATAAAAGGAGGAGACTGCTATCCCCACTGGTAGGTGCTCTCACAGTCTTTACTCAACCAGAGACAAGGAGGGCCAAACAAGAGGGAAAACACTAGAACTGCAGCAAGAGGGATGGGAGTCAGACTGGAGGAGGGACTTCCCCGGGCATCTGAGGTAAGGTGTGAAATCTCTAACCTCCTTTCCTTAAGTGACCCCCCCCCAAGCTCTCCAAGTTCAGTGCAATGCACAGCCCACGGATCAGGGTCAGGTGACCTGCAGCTGGCCCCATCTCCGGGGGCTGCTGTTGGGGATCCTGCTGCCTAGGCAGCGTTTCCCATTCTGGCAGGGATGGCCTGAATGTGCCAGGAGTTGTGGGCAATAGGCTGAGGCTGGAGTGGCTTTTGGCAGGATTTACTGCTGTACCCGGACGTGTGTGTGTGTCTGGGGGGGAGAGGGGATCTGATACTAATGTAAGTGTCTATAAAGCCATTCTCACGGTCCTGATGCAATGCTCAAGATAATAAGCAAGTGCGTAATTAATAACTAGATTGTGAACTAACCTCTTGCCTCAGGTTATGGTGCCAGTTTTGCACAATCTATCCCCAGGCCTGTGGGGAAGAGAGGCACAGGCCTGGTTCAGGTGTCTGGGCAGGGCTACCAGCCCCCAGACTCTGGAGCTCCAGAGGAAAGAAGGAATTGGTGGGAGGGGCCCATCTGCTGGGCTCCCAGGCCAGGAAATGGAGGGGTAACAAGCCACAAAATCTATATCCTGGATTTTGTCTGGTTTTTCTTTTCTTTAATTAATTTCAAAGTCCCTCCCAGGGCTGCAAGGTACAGTTGTATTGATACATGCTATTCACTTCACAAGCACAACTAGGCAAGGCTCATGGCTGCATCTACCTTTCCCTAATTTGCATGAAAGCACTTTATGGGCTGGCAGTAGCCCTGGCACCTATGGTGGACCAGGACCAGGACCAGGACCAGGTACTTGGTGGGGTACACAGATCACGGACTCTGGAGTTAGGCTTGGGCTTGCTGGCCTCACTAGGGGTCAACTTGGGGCAAATGACTTTGCTGAGCCTAGGTCGCCCCCTATAAATGGGGATGTTGGTACCCATCCCACAGAGTTGTGTGAGAATCAGAGTGCTGAGTTTCATGCCCGTCACAGAGCAGTAAATAAACACTACCCTGGTCCATCTCCCCACCACAGTCCCCTGCCTCCAACCCCAGGCTCAGGGCCGTGGCCTGTCCCCGTCGCCCTGCCAGTCTTCCCTATCTTCCCCATCCCTCATTCCATGACAGTAGGAGTCCTGCTTTCAAAGCACTTGCACAGACACCTTCCATGTGCTCCCCGCTACTCTGAGCAGCGGACAGGAAGGCGTCAATTCTGCACTTCATAGGACAGGGACACAGCCCTGGAGAGGTGGCGTGCCAAGGGTGATGTGGTCACAGAGTGGCAGAACTGGACCACAACCCAAGGCCCACACCGCACCCTCGGTGCTGAGCTCCCCAGTGGTCACACAGGGCAGGGGGTGAGGGCTCTAGAATTTTACCAGCACCTTCCCAGAATAAAGGAGGGGAAGGCGGGTGTCTCCCGAAATCCACACATTGACAACCTGTTCTCCACCCTCCCGGCCCTGAGCGGATGAGCAGCAGAGAGCGAAGGGCTAGGAGAAGCCGTTGCACTAGCCTTGGCGGGAAGCAGATCACCATCTCTGTCTAACTGCCGGGGCTGCCCCAGGAAGGCTGGGCCCAACCAGAGAGATGCCGAGATCAGACCACAAGCAGGGGCCTGACTGTGATGTGAGGCTGTGATAGCATCTCCAGGGCCTCCCAGCTCTGGGACAGGCCCTCCTCCCTCACTAATCAAGGCCTCCAGCCCCCCTAACTCTGCTCAGGGCATGTTATGTTTAGGTTATTTCCAAGTCACTCAAACGCTTGGGCCCTGTCTCACCGTTAGTGTAACGGCAGGCTCACCCTGTCCGTTGGGTGGTGCGGTCACAAAGACCACAGCTTGTTCCCGTGAACATTCCTTCCTGGGCTTCATGGTTTTCAAAGTGGTTTCACGTGCAGCGTGTCATTTGGTTCTCATGATGACCTTGGGAGACAGGTAAAGGACTGAAACGTAAACTTGGAGAAATAGAAAGTGACTTGCTAGGGCCACACAGCCATACGAGCTGGAGCCAGGCCTGACCCCTGGCCCTCTGGCCATGACTGCTTCTAAGGAAGGTGAGCCACGGGCGCACAGGCTGCTGGGTGCTGGGACCGGAGCGCAGGGAGACAGACAGCGCTCTGCCTCTGCTCCCCGAGAAGTCTTTGGTAAAATGGACCTTTTCTTCCTTGGAAGGAGCAGGGCAGTGGTGGGGTCTGGCCCCGCCCTCCCAACCCCCCAGAGATGGTGGAGGAAGGACCAGGAGAGGGACGGGGGCATCGAGTGTCACCCTCTGCACAGAGCCCCCGCCTTGACCTTAGGACGGCAGCCCGACCCCTCCTGCTCTTGGTGTCCTGTTCACCACAGCACCCCAGCTTTTGCGAGGCCTGAGCCTTTGCATTTGCATTTTGACTCTTGCCACTCCTCTCCACAGCCCGCCCCCAAGGCCGCCTCGATCTTGAGGCTCCATTAACCCTGAGTCTCTGCCAAGAAGGGGGAGACTCCCAAGGTGATTATAAGCTCCCTGGAGAGAGAGGCCTGTCATTAAGAGCAGACTTTCCACATTCTCGAAGCAGCTAGCTCTGCTGTTTTTTTCTGAGAAGAATCTATCAGAGCTCTTGCAGGCTGCTCTACGGGGACCGGCAGTGCGGACGTGGAACAGCTTCTGGGAGGAAAGAGGGTGCCTAGGGCTCCTCCCTTGGGTAGGTTACCTTTGTCTTTGAGAGCTGATGTCCCAGAGGTTAAGCCATTTAACCTCCCCCCGCCAGATTCTAGAAGAAAAGCAAAGGGAGGTCCGAGGAGCTGCAGTAGGGCAAGGGGCTCCATGGGGCACCCCCGTGGGGGGCCTTCTTCAGAGGCTTACAGATGCACAGCTGCCCCCAGTGTCTCTCTGGACTCGGGGAGGATGGTGCTGCCTCCGTGACCAGGGCTGAGACAGGGCTTTCCACAGCGAGCAACAGAGAGCCCTGAAAGAGGAGCGGTCCCCAGGGGCCACACTGTCCCTCTCCTTGTCTCCAGGCAGCCTCTCAGACCTGCCCTTTCACTTTTTAAAATCAGCTAGGGGTCCGCGTACATTTTCTTTAAAGGGTCAAATAGTAAATATTTTAGGGACCATCAGGTGGCCTCTGTCACAGCTCCACTCTGCCCTCGTAGCACAAAAACAGCCACAGACAACACATAAACAAGTGGGCATGGCTGTGTTCCGATAAGCTTTATTTATGGACCCTAAAATTTGAATCTTTCATACAATTTTCATGTGTCAGGAAATAGTCTTCTTTTGATTTTTTTTTAACCACTTAAGAATGCAAAAACCGTTCATCATTCATGAGCCATACAAAAACTGGCAGTGCCCTGGACTTGGCCTGCAGGTGGTAGTTTTCTGTTTAGTCCCCCATTAGAGTTGTCCTGTGTGCCAGCCTCCTTAAATAAAAATGATAAAGCTGATTAAAGAAGTGAAGAGGTTAGTGTGAAAGAGCACCTAGGCTCTATTTTACTATCTTTGGATAACCATGTGGATTTATTTTTAAACCAGGACTTATTCCATATCTATTTTGTGCTTTCACATAATTCTCTCATCCTCACCACAATCTTATGAAGCCAAGTGGTAGCATTTCTATTTTACAGATGAGGAAAATTAAATGCAAAGAGGTAAAGCAACTTGTCTTGGGCGGCACAGGTAATACATGGCAAAGCTGAGCTGCAAACTTATACTTGGTTTCCTAGTCTCTGCAGCCAGCATTCTGCCCACACTATGGGCCTCTCTCAGCTCAACTACAACCTCAGAGGATCCATCTGTCATCCAACAAAATATTGGTTAAGCCCCTTCTAGATGCTGGAGACACACTATAGGTCCTTACATCTTGCAGTATACATTCCAGAGGGAAACCACACAGACTCGTGGCTAAATAACTTCAGATGGCTATGAAGGAAGTAAAACAAGATGATGAGTTAGAGGGCCTGTGGGGAGGAGATGGGGAGGGAGGTCAAGGAAGAGAGGACCCTCTGAGGAGGTGACATAATGAGCTAGATCTGGAAAATTAAGGAGGAGCCCACCCCAGCAAGATCTGAGAGGAAAGGACTAGGAAAATGGAAGAGCAAATGCAAAGGCCCTGAGGCAGGACCAGCCTATGACGCAGATGAGCGCAGGAATGGAAAGAGAGCCAGGGGAAGAGAAGGAGGCAGAGATGGGGTTGGGTAAGTGAGCAGAAACCAGACTGTGTGGGTTTCCTTCTTGGGCAACAGGAGGACACTAGAAGGAACCAAGCAGGGGAGTGAGGTGATCTCATTTATGTTTTTAAAGAACACTTTGGGAGGTCTGAGTTTGGCAGGGAGAAGTATCAATAACTCCAGCGAAAAGAGTGATGATGGTGCGAAGACATTTGGAACAGGACCGGACTTTTGCTGTGACCACGGGAGTGGCCTGGAGGGCCCTGAACGGGGTGGGAAGGGCTCCTTGGGACCGGCCACACTCAAGGGGAGCTCTGCCTCCATCTTCCCTCTCCTGTCTCCCCCACCACCCCCACATTTGAGGAGACCCAAAGGGTCAGGGGAGAGAGAACTGGCAGAGTGAGAAGACCAAGGCAATGGGAAGGGCCGTGGTCTGTTACCCCCTGCCCCCCAACTACCGGTTTCAAAGGCCGGGGGCTCTTCCCGGCGCACCTCTGGACCCAGCCTGGTCCTGGGCGGCGCCAAAGGCAGGATGGGAACAGGGAACGGGGTGTCAAGAGCCTGTGATCTCCTTCTCTTCCTTGTTCAAAAGAAACAGGAGTAGGAAAAAGGAAAGGAGGGTTCTGTTTCTCCCTTTCTGGTGGCCTAGGGCTGGGGATAGTCCCATGATGGGATCAAAAGGTTAAGCATCTTTGTCAGATCAAAGGCCGGGCTGGGAGGAGGGCTGTGCAGGGGCCAGGCAGTTTCTGGAAGGCGTTGGAGGCACCAAGGACTTTGGCTGCTTGGGGTTTGGAATTTGAAGGGAGGGGTAGGTTAGTGGACAGTTTGCAAGGGTTTGGTGGGGAAGGCATTCTATCCAGTAGCCATTCCAAAGAGGGATGCCCACTGTTCATCTCAGGCCTTTAATAAAGCAAGGGTAAGCTCATCTTGAAAGTGGAAACAACCAGCATGCTGTATCCAGCCAAGTGGTAGTGAAACTGGCGATCCCTTGGGCCAAGTACCATTTGCCGGGTCCTGCTCTACTTGGAGTCAACGCTGATGCTGAAGAGAGGCGCCTCATCTAAGCCAGTCCACTGCTGGGTCCAACGTCTCTACCTTTGCTCAGATCCTCCCTGTTACTCTTATGCCCCCCAACAGGCTTCCTTTAAGCCAGACTCCTGAGGTCTCTCCGATTAGCCCCGCTCCAATATCTATCTCCCCTTACCTCTCTTTAGGGAGTGGAGGCAGGAAGGAAACGAACATTTATTCAGGGGCTGCTGTGAGTCAAGAACTTTATATACCCTGTTTTTCTTTACTCCTATTACTCTTATGAGAAAGATATTTATCTTCATCTTACTGATTGGGAAGTGGAGTCTCAGACATTTAAGTACCTTGCCCAGAACTCCACAGCTAAAAAATGGTGAAGGCAGGATGTGAATCAGGTCTGCTTCCCAAGCCCCTCTTCTCTTCACTCTTAGAGCTGCCTCAGCATCCCCATGACATCCTTGTGTATCTTTCACACTGTCATAGGCTGCTTGTCAATTGTTCTCATCCTCACCACAATCTTATGAAGCCTTTTGTTTCTATATAGAATCTTGCCCTCCTTGTCCCAACTGCTTAATGCCAATGATGACCGTGTGTCTTTTGGTCAATTCTTTCTTCAGACGGTGCCTTGATTTTTGGTTCGTTGTTGAGGGTAACTCCTCTCATGCACCATAATCCTCCCATCCTCCCTCACTCTCTCCTGGATGAAGTGCTATAGCAGATCGTCCTCAGTCTCCAAGGAGCATTGACTGAGGATCCACTGTGTGCCCACTCGATGCTGTCACTGGATAGAAAAACCACATGATGTTCACATAAAACCTGGTCACAAAAGTCCATAGCAGCCTTATTTGTAACAGCCCCAAACTGGAAACAACCCAAATGTCCTTCCAAAGGTGAATGGTTAAATAAACTCTAGTAACAACATACCATGGATTACTACTCACCAATAAAAAGGATAAAAAGGGATGAATTATTGATGCACACAACAACTTGGATGGATCTTCAGGGAATTGTGCTGAGAGAAAAGCAAATACCGAAAAGACACATGCTATGTGATTCCTTTTATATAACATTTTTTGAAATAAAACTTTAGAAATGGAGCACAGAATAGTGGCTGCCAGGAATGGCGGGGGAAGGATGGTTATAAAAGGGTGACACAAAGGATCCTTGTTTCCTGTCATGTTGTAACTTCAGAATCTGGACTGTGACAGCTCAAACATACACAGGCGATAAAATTGTATAAAACTAAACACACACACACACACACACACACGCAAGCACAGGCACAAGTAAAATGGAAAATCTAGATAAGTTTGGTGGATTGTATCAGGGTCAATATCCTGGTTGTGATATTATACTATAGGTTTGCAAAATGTTACCTTTGGCAAAAACTGGGCAAAGTGTACAAGGAATCTTATTGTTGTAACTGCATGTGAATTTGCAATGATCTCAATAAAAGTTTCAAATATGGGAGAGAGAGATCTCCTGCCTTCAAGGGGCTTACAATCTCTACCGTGTCCTCTGTGTCTTTTCTCTGCCTCTTTATCCCACTCTGCATTGAATGTAGTTGAGGCATAATGAATGAGTGGGCTGATCTTCTTCACGGAGGAGATTGCTGAATGGCCTTTGAAAGGCCACAAATTCAGGTTAATCTTCACTCCTCTTCCTGATTTCTCCATTCCCAATTTCCTCACACAACATCGCCGACCAGGGATCGAACCTGCGGCCCCTGCAATGGAAGTGTGGAGTCTTAACCACTGGACCACCAGGGAAGTCCAACTTTGACATTTTAAAAAAGGAGAATTGGGACTTCCCTGGTGGTGCAGTGGTTAAGAATCTGCCTGCCAAGGCAGGGGACACGGGTTCGAGCCCTGGTCCGGGAAGATCCCACATGCTGCGGAGCAACTAAGCTCGTGCTACTGAGCCTGCGCTCTAGAGCCCGTGAGCCACAACTTCTGAGCTCGTGTGCCACAACTACTGAAGCCCACATGCCTAGAACCCGTGCTCTGCAACAAGAGAAGCCACCGCAATGAGAAGCCCGTGTACCGCAATGAAGACCCAACGCAGCCAAAAATAAATAAATGAAATAATAAAATAATAAAAGTAAAAGGAGAATTGGAGGGAGAGGCTCTTAGAACCTTGGGGTAGCCCTGAGATTAAAGGGTCAGAGAAAGGCGACAGAGAAGAGGTGGAGGGATGGTCTCTCGTGTGGCTCGGCACGGCCCGGCTCCCTCCCAGCTGAGCAGCTTCCTCCATCTCACTGCGGGTCTTGCAGAGACTGTGGCTCTTGGGATCTTTCCTCTCTGTGTCTCTCTGCGCCCGTCCGTCTGTCTGTCTGTCTCTCCAGTGGTGGAAAGAGGAAAGGTGCCCGTAACCCTCACATCCTGGAATCTGCCTCATGAGTAACCTTTCCAGGGAAGCAGCAGCCCAGCTGTTTCCTGCTCCCATAACTGCGCCTCTGCATCCCTCTCACAGAGAGTCCCACGAGGGGCTATTTTCTAAAACCACCTCCCAGGGACTGTGCTGATGGCGGGAGGGCCTGGGGGAGAGGAAGATCTTGCAGCCCTGTCCTGGGACCTCAGCCAACCTCCCCCGCCTCCGCCCCCGGGTTATCCTCCCTCCCCGCCCTCCCGCGCACCCCCTCCCCCAGCCAAGCTTGCAGCAGCCTCCCCAGCAGCTGTACACAGCCGGGGTGGGGACAGCCACACTCCCTCTCACTCCCAGGCAGCAGCTGAGGGGCTGTGAATAAACAACTCAACTTCCTCAGGGTCCTTTCTACACACAGCCTGTATCCACCACCTAATCACATCCTTTGCTTGGGTTTCCTCAAAGCATCCATGTCACATCACAGCCAGGCCCAGTGGCAGTTGCAGGGGCTTCTGCCTGGAGAAGGAGACAGTCCGTGCCTCCGGGCTGGGCTGGGCGCTCCTGGAGAGGCCAGGGAAGGCAGAGAGGACTGCAAGCAGCTGCTTCCTTTCTTGTCCTTCCCATGATACCCACGAAGAGGGGGCACCAGAGACCTAGGTTTCCCAGCTCAGTGGAGAAACTATTTCCTTTCATAAAGAGGCATGTAATTAGCCCCGGGGAAATGGGAGGACCCCGCAGTCAACGCGTCCTTTGGCTACACTGACAAGAGAGGAGGGGCTCCAGAGGGATGAGAAGCCCCCACTTCCAGCCTCCCAGCCTCCAGAACACAGAAACACTTGAGGCTCTGCCTGTTTCTCTCTTATACATACACACACTCAAAAAAAGAAATACTATGTGTCCTAGAATATATGAAATACCTTTGAAATCTAGTTGAATTAGGAGCACGCCGTGATGGGTTCAGGAGGCAGGCAGACGTGGGGCCTGCCAGCCAGAAACAACTTCCTAGAGGAAGGTGCTCCCTTGGGGTCTTTACCTCCCCACTCCCTGTTTCGTGTCGCTTTCCTCTCACCACCAGCTCTTCCCCCAAGCCTGAGACCCCACAGGCCTGCGCTAGGCTGGCAGTTGTAGCCTGTCCACCGAGGTGTGCCTGAAACTCCAAGCCTCCCCACCCCAGCCCTCCCTCCTCTATAGGAACTGCAGCATCGGAGGGGGAGGGCTGAGTGGGAACTCACACCCTTCCCAACCATCCCCCCTCCTCCCCAGCCCACATTGTTATTGCCCTCTTTCCTAGTCGGAGCCTCGATATTAGATGTTTCTCTATGTTTGCACCATGCACCACCCCCACTGCCTAACCAAGGAGATCTGACCAGCCAAGAGAATGTTGTTCCGAGGCAGGCCTGGTCTGTGCCCTTCCTGGACGTTAGGGCATTCCAACAGAGACCCCTGTCTGGCTCCATCCACAAGTACCAAAATGTACATAAGAAGCCTGCTGTTTGCCAGCTATTTCACAGGACAAGTATAAATAAACAGACAGTGCCTGAAGCAAGGCACTTGGGAGGCACAGAGGACAGGCAGCCAGGAGCCTTGAGACAAGTTGGCTGGGTGGTTCCCAGCCCTTCCTCCCATCACCTTATTCACCTGGACTGCACCATCATCCCACCTTCAAGAGAAAACACAGAGAAATGTAACGCCCCTCTGCAGCACGAATGAAGGGCTCTCCCGTTCGGCAACTGAGGCTGCTTCTTGTTCATCCTAGTGATGCATTATTAGCTTCTCAGCCCACACCCCTCCACAGCCCCGCCCCCCCCCCCACCGGGGGAAATACCACCATGAGGCCTCTTGCTGGGCAGTTTCACTTATGGTCCTCATAACAACCCTGAGAAGTAGATGTTACTGACATAGTTAACAGTCTGAGAAAACTGAGACTCTGGGAAAGTTAAGTGTCTGGTTGGTGGAGAACGAGAACTCAAACCCGGATCCCTGACTTTCTGTCTAAAGTTTTTATTTTTCTTCATTATATCACTCTTTTTCATCTATTTTTGGTCAATTCCCTGCTCCCTGTTATTTGGGCTAGAGGCTGGGTATTCTGGGGAATAGCCTAATGCAATTGATCAACGTTGGCCTTAGTCAATAAAAAAGTAGCAGAAAAAAAAAAGTAGCAGAATGTTGTGTTTGTCAGGAGATGTGATCTGGAGCACATTGTTTAACCATTTCTAGACCTCAGTTTCTTCCTCTGTAAATCGAGGATAGTGATACTACTTGGACCTCACGGGACTGTTGTGAGGATTCAATGATAGCAGGGATGATAAACATTCAAGATGATTCCTTACACATAAGCACTTAAAAACAAGAGCTACTGGGACTTCCCCGGCGGTCCAGTGATTGATTGGTTAGGACTCCGCGCTTCGACTGCAGGGAGTGTGGGTTCGATACATGGTCCTGGAACTAAGATCCCGTATGCAGCGCAGCGGCTCGGCCACAAAAAAAAAAGAAAGAAAAAGACTTAAGGCTGGAAGAAGAAGTACAGCCCAAATGAGTTTTCCAGGGTGAGATGTAGATTATTAAAGGATGTAACTATGTATGGTCTTCTCTTTGCTCTTTTCTTGAACATGAATATCTGTGATTTGTCAAAGACATTTTCTTTTTTTTTTTAATTAATTAATTTATTTTTGGCTGCATTGGGTCTTCGTTGACGTGCATGGGCTTTCTCTAGTTGCGGAGAGTAGGGGTTACTCTTCGTGGCGGTGCGCGGCCTTCTCATTGCGGTGGCTTCTCTTGTTGCGGAGCATGGGCTCTAAGCACGCGGGCTTCAGTAGTGGAACATGGGCTCAGTAGTTGTGGCTCGTGGGCTCAGTAGTTGTGGCTTGTGGGCTCTAGAGCTCAGGCTCAAACGCGGCACGTGGGATCTTCCCGGACCAGGATTCGAACCTGTGTCCCCTGCATTGCCAGGCAGATTCTTAACCGCTGCCCCACCAGGGAAGTCCTAGTTACTTGTCATTTAACTCTATTGCACTGATAAGAAAATGAATATGTGTATTCTCAATTAAGAATTTCATGTGGAAAACAGGAAAAGAAACAAACATCCCATAACAAAGAAATCTCTTTTGAAAGTCTGATTGACACACGCAAGAACTGACTTGGTCTGTCAAGTGATTAGAGAAATGGGGCTCAAGAAGGCGGGCTCCTTATTCTTCATGCTGGCCCTTCACCATTGGATGCTTTCCTATTGAGAACCTGCCTTGTTTGTCTGTCTGCCCCCAGCCCGCATTCTGACTCTACAAGAATGTTGTGAAAGCTAAGCCCGGTGCGGAGGGGTGTGGGAGAGAGCTATCCCAGTGTACAGCTAAGTTTTCTTAATACCATACTCTTAAGAAGGAACAAAATTCCAGTTCTCATGACCTTAAATGCTGACACTTATCCAAAACGCCTAATGAGGAGGAAGCATGTGTCATGCACATTAACAGAGCTCAGAGATGCTAACTGAGCTGAGAAAAGTGAAAATTTTACTCAAGCCCAGATAACCAGTTCTATCTCCTAAGGCAAGATAGCACGACAAGGGGGACTCTCAACTTCTGGGAGTTATCTTATCTACACAAGAAGCACAAATGGTGTTCTTAAAAATCTGATGGAAGAGAGTATTACAAGATAACAGGCTGCTGACCAGAATTTCAGTATTTGTACAGTCCGACTGTTACTCAACTTATATAAATCAAACTTTTTTAAAAAGGCCTCTGGACTTCCCTGGTGGTGCAGTGGTTAAGAATCCCCCTGCCAATGCAGGAGACACGGGTTCGATCCCTGGTCCAGGAAGATCCCACATGCCGCGAAGCAACTAAGCCCGTGTGCCACAACTACTGAGCCTGCGTTCTAGAGCCCCCAAGCCACGACTACTGAGCCCGCATGCCACAACTACTGAAGTCCTCGCGCCTAGAGCCCGTGCTCCACAACAAGAGAAGCCACCGCAATGAGAAGCCCGCGCACCGCCACGAAGAGTAGCCCCTGCTCACCTCAACCAGAGAAAACCCACGCACAGCAACAAAGACCCAATGCAGCTAAATAAATAAATAAATACATTAAAAAATATAAAATATAAAAAAAAAAAGGCCTCTTCCCTATCTGTTGAAATTGGGTCTTTTTCCCCCACAGACTGAAGAGAATTTGTGGGGGAAGAGGGAGGCATCCATCTTGCAGCTCACCCCTGGGGTTCGGTTGCAAGATGCTCTTCATCTGTAAAGATGAAACAGAAAAAGAAACAAACATCAGGGTCTCCTGATACGGGTCCTCCACAGAAAGCATCCTAGTGAGGCTCCAGGATCATGAGAACACAGGCTATCACACTGCAACAGTAAAACAGTTCAGCTGAGCCCCAGGGTTCTGTCCCTGCTAATGGCTCCTATAGATAGTGTTGTGGCTTCCTTTCTGGTATTAAACTTGAAAAACCAAAGATACAAAAATATAGTGATTTCATACACCAGAAGTATGCTCTTGACAAGTATTTCTAATCAGTTTTCCACTGAAAATGAGTGTTCCCTCATTTGAAATGTATGTCCCATAACTAGGAATATAGTTTGTAACCACTGGGTGGAATTTTTTTTCCTATGAGAGGCTGAAGAAACACTTGAACGCCAATCAGTTCTGTGTACCTCCACTATTAAAAAACCCTTTCACTAGAGTAGGTGACTTGGGAATTACAGTCACTCTTCCTTCCCCTCTAAAGCCACCCTACATTATGGACTGGTTAAAGTTTACCCTTCTGCAAAGAGTGTTCTCACTAATAAATAACTCATTTGTACATCAGAGACAAAGCTAAAGGGATTTCAGTTCTGCAAGAATAAAGGTTTCACCGGCCCTGTACCTTGCCTAGAGGTACTTTGCTGCTTTTGTTTGAGGCCGGTTAGTCTACAAAGCCAGCAGCAACTTAGGTTCCAGGTGTTACGTGCACACAGCCTCATTCATGCTCACAGCGTCCCTTTGAAGAAGGGGAAAGTCAGTCTCTTATTATCCCCATTTTATAAAAAGGAGAAACAGGCATGGGGTGTGGAGAGATGGGGGGCTGGGTGGGTAAGTGACTAGCCCAAGATCACTCTCTAAACAGATCTGCTTCATCCACAACCAGCCACAAAACTTCTCTTAAAGCAGGTCTCAAGATGAGGAAAGGCGATGGGGGGCTTCAGTAAAACAAACTCATGCTTTAGTAGGTGTTACGTGCTATTCTCAACTCTGCTGTTAACACCTGTTACACTTTTTATACAGGTCACAAGCATTTCCTGGAGTAATCCCATTTTAAATATTTCACGCTTTAGTTCCTTAAACTATAAAAATATCACAGAAATGCTAATACTCTGAGATCCAGACTGTATCTTAGACTTTTTTCCTAATGAGGAGTAGGACAAAACTCTTCATCATACCACAGGTCCCAATTTTGCGTTCGGAATATAGTCACCATAATTTTCATTGTTGAAAGTTGCTGGCTAATTCAGAGGTGAACTCTAGAAGCAACAGATGTACTAGGAACTCCCTTTTCTACCGTCTGGCATTAGGAGTGTGTCCGCGCTTAGACTTGGATCTCCCAGAGCGGGGCATCTGCTTCTCAGTGACTGCTCAGTGCTGTTGACTTCTTCGGAGTGAGTGGCCCATGAGCCAAATATTAGGTCTTATTGCTTCACTTGAGGGCATGGGAAGAGAATGAGGGAAAGCAAGATGAGAAAAGGAGTGACCTGCTTTGCGATAACCCAAGAGTGGCCCATTGTGCAAGGTCTAGGGCAACAAGCACTCTCTTTGACTAGGCACCGTGTATATCCTGCACACCTGAAGTCACAGCAGCAGTGCCCTACAGTGGAGCTTTGGAATCTAAGTTCTGCATTGGTTCAGGTTTACCAGGAAATGCTATTTATCTTGTACTTGGGCCAACTGTGTGACTCTCTACAGGACAGCTGGTTCCCCAACCACTTCTAGGGCTATCTGGTTCATGTATAAACAATATATTTACCTCAGAAACACTAACGCCATAGAAACTGTTCATTCACAAAAATAAAAAAAGGAAAAGAGAGATAGTGGTGTATTAGGTCAGAGGCAGGAGGAAAAGACCAAACAGGAGGAGCCTGGAGTTTGTAACTGAGATGTGGCATGCATTAGATATGAAGTTAGGTTACTGAAGCCCCAGATTATGTTCCAAGATCTAAACAGAATGTTAGCTGAGTCCTCTATGACTCCTGAAGACATTTAGTGCCTTCGAAAAGAGCTTTGCTATTTCATTCTTCTTAACTACTTTAGATGTAAAACCATATTTTTTAAATGATCAGTACCTTATTCCATTAGGTCATATTAGAGGATCAATTTACAGTGACAAAGTGAGGACCCAGTGTATGTGACTGTCTCTATACACTTTTTGGGTAAAGACAACTGTTTCACGATCTACTTTTTATTAATTATATCACTATACACATTGAGTTCATTGATGAGAATCAATTTTTATCACATAACCAATCATCTAGAGTTACCAAATTGGTAGTTACCCTAAAATTTAGGCCATCGTTTTTCTTGTTCCAGTGACTTTCTACCTCCTTCAGAGCCTTACCTAACTCATCCGCCCTAATCTCATGTCAGGAGAGCCTTATGTATTCTTGTTCCTAGTCAAGGTGGAAAAAGTGTCATCCATTAGACACATTACATTCCACATTGGCCAAGGAAGTGGTCTTACACATTCTATTAAAAGGGTTTGTGTGTGTGTGTATGCCTATCTCTCTCTCTATATGTATTCAACTTAACAGCTAAAACATTACCAATAATAATAATATATATGTGATCTTCCTTGATCTACTACTTATTCCTTAAAGATAGATTTTTATTTTTATTTATTTTTAAATTAATTAACTTATTTATTTTTGGCTGTGTTGGGTCTTCATTGCTGCATGCGGGCTTTCTCTAGTTGAGGCAAGCGGGGGCTACTCTTCGTTGCAGTGCGCGGGCTTCTCACTGCAGTGGCTTCTCTTGCTGCAGAGCACAGGCTCTAGGCACACGGGCTTCAGTAGTTGTGGCTTGCAGGCTCTAGAGCGCAGGCTCAGTAGTTGTGGTGCACGGGCTTAGCTGCTCCGTGGCATGTGGGATCTTCCTGGACCAGGGCTCAAACCCATGTCCTCTGCATTGGCAGGCGGATTCTTAACCACTGCGCCACCAGGGAAGTCCCAAAGTTAGATTTTTTAAAATAAATTTATTTATTGTATTTATTTATTTATTGTATTTATTTATTTATTTTTTTAAGGATTTATGCTATGTTTATTTACAAACATATCTAGGATGCTGAGTTCAAGAGTTTGATCCTTTTTTCAAAGAGACTGCACATCTTAAAATGTTCCTCTTTGTATCTGTCTCATGGATTATTTTTTAAGCAGTTGGTGTCTTACTATATAGAAAGGTGCAGCAAATCCAGACCCAAAGTACAAAGTCATCATAGCTAGTAACCACCACTTGTTTTCCACTGAAAATGGTATATTCTTCCCTGGACCCTCCTCATAGTGGCTCCTACGGGCCACAGAGGTTGTGAACCTCCGGATGCTTTGTCCCAACATAGCGCTGTTGGAAGCCCTGCGAAAGGCGCAGAAACTTCTATTGTATTTATTTTTTATTTTTGGCTGTGTTGGGTCTTCGTTTCTGCACGCGGGCTTTCTCTAGTTGAGGCGAGCAGGGGCTACTCTTCGTTGCGGTGCGCGGGCTTCTCACTGCGGTGACTTCTCTTGCTGCGGAGCACAGGCTCTAGGCACGCAGGCTTCAGTAGTTGTGGCGCACAGGCTTAGTTGCTCCGCGGCATTTGGGATCTTCCTGGACTAGGGCTCAAACCCATGTCCTCTGCATTGGCAGGCGGATTCTTAACCACTGTGCCACCAGGGAAGCCCCCAAAGTTAGATTTTTAAACAAATCACTTCTGGGTGCCAACTTAGAGCTAAATCGAGGCAAACTATTACTTTTAACATTTTATATTATCATATTTTTAAGTAATTATTTTCTTTACTAGGATGTAAACTCTGGCTGAACTCTCATTCTCTGACCTCAGAATCAACACAGCATTTATTTCACTATATTTGTACAGGACTTTAATATTGAAACAGGGGTTACACCCGTGAGCAATGCTGATTTCTCCTCGTGGTGGCCCAGCCAAAGCATCTCGAATGGGTACCTGTCCATTCTACTAAAATAATGGAGGGAAAGAGAAGCATGCCAGCAAGATAAAGGAACACAAGGTACCATGTTACTTTGAAAAGAAGTCTCAGTATTGCTGTACACGAACATGTTACCAGTGCTGCTTGTGCAAGAGATGAGGCTTTTGAGCTGGAGGGCAATTTCAAAAGGCAACACCTGTTTCCAAACGGGGCCAAGAGTTCACAGATGCATTTTTTTTTTTAAACGTCTTTATTGCAGTATAATTGCTTTACAATGTTGTGTTAGTTTCTGCTGTATAACAAAGTGAATCAGCTATACGTATACATAAATCCCCATATCCCCACCCCCTTGCGTTTCCCTCCCTCCCTCCCTATCCCACCCCTGTAGGTAGTCACAAAGCACAGAGCTGATCTCCCTGTGCTATGCGGTTGCTTCCCACTAGCTATCTATTTTACGTTTGGTAGTGTATATATTGTCAATGCCACTCTCACTTCGTCCACACATGCATTTTTGAAATCTCAACATATACTTTCATCTTTTAGAATTGTTAAAAGGGAACAACATAAGCAGACAGATGTGCATGAATCGAGATCCTATTTTTGCACTTGAAATCAGAAAATATTGCTGCTGCATACACTAGGATGTTAAGTGGGCACACTGATCACAGAACATCTCTAACCCAAGCAGGTGGTAGAGTGTCCTGATAACCTGTGGTCGCTGAGCCCAGGAGTCGGTATCTAAAGATGAGACGGGGTAAGCAATGGTCCCAGTAGCTAAGTATATGGAGGACAAACACCGCCCTCTACTGGCAAAGGATAAGGGTGGTGCAGTCAAGATGACATATTTTCCTCTGTATAGCCATTACCTTAAAACATAATCAAAAATAAAAAGAAATTAAAGCTCTTACATAAGTTGAAGCTTCGTATGCAGGGACCACAGGGATTTTCAAGTAAATTTAAGTATTTAATGAGAAATTTTCTTATCTCATTGAAAAGACATTTTTCCCATTAAATCTTTGATGTAACTCATTGGACTGGTTCAAGTATCACTGTTACTTAGTGATACTGAACAACAGCAATATGTTCAAAAGTTTATTATCAGTAGGAAGCCCCAAGGGATTCATTTACATAAGATAACGGGAGCTGGTTTTAGAACCAACAGCTGTGACAATTTAAAGAACGACCCGATTCAAGCCTTGTACCACATACTAGCCACGTCAAATCACATCCTGAGCCAGTTTATTTTCTACAGAATTGGAGGAACAACACCTGAGCAGTCACAGTTGCTGGGAAAACTCAATAAGGTACTATGTAAATAAAAAAGCTTCATAAACTGCAAAGTGCTGTACAGCTACAGGGTTAAGTTACTGTAGAGTAACGCTCATGGATACGAGTCGAGTGAGGGAGTTCCAAATGTTTTTTTCCAAACCCAACCTCTATGAGTCTGTTTGTCTACCTGATGGTTTTTTTCTTTTTTTAAATTCATTTATTTTTTACTTTATTTTTGGCTGAGTTCGGTCTTTGTTGCTGAGCGCGGGCTTTCTCTACTTGCGGCGAGCGGGGGCTACTCTGTCGCGATGCGCGGGCTTCTCATTGCAGTGGCTTCTCTTGTTGCGGAGCACGGGCTCTAGGCACGCAGGCTTCAGTAGTTGTGGCTCGCGGGCTCTAGAGTGCAGGCTCAATAGTTGTGGCGCACGGGCTTAGTCATGTGGGATCTTCCCCTACCAGGGCTTGAACCCATGTCTCCTGCATTGGCAGGCAGATTCTTAACCACTGCGCCACCAGGGAAGCCCTACCTGATGGGTTTCTGAAGTCCTTTAAACCAGACTCTATTTCTTCAGCATTGTACTAAAACAGAAATTTGATAATGTTAATCATAAAACACCTGAAGATTATGAGGAAATGTGGCTGGTTAACGTTCTTCTGAAGTAAACTTTGACCTGGGACAAACAACAATGTAAGAAATAAATGCCAAGTTAGCTAGTCACTAGAGGGTAACAGCATGCAAAAAGCACTTAATTTCAAAGCCAAGGTGCGTTTGTATGTTAATTACAATATTCAGATGACAAGGCAAGAATGTAAACAAGGGGAAACGTTGAAAAGGATAAAATTCCTAATAGCTACGGTATCTTGTACCATATTCTCCATCTAAGAGATAATACTTAACTATAAATTGCAAGATAGGGTAGTTTTTACAGGTATTTGAAATTGAACGCAAATGTCTGTTTTACGAGTATAAACACTATCCTTTATTATATATGATTATTTAAAAATTTTTCCCTCCGTAAGACTTCATAACCTGGACATGAACATGAGAAACAACACGAACTAGGAATCCTGATGCACCAAGCCCAGTGCTCCCCTGATTAATCCAAAGTTAACGAATATACATACTGCCTCTCTTGATCCCTTACTCTGAAGTACTAATTAAGACAAGGCATACTTTTCTTGTTACCAACACCAGTGATGGTCACTGCTAATTTCTAAAGAATTCATTCAGATAGTGGGTTCCCCCTGAAGTCAGGCTGGACCGGGAGCTGACAGACCAAGGTGACCAGCTGTATAGTAAGTCAGTGTATTTGCTTGAGAGTATTACAAGAAGTACACAGAGCACGCATCTGGGTTACAAAAGCCCTTTTATAAAGCCATTTTTAAACAAAACAAAAAAAAGTTTACAAAAGAAAAAAAGATACAGAAAAAGAATAACTTGCTTCATGTGTCCCAAAAAAGAGAAAAAAATAAAAGGGACAATGCCAACATGCTCAACAATAAAGGGTTCTTTTTCTTATTTTTTAATACAAAATACAAGCAAAGGATACACATACTTAAAACAGAGCTCAGGAACAGACACGCAGTCCTGGAAACCCTTCAATAAGAGAAAGCAGGAATTTGTTTTTTTCTTTGTCTATGTAGATACATACAGAGACTGGGATATGTAAAAATTAAGTATCACAAAAGACCATCACACAAGTCTACCAATGCATGTTGCATCTATAATTCACGAACATGGTCAACAAAATCATGTTCACTTCAACCCCTTTTCATTTAAATTAAAAAAAAAATTTTTTTAAATAAAGTGGTTACATTCAAACTTTAACTTCCTTAGTACCATGCTGCAGATTTCAGCACTGTTAAGGTATTGCAAGAATGCCCAACCCTCGGTGTCTGATCACATGTACCCAGCAACATTGCAGTATTAAGGGATGCCCTGGTCTCAGCCCAAGGACAGTTAAATACATTTAAGCAGGTTCTTCTCTTTTACCCTTCCTGCTCAGAACATAAAAGGTTAAGGACTACAATTAAGGAAGACTGGGAATTTTAGAGCTGGCAAAATGAAGTCTGAAAGATGAATCAAGGTGAACAATTACTGAGAACCTGGCTGCTGCTTAACCTGGCAAGTCTTAAGTCTTTCCTTCAGCCTTGAGGGAATCAGGTGTATAAGGTTTGCTGCAACATGTTCTTGGTAAACAAACTAAGTAGAGCTCTTATGTACAAATCTTGTAACAAATACTTCTGGAGGAAAAAAAGAAAAGAATTCACTAATTTCCAGAAGACAAAGGTTTAACTGCCAGACATGTAACAAACACACACTCACACACACACCCACACAATACTTCAGGGGTTTTTATACAAGTTATTTAGGGCATAAGCTGAGTACTATACCCCTACACCCCACCAAAAAAGGAACAACAAAAAATTCCCAATTTTACCCTCCCCCCATAACCTAGAAAACCCTCCCTTCACCCCTGATGTACAAAGTGTATGCACAATGGTGGCATTCCACCAGCCACAAAGCATGCTCAAACAGATGTCACCAGCTCCAGTCACTCCATTGGCATGGCAACAGGCAGGTTTACAGGATTTTTCCCAATAGTGGTTAATACACAGCACCACTGTGAATTTTGTGAATTAGGCTTTGGAAAAAAGTGTAATTTAGGGATTTGGGACTCAAAAAGACTCATTTTGTATCAAGCTTATCTCAAGAAAAAGGGAAAATGAGTTGCACATTGAAATTTGGCTATGGGTAGTTTGATGTCCCAATATTCAAATAAACTAACTCCCTTTTCAAATAAACCCAGCTCCATGCACAGAGAAAAGGACAACTCTCCAACCTCAAGAGCTATCCCGTGACAAAAAGTGAGCCATCACTCCTTCTAAGTATCTGTCTGAATGCCATAAAAACCACAGGCCAGGTTTCTTCCTTTCCAAACTCCTAAAGTGGTAGTTTCTTCTCCTCAGCATAGCTCCTGGCGATGCAGGCACAGAAAGAACTGCTCAAATCAAAACTCCCTTTCTTCATAAAAGCCACAATGGCCACATGACCTTTAATAAAGCTTTCCCTGTTGCTCCTGCCTTTCTAACACTCTCAAATCATCTCCTAGGGAAAGGGAAAAAAGCACTATTCCCTTTCCTCAACCACTACTCTAAAAGCCACATGTTATTGAATGTTCATGGATTAAAAAAAAATAAGAAAACGTTAAAAAAAAAAGTGTCAAGTTCAGTTTAGTTGATCATATCCACAAGAATGTCAAAAACTTTACTGGACTGTAACCTCAAATTCCACTCCTGATTAGTTACCTATAAGAAAATGCTATTTAACCAGTACCAAGAATAAGTATTGAACTGAGGGTTGAACCTGGAGCAAACCAGTTATTGTGAGAAAAAAGAAAAAAAGTATCAAAGCTCCAACATGGGAAATCAACTACTATTCTTCCAGATTTAAAGATTTTTCACTCACTACCTCCATAAAGGAGGACACAGCCATTAATTTTCCTACATGGACTCAATAGGGCATGGAGATATGAAAGGGAGAGATGTTAGAAAGCAGGACAAATATACCATTACTGAAATTAAAATGTATCCTTTGGGCCCACTCCATTGATTATAATCTGAGGTGGGGAAGGCTAAAAGCAGCAGCAGGCTACAAATAGATTTAATAAGATGGAAGCTACCCATTTCTGGGGGGGTGTGGTGTGTGTGTGTGTGCGTGCGTGTGTGTTGGGGAGGTCTGAAAAAAAGAATCTTAAGAACTAGAACGTAGTGTCAGTTAGCATAGCTGCCGAAATCCATGTTCCAGAGGTAAACCTAACAGAGCTAACATAGAGAATTGAGATAATACAAACAACAAGCACGTTCAAAGTGAATGTCCCACTTCCTGAGCACTGCAAAACAAGACAGTGAATGCTACTGCCATCTCACCATAGGCACACTAGAGAAAGAGGGCATTTAGTCAAGGGTGGTGCCAATGGCCAGTCACTATCAGCTTATCGTTTGTAACCTGTTCTGACATCACTATCAAGCCTGACTATTGAGCACCTGTTTCCAGTTGAGACACCACAGCTGTCCTATTGGCATGCATGATTTGAGGGGAAGACCAGAGTGTTTTAAATCATTAGCAAAAAGTGGAGAAAACAAAGGTCATTCAGAGCCTGTCTTTCTTGGGGACACAGATCCTTTGTCCAGTCTATTAGAAATATACAATACATTTTTCAATCTCATGAATTAATCTTTAAAAAAGGAATCCCAAACAAAAAGCCCAACCAAACGCACACAAATAACCTAGAAGATGTGATTACCCCTAAAGGATGTGCATATATCACAGAGATGTTAGTGCAGATTAATATATTACAGAGACTGTGTTACATAAAATACCAAGGCTAAAGTTTTAAAAGACACTTGCCCCCAATCTTCACGAAATATAATCTAAGGAAAGCACAAATGTTACTAGGAATGTAAGACTCAAAGTTATAAACCCCTAAAAATAGAAGTGCATGGTGGAAACACTGATAGGTTTTTTCAGTACGTGAACACAAACCTTCTTGTTAAAATACCTGAACAAACCCATACAGCAAATAGAATAATCTTTAACACCTCATTACAAAGTTCACAACTATAAAGTTAACCTTCATGAAAGATAATAATCCAATTGCTACTTATGTTCAAGTTTTACATTTTTGGCCGAGTACTACAATCTCCAAATTCATTCTTTAACACGCATAGTGCAACAGCGAAATGACTCTCTGCCACTGGGAGCTTTCTTAAAAAAAAAAAAAAAAAAAAAATCACAGAGTAAGGATATTCCTTACAGTCTTAAAAATGAGAGTAAAAATATTCCTTAAATAACCTTTGTTCTATGAACATCTGTAAGAACCAGGTTGTCTGAGAGAAAAATATGCTGTAACTCAATAGGTAGAAAGAAAACTGCGTACGTAAATACTGAGGAAGCAAATCTAGATAAAAAGGCAGAGGTTAAATTTCACTAATTTTTCAACTTATTAGCACACTAAGACCCCCTAAACCTTGTTCCCATTAGCTCATGGTACCAGAATGTGGAGGAGCAAACCTACAGATCTGTCTTGTGACTGCCTTCATAAGGCATGTAACAAGGCTGTTATCAACTACACACAGACCTCCTGAATGCATGGTTTCTCCAGCCCCTCAGAGCCCCTTAAACTCCTGCTTTAAGCAACATGAGCAGTGAGCAAGGGCACCAGTAAAAAGATAACTGCTAACTGAATAGTGTTGGAGCAGCATTTAACATACTCCCGTCAAGCACAGGATGTAAAGTAAGTGAAGAACAGAACCTGGAGAATTCATGTCCTAGAGCAGGGCTGGTAGACATTAGTGGTGGGGCTGTGCAGTAGTGTCCTATGTACTAGCAGGAATCCAAGAGATGACTTCATACCATGTTTCTACAAAGAAATGGGAAGACAGGGGTATGAAAAGGAAAACATTCTATCCCCAGATAAAAACAGAGCATGGTTCATGGGATCTGAATGCACATTTATGGCATACAAGAATTTCAATTCTCTGTTTTCATAAAGCAAAAATGTCAAGTCTTTGTGATTGAGTTTCACATTAACTGGTACTTTATTTGCTTAAAACCTAAACATTGTCAGTTTGAGAAGAAATCCACTGTGATATATAGATTTCCCCATTTAAATTCTAGGGTTTCTTCTTTTGATCCTTGGTAAAATTTTATCCAAGAAACAGAATAGATACATATATATATTTTAAAACATGAACCATTAGAGAATGAAATAGAAAATCAAGAAAGATTTAAGTTTTGGCGGCCCTTGCTTTTTTTTTTTTTTTTTTAAAGTTCCGTAAAGACTGTAGCAGGATAAAGGATCACTGGCTCCGAGTCTCTTAGAGATAACAAGTGATGAAATTAAAAATAAAAATAACCCACACCCTCAAACAAGGTCAGGTAACCTCAATTCCCTGTGCTGCCCCAGGATAAAAAAACATGAATACTTCTAGTAACAATTCAGAATTCATCTTTATCTCCTACCTGCCCCATCAGTGGAAGTTTAAAGTCATGATTTTTCTAGACATCCATATTTTTGTATATAGAATATAAACTTGAATTAGATGACAACTGTTTTTTTTAAAAAGTTCAGGTAGAGAAAGAAACAATCACTTTTAACTAAAACCTTCTATGTTTTTTGATTACTGTTTAACTTGCTACCATTTAGCAAAAAGCAAAATTTCCATAGTGTTCACCTCAAATCTTATTGCTTTACAACTGTGGCATACCCTCCATTAAAAATAAAAAGATGAAGCAGTCAATCCAGTGATTAATTTAACATGGCTTTCATTGGGAAAGTGGAGGAGGGAGAAGAGGGGGTCGCGACAAAGAGACCCATAGACAAAAAAGGTAAATTAAACATACACTGGTTTTCTTAAAAAAAAAAAAAAAAGAAGAAGAAGAAGAAGAAAATGTTATTTTCAACAAAAGGAAAAAAAAAAGCATTGAAAGCCCATGAGTCAAGCCATAGCCAAAACCATATTCTATCTTAAGTAGGTTTTCTTTTTTTTTCCCCTCTTTTTTTCTTTTTTCTTTTTTTTTTCTCTTTTTTTAATAAAATCTCTCCCCAAACCATCATCACTTTTAATCCTCCCCAGACTGGGCTTCATCTTCAGACCCTTCATCCCCAGATTTCTCAGGTGGAGGGCTTGCAGATGTTTTCTTTTCAGGAGGGCTTTCTGGTTCCTCGTCTTCTTCTTTGGGAGAAGGAGTCTTTTCCTTTGATGCCTTTGAAGCTGTGGGGCGACCCACTTTCCCTTTGCCTTTCACAGGGCTTGGCGTCACTGAAAGAAGAAAAATACCAATTTGGGGAAGGGAAGAAAAGCATCTTTAACAAAAATCAGCTACTAAAGAAAATAATCTGTAAGAAAAAAATCTATAAACACAACACCCTAACTTACTAAAAATGAAGGTGGGTACTGGTTTCCAAACCCTTTTAACCAACACTGTAATGTTATGTTAGCAGTAATGCTTACAATAGAGAAACAGGATGCTATAGAAACTGCACATCATCCTTAGTGGCTTGTGAAACTAAAAATTGTTTATGTTTAAAACTCAGGTGAAGAGGGGATGCAACTTAACTTGAATAGAAACTAAAGCCATCAAATAACTTTTAACAGTTCCATCATTACTAACAGTAAGACATGATGAGTAAAAGTTCTATTTGCTAGAATTAAAAAAAAGCAAATCCGGGCGTCCCTGGTGGCACAGTGGTTGAGAATCTGCCTGCTAATGCAGGGGACACGGGTTCGAGCCCTGGTCTGGGAAGATCCCACATGCCGCAGAGCAGCTGGGCCCATGAGCCACAATTACTGAGCCTGCGCATCTGGAGCCTGTGCTCCGTAACAAGAGAGGCCGCGATAGTGAGAGGCCCGCGCACCGCGATGAAGAGTGGTCCCCACTCGCCGCAACTGGAGAAAGCCCTCGCACAGAAACGAAGACCCAAAAAAAAAAAAAAAAAAAAAAGCAAATCCAGCTTTCTGATTTAATCACAAACTAGCTTCAACCAGGAGAATACCTGGTAGAAACCACAAGGGCCTAAAGAAAATGAATCTATGCTGTCAAGTGTGATTTTATTTTGCTAGCACAGAGGATGGTGTAGGGATCAGAACACAGAACTTAAATGTATTACTGTAGGTGTGTATTTTCACAATTTCAAGTCTTTACTAGCTGCTGGGATTGTGATATCAGTGGGAAAAAAGGGCAGTAATAGCTATGCTGGTGGGGTGTTTCTACCACTGTACCTGACACTAACAGGTCATTCCCAAATCTTGCCTTTCGTATGGCAGTAGTTGAAGAACAGGGCTAAGCCACCAGACTTTCAGAGGGGCTGGAGTCCTTATTAATAAATAAGTGATACTTCCAGGTATAGAAGACAGGATCCTTTTATTTTTGTTAAGTACGTGGCCAATGCCAAGCCCTAATGAAGAACTTCTGTAGAGAAGGTTTATTGGTTCTTCACATTTTTCAAAGCAGTAATTTAATCTGACTTCTGCAGAGCTCACCTGTGGCCTTTAGCCTGGGTTTGGGCATTTTCTTTTCTTTTCTCTCAGGTTTGGACTTCTTAACCATCTTTTTGTTTTTCTTTTTTGAACTGCCATAGTCACTATCATCATCGTCTTCCATTAGGAAATCCTCATCACTGCCGGAATCTTCTGAGAGGAAAGAAGAATTTCAACGTCCAACTTAATGTATACAGCCTTCCAAGTGAACAAAGGGAGAGAGTGCTAAGAATGGAGAATGGATTTGGAAGTCAAACACTCTTGGATTCTATTTGCAGCTGTACTACCAATCTGGCTGGAGCTGTCACTGGCCCCACCTGTAAAATGGTTTAGCACACACCATGAGGGTTACATGACTGACTTGTTTGAAGAGTACGTTGAAAACAGGAAAAGATAAGACTTAATCTGGATAAAAACTGAAGCCATCAAGTAACTTTTGGTAGTTCCATCACTCCTATATAGTCCTGATGAGACTAGGGAAATGAAACTGAACTGATTTGTTGTGTTTGGCCCAAGTATAAACAAATGAAGTAAGAAAACTACACACAAAGCAGATATACATGTAATTAATTAATCTGAGTAACCTGTGAAACATCTAAATTTAGTCAACACCTTTTTTTGCAAGGTGAGGTCTACACCCTTCTCCACCAAGCCAAAATACAAATCTTAATCACAACACCCACCACGTAACTGTTAGTCTAACAATTGTTCATTCAGTATTTGAGTAGAAATGATGGACATAATGATCATGAGAATCTCTGAACCTTTTAAAATATACAAAGATATCAAAACAGTCGTCTCTTTTAATAGTTAGTATCTAATTTAAGCGACTGATTTTAACATCGAGCATCCACAAAAACGTGGAAGTAATCGAGGTCACAAACTAAAACCATGAGCAAAGTAACAAGGCAGCTTTACGTACTCTCCTGGAATGGCACCTCATCCTCTTCTTCTTGTTCCTCTTCACTGCCCACGTCTTCCATGAGCATCTCCCTCTGTTTAGAGGCTGCTTTAGAGGCTGCCTGCCGTTGCTGGCGCACATTTTTATGATCTTCTTTTTCATCTTCACTGTCCTCTGCAATATCAAAGGTATAATGCAATGATCAAAGAGTTATGGGTTTGAGAGCCGACTAGAAAAGCCGATATGAGATATAACCTGCAGCTTTATTTCATTCAAAAAGGGTAAATTTTATCCCTAAAAATTTCTACAAAATATACAAAAGAGCTAAAATTCAAAGAATGAGCTTGAATAAGACTATGCATCCACTAGTACATATAAAATAACTTAGGCATGTAGTTCTAAGTAATAATAAAGCTGAATTTAGGTGTGAGCCCATGTTTCCTATAACATACTTTAAACTTGTATCATTGCTTTGCCCTGAAATTCTCAATCCCATTCAAACCTATCTACACAGTTTTTAGAAACTAAAGTTAGAAAAATATTTTTAAATAGTAGAACAGGGGAAGACTGTCTTCCAATGATATTTATTCTAAGATACAAAACATACAGAACCTAAAATAATGCCAAACTACTATCCTTTTCAATGAATGAGGTGTGGCCATTTCAGTTTAGAGGAGATTGAGGGAAATCTTTAAAACACATATTTAAATCAATTAGATCTCAATACAATTTTATTAAAAAAATTACTTTCACATACTATAGTTTATAAATTAAAAGTTCTTTTCAACACACAGTTGTGGTTGTGCATAAATCTGGTTAAACAACAGGATGCCAGCCTATTGGCTCTAGACCAAGTTATATTTTTATTAGTCTCTACCTACGGCCCTTCTCCTGGACTTTGAGGCTCCCTTATTCTGTTAAGGTTTAGCTGTTACTCTTCTGGAAACACTCGAGTCTTATAAGCTTTGCCATGGTCAGTGTTCAAGTCATCACTTTCACTACCCAAAACCTCACCTGAAGACAAATAGACACAGGGAACGGAACTGACTTTGGTAGACTCAAAACTAAACGCACCTCACAGTAGCTTAACACTAGTACAGAGTTATTCATATTGAAGTGCTCAAATGCTTACAAATTTAAGAGATTCAAATTAGGATTCACAAGGCAGATGAATAAAAGTGTATGTTACATTATCACAAGCACTATCACAGCACTAGATAGCGCAAAAGGTTAATATAATTTATTTTCAGACAATTAGCAGACTTGGAAAAAAAACGGAACACAAAATAGCTCAATGGAGTGAATCCAGTGGAATTCTGTCTACCCTCTACATATTAGCTAAATAGCAGTCTCATTTAAAGGGGGATCCAGGAAGGCAAAAGCAGGGGAATATAGACCACAACTAAAATGGTTGGGAGCAAGATGGAATAAACTCTCAATTCTTTTAAGAGTTACATTTTAAAAAATAAATACCAACGAGTAATCAGCATTTAACATTTAATTTAGTCAGTTCCTCATTAATTCTTTTAAGTTAGTATTCTTACAAAAAAACTTTCTCTGTGGCTACTGTTTCAAAGGACTACTTCCCAGCTAAAAAGAGTCAGATTGAACTAATCGTTGTTTGCTTTCCAACCTGGAGTCATCACTCCCCCTTATTCTTATTATTCTATTTAGTTTGGTATCTTTTATTTGTTCATGTAAATGGTTTTCAATTTTGACTATGCATGAGAATAATCTGTAAATACTTATACAAAACAAAGCCCCAACATCCCACCTAGACCTTACTGAATGAGAAGTCCTGGGATGGGATGGATATAAGTACGTTATAAAAACCTTCATAGCAGACTTCCCTGGTGGCGCAGTGGTTAAGAATCCACCTGCCAATGCAGGGGACATGGGTTCAAGCCCTGGTCCGGAAAAATCCCACACGCCGCGGAGCAACTAAGCCCGTGCGCCACAACTACTGAGCCCGTGTGCCACAACTACTGAGGCTTGCGCACCTACAGCCTGTGCTCCGCAACAAGAGAAGCCACCGCAATGAGAAGCCCGCACACCGCAGCGAAGAGTTGCCCCCGCTCGCCACAACTAGAGAAAGCCCGCGTGCAGCAACGAAGGCCCAATGCAGCCAAAAACAAATTCATTCATTCATTCATTAGAAAAAAACAAAAAAACCTTCATAGGGACTTCCCTGGTGGTCCAGCGGTTAAGACTCTGCGCTCCCAATGCAGGGGGCCCGGGTTTGATCCCTAGTCAGGGAACTAGATCCCGCATGCCGCAATGAAGATCCTGCACGCGGCAATGCAACTAAGACCTGGCACAGCCAAATAAATAAATAAATTTAAAAAAAAAAAAAAAACCTACAAACAAAAAAACCAAACGAAAACAAAACAAACCGCCTTCATAGGAAACTGTAATAAGCCACCAGGATTGAGAACCACTGTGAGCTCTTTGAAGATGGAAACACATAATGTTTGTAATGCAGCATTTACCACAGAGCCTGGCATTACAATAAAACCACTTATTAAAATGTCCAATAAATAAATATATAAATAGAATTACACCTATTACATTAAAAATTCTTTACTACCTGCTGAGTGAGAATCATCCTTCTTGGTCTTCACATCTTTTTCTTCTGAGTCCTCACTGTAAGCAGAAGGCGGAAAAGATTAAAAATCTTAGATCAAGATCCAAGTGAACATAAATCTCTGGTATCTGACTGAAGAAGAACGTCGAAGAAAGCCTCTTTTATACATAAAATATTCAAACAGATGCTGAGGAGTGGAACTGCTTGCATTATTTCCCTACTTCATAGGAATGCTGGTGATTAAGAACAATTTTATCTACTTTTAGAAAACACTGCTTCCTCTGAAGACCCAAAGGAAAAAAAGAAGGTATCTCAACACAGGCTAAAAACTTTTCACCTATGGATAAGACCTGGTTCACGAGAACATTTACTAAGAAAAATTTTTTGTTGTCAGAAGCAAAGTATGAATATACTGAAAATAAATTATATAATGTATCAATGGTGGTAAAGTAGGCAAGTAAATGGATAGCCTCAAATATAGATGTAGAAAACACCTTTATAATTATTAAAGGAAACGAGTTTAGCTATATAAATTACAATATGCCTAAAAAATTTATCTAAAACAAAATGAAAACAAATTAATTAATTACCTCCTAATATTAATATTTAGGAGTCCAATATTTCTATACATCAGAAACCTCAACACATAGGCCTGCCTTGTATCATGGAGAAAATAAAAGCGAGCTAAAGGTCACTGCAGAGTAAAATAAGAAGTTAAGGAGCTTCAAAGTTCAATGGAAAGTTTTATAAAATAACTTTTTAGGTCACAAAGATACACATTTTATATCTTCACAAATCTTAACTTGGAAATCTGGGTTCTAGTGTTCTGTCTTTGTCATGAATTATTTAGTTGTATGATCTTAGGCAAATCACTTGTACTCTTCAGCGCTAAAATTTTATGATTCCATGAGAAATTCTGACAAACAAAAAAAGAAAGAGTCACATAAAAGTTGATAGCTTTCTTTTCTCAAACAGCAGATCTTGTAAATCTCTTTGGTATTCCTGTAATTTAGACCACACTCAAATGACAACCTATTGAACCCAAGATTCCTAAGCAAAAAGAAAAACCAAACACATTTCTTTACTAAGTAATCTGATCCAAATATACTATAATTCTGAAACCTGTGACTGTTCTATATAAATATTTTATGCAAAGTAAGCATTTAATTCACAAGTCTATTATAATGATGAAGAACGGTATCATTTCCTCTAGTTCTTTTATTATTGAGTTTATAGAGACCGTTAATCCTTGAGCCCCATTACAGTGAAGTCAAGTAAAAGCTAAACTTTTAAGTAGAGACCAACAAAAAAATCAACATTAATATTGGTCTGAGGGAATAAATGTACAAGGCACTTAATACAAATGGCAACAAAAGCTATATTTATTTCAACCATTCCTGGACACTTAGCAGAGAGTAATAAAGCCAGATGACTGCAACAAGGAAAAATTTAGGCTAGGAATCAATTATATTGATGAGACATTACAACAGGCCACGAAGATGCTCATTCCTAGGAGAAATATAATAAAATAAATATAATGAAAGATAGTTCTAAGTTGGGCTGCTATATAAAACTGGATTAGAGAGATATATTATGAAACTATGGAAAATGTGTCTCCCTACAGTATAATTTTATCTTATTTTTCCTCAAAATTTTTCCACATTTCTGAAATTCTCCAGGAAAGAAAATATTAGATGTTAACGATTCAAGCAAACAGAAAATACTAGGTACATTTATTAATTATTATTATATTTTTACAAACTTAGCGTTCTGTGAATTCAGAATGGAAAGATTTCTGCCTAGGGATTATAGTGGTTTTAGTGCTCAAAAGTAAATAACTTAGGAGAACTAGTGAGAATTATTATTTCATTTCTTTGAACTACTCATACTTAATAGTATTATGTGGAAGTGGTATAGCCTAATGGTTAAAAAAATGGACTTTGGAGTCCAACAGACATGGTTTCAAAATCTACTGGTCTATTTGCTGGTCCTTGGATAAATCACTGACCCCTCTAAGTTAATATTACTTACCCTAATAAAGGTTTTGTGAGAATTAAATGATACTGAATATAAATTAGCATATAATAGATACTGGCACATAATAATTATAAACGGTAACTATCATCACCACCACCACCACTACCATCAAGGAGGTCTTAAAGTTATGCTACACTGAGTACGAGAGTGAATGAATGTGTATAGCTGTAAGAGCAGAGATGAAAGCTACAATACCCTGGTCTCATGAGACAATTACAGTTAAAAATACAACTCATCTGAATTCATTTATAAAACTAAGGGAAAGGAAACAGCCCAAAATGATTAAATTATTTAAACAAAGTAGAATTGACTATAGATAGTAAAACTTGGCAGGCAATGCAACTTAACATTCTATAAGCTTTAGTTATGATTCTGCCAATGATCTGTGACTGAATAGGAAAGGTCACTTATTCTTTGCCATTTCTACAATGAAAATGCCAATACTAACCTTGGGCAACAAATTATATACTTAAACAATCTTTCTACCTGTGTTCAGAGGTTTGAAGTAGCACCAAAGTCATTCTGGCATACCTGGAGCTCACCTTGGATTCCATGACCTTAAAGAGGCTAACCTCTAGACTCAGAAGCACTGTCTGAGATAAAATGAAATATGCAAAACAACATTAAGTGAATAAGCACTTTCCCAAAGTAACTGAAGATTCTACCAATTTAGAGACCAGACACTATCCTCATCTGAGTGGTGACAGTGTAAGAAGAATCAGACTTATGCCTCTTACCTATCTTCCTGTGAATTCTTTCCAGATCGCCTCTTATTTTTAGCTTCTCGGGGAGATGATCGAATTTTCTTAGCTGGAGGGCCCGAATCTCTTCCATAATCTTCATCTAAACAAAGTATTTTTCAAATTCAATGAACTATATTATGATTTTTACATGTCAAAATTACCACTCTATTTACTGATAATTCTCTCATGCTATTTAAAAGGTGAGAGGGCAGAATTTCCTAAATAATTTTCTTTCATTAAAAAAAAAATCTTTTCGGGCTTCCCTGGTGGCGCAGTGGTTGAGAATCTGCCTGCCAACGCAGGGAACACGGGTTCAAGCCCTGGTCTGGGAAGATCCCACATGCCGCGGAGCAACTAAGCCCGTGAGCCACAATTACTGAGCCTGCGCGTCTGGAGCCTGTGCTCCGCAACAAGAGAGGCCACGATAGGGAAAGGCCCGCGCACCGTGATGAAGAGTGGCCCCCACTTGCCGCAACTAGAGAAAGCCCTCGCACAGAAACGAAGACTCAACACAGCCAAAAATAAATAAATAAATAAATAAAATTAAAAAAAAAAAATCTTTTCTACTCCAGTTCCACCTTAACTCAATCATTTCCATTTTTGCATATTACTCTCTAGTCCTCATGTGTATATTTTAATATACCCACAGTCAAATATCTCTTACTTTATATTCCACCCTTTTAATTTGTTAAAGACTTACATGTTTCCACATCTTTATATTTATTTGGAAACTATTATAGTAATATGGTTATATTACAAGCATTTTAGACTGTAAAGAACCCACAATTCTACAATCCTAACACAATTACTGTTATCAATTAAATTACTTTTAAACTAAAGTATTATATATAGCACACTCTGGCACTTGAGGAAAATACCTCCAATTTAAAAAGTCCTATAAAACCTTAAAAAGTGACTCTTCCAAAACTTTACTACACCATCACATATAATCGTGAGTATCTAGAACAGTCTGAAGCTTCAGCAATTATTAAATGGTTGGATAATTATAAATTATGGAATACCATACAACCATTAACCAACATAAACTTTTAGTAACACAAGAAAGATAAGTAGGGGTGGGGTGGGAGGGGCACAGAACTCAAAATTCTATAGCAATATGTCAACTATATTTTTAAAAGGAGAAAAAGGACATAAAGGTTAAAATGGCCATCTGCTGGCTAAAGGACTTTGAATAATATTTCTGCCTCAGTTTCCTTATCTGTAAAATGGAAATAAAAATAGTATAATCCCATTTTAACAGGAATGATCTAAGGATTAAATGAGTAAGTGCAAACATTTAGTAAGCATTTAATAAATATCAGTATTACCTCTGGGAGGGTGGATTATGTTTTTATTCTTCTTTATACATTGCTGCATTTTCTAGGTTTTCCCAAGGTACATAGTATTATGTTTATAAAGTAAAAGTAGATTTTAAAAAAATAAAGGAAAAAGAATAGGGCTTCCCTGGTGGCGCAGTGGTTGAGAATCCGCCTGCCAATGCAGGGGACATGGGTTCGAGCCCTGGTCTGGGAGGATCCCACATGCCGCAGAGCGGCTGGGCCCGTGAGCCACAATTACTGAGCCTGCGCGTCTGGAGCCTGTGCTCTGCAACAAGAGAGGCCGCAATAGTGAGAGGCCTGCGCACCGCGATGAAGAGTGGCCCCCGCTTGCCACAACTAGAGAAAGCCCTCGCACAGAAACGAAGACCCAACACAGCCATAAATAAATAAAAATTAAAAAAAAAAAAAAAGAAAAACATGCCTTTAAAAAAAAAAAAAAAAAAAAAAAAGAATAGTAAACATCTGGAAAATGAGAGTAAGGACATATTCTAAAAAGACCTTTTATGGCTACAATTTAAGACACACTACTCACTCTTAGTTCACAAATCAAAGGTATTTCACAAAATACTCTCATCGTACTTTACTATGCAAAAAATTTACATACTCCCTCTTATAATGTACAAGTTTTACCGTGATTATAGCAGGAGATATATTAAACTAATAAACACTGCATCAGAATTATCACACATTTAAACTTTGGACTCCAAAACCAGATAAGAAAAAAAATTATTCAAGTGTTTATTATCAATGATTTACTAAGGAAAAGTTAAAATCCATGCAAGTTCAACGTTTGTTTTGGGTGACACAGATTGACATAATTTATATACATCAACAGTCTAAAAATAAAAAATGAAACCTATTTCAAAAGAATAATAAGAATGTACACACGCTGGGTATTCTTCCACTAGTCAGTCGAATTTACAACTTATTGAAATCACAAAACTTACCAGCATCATCAGATTCCTGAAATTGTGAATAATCAACGACCTTCCTATTTCTGTGGAAAGAAGAGACTCTAATTAAGATCACAAAAATGTAGGACTTTTCTAAGATATCAGAACCCACATTTCTACTTCACAAACAGAATTAGAACTAGCTCTCTGAAATTTATTTTTCAACAAGCCCCTACCTCAGCCAAAAAATGTCCCATTTTGTTATAGGAAAGTATAGCTTAAACCTAAAGTATTTCAAATGACAATTCTCATATTGCTCATCTGAGGCATAGCTCAAATACTATCCTTTCCTACAAAACAACCTCCCACCTCCCGCAAGTACATAAAACAGCAAAATAAGCCAAACTACCATAAATATTCATTATACAGAGATGATATCATATGCACACAAACCAAAACTGTAAATGTTACTTTATTCTTACTGCTATACACACGTGTACACCTGATAAATAAGATTACTGAGTTTTTTTCACGGCAAAGTGACCTTTAAATATAATAGTTAATTATATTTAATTAACTTACTGTCACTATGGTGACGGTAAGTTAAGCCTTACATAGGAAGGGATGGAAAAAAATTGATTCAAAAGATGCTCTTTATTAAAGAGCTTTTTTTTTTTTTGGCCATGCCGCACAGCTTGCAGGATCTTAGTTCCCTGACCAGGGATTGAACCCGGGCCATGGCAGTGAAAAACCTGGAATCCTAACCACTAGGCTACATGGAACTCCCTAAAGAGCATTTATTAAAGATACAAATTTATGTATTTACTTGACTCAGTGATTTTTTTTTTGACTCAGTGATTTTTAAGTACTTCTTACTAGGTAAGGCATCTTTAATATCTCAAACAAATTTAATTTCCATTTTCCTACTTCATATTCTAAACTTAAAAGTTTAAAATTCCTCTCAGAGAGATATAAGAGCTTCCATGTTAGTATCCAAACAGCCTGGAACTTAAAAGAGCCTCAGATGTACTGTAACTAAATGGAAACTAAACAAGTGAACCGAAAGAACTATAAGGGAAACATGCCACTAACTACACTTAAACATAAGTCGAGGACTATTCCTGGTTGTATAGATTAAGACACCATTTAAATGCAAGAACAGGAGAGTAAGAATTCAAGTGCAGGCAGAACTTCTATATAATACGCAAAAATGATAGGGTGGGGTGAATTCTGAACACATCTTTGGGGCTTAGATGTGGAGGAAGGTACAGCCACATCCTTGATTTAAGAGAGAGAGAGGAAAAAAAAAAGAAAGGCTCTTAAGGAATCTTGTATTCTGTTTTTCTTTAGTCTACCAACAATGAATTATATCTTCTGACTTTACTGCCTCAATGAGTCAAGATGCAAAACTATAAAATATGTTGTAACTATATCTTGTTATAAGAAACTGAGTTTATATATTAAAGATACCCTTCTATTAGTAAAGTTAATTTCAAAAATATTGCTATTAGTTCCACTTACATGAGTTACCTAATCAAATTCATAAAGATAGAAAGTAAAATGGTGGTTGTCAGGGGTGGGGTAGTGGAGGATGGGGAGTCAATGGTATGTACAGTTTCAGTTTTGCAAGAGGAAGAGTTCTGGAAATTGAGTGCCCAAGAATGTGAATATATTCAACGCTACTGAACTGTACATTTAAAAATGGTTAAAATGGTAAATATTTTATTTACCACAATTTTAAAAAAAGAATAAAACAAAAATATTTTTTCTTAAAAAAAACCCTATTTGGGGGGCGCTAGTAATCAAATGCTTATCATGTTCCAGGAAATAGTGATTTTTAATGACAGATGCCATGAAAAACAGTATTATGAACACAGTGCAAAGATGACCATTTTCTGCATCACTTAGGATCAAGGAAAATGTGACATGGAACTAGGGAGAAAGGATCCGGAAAAGGGAGTTTTAAATCTTTATCTCTAACAATTATGTACAGGTTCTGAAATCGCGGGCATAATAATTTTAGGTTAGCTTGTGGAATTGCAGCTAAAATACTGGTACAATTTCCGGTATCAATTTCTGGTATCAATAGATACATCCTATGAGACTATATAAAGGAGGGTAACCATATGGCAAAGGATCATATGAAGAACTATTGAATAAACTGGGATTTTTAACCTGCAAAAGGGAAAACATGTTAGCTTTGGTGATCAGATTAAGTGTGGGTTCAAGATAAAGGACTTCTTAACAGTTTACTAATGATAGTTATTTCCTTAGTCTATCACTAGAAACACTCCAAAAAGGAATTATATAGTACAAAATACAGAATCTGTTAGTAGGAATCCTGGGTTCTAGAACTTCAAACAAATCACTTACTTCTCTGGGCCTCAGTTCCTCATCTGTGGGAACTGACGACCTAAGTTGCTTGACATCTAAAAAGCTGCTCTATAAAATTAAATAAAATTATCAAAGTTTAATGAAAAAGACGACTTTTTCAATTGTAAATGGTCAACTATCCTTTTGCACACCATACATCTTAACATGTACCACTGTACCATTTGTTTTCTTCACTAATCTAAGCTTCTTGAAAGTAACAATCATGTCTTATATCCACATTTCTGGTACAGAACAAGGTAAAAAGTAGGCACTCAAATGTTTTCTGAACTTTTTGCTCTTAGGACCAAATTTTAAGAGCTCTGTTAGAAACCTAATTTTAGAAAATACTCTAGAGGATAATATCCAATCTCCTTAAAGACTTTTAAGATCTCATCTCTTGCCACTTAACAAGCAAGCAACCCCAGGAGGCTTAATTCCACCAATCAGGTTGTTTTTTTACCACTTGCTCATGCAGCTCCCTTGCTTAGAATGCTATTCATATCACTCTCACTCATATCAGATATAACCTCACCTCTCAACAACTTTAATCCCTTATTGATAGTACATAAACTACTAAATGTCTGTCTTCCCTATTAAACATGAACATCTTGAGGACAGGGGTTGTCTCTCCTTCATTTCGAACACCAAATTCAAGGAAGGCTTGATGAGTGAATGGACTTGGACTTGGCATCTGTAAAGGATTAGTGTGGGAAAGGGAATCAGTAGAGAGGATGCATGTACCACTGGAGTCTTCAACTTATCAGACATTTAATCCCACTGCCAACGACAAAAGAAAATTTAGTTTTCTCCAAACTGAAAAACTTGTTATTTAAAATCTAAGAGATTTAAAAGGGGAATTCCCTGGTGGTCCAGTTGTTAGGACTCGGTGCTTCCACTGCAGTGGCCTGGTTCAATCCCTGGTTAGGGAACTAAGATCCTGCAAGCTGCATGGTGCGACCAAAAAACAAACGAAAAAAAAGATTTAAAAGGCAATTATTTAGTACGTTTTTTTCTATCCTAGTTTTCAACACAGGAAAACTACAAAAATGTCACATAGACTACACTGACATTATATAAGCAATTAAATTAAAAAATTTCAAAACTAAATTGAAACACTACTGCTTCCCTTGAAACACAAAATATTTTAACTTTCAATTATGTGAAAATGGCCAGAATTATCTTACATAATAAATGTTATTTATCACAAAAACTGTAAAACCTCAGTAAAGCAAAATATGAATATAGAAGCACTCTTGTCTTAAGGGTAACTAGTCAAAAAAAATCCATCTATAAATGCTAAAGAGGGGAAAAGAAAAAATAATTTCAATAAAAGATCTACGATAACAAGGGTCATTCACAAAAACTCATTATAATGATTTATAATAATAGTTTGGTTCATTTTCTGCTTTCTAAAGATGCTTATTCAAAACATACTGTTTTCCACTACTTAGAGATTCACCTTATTCAGGGTTGATATATATTTTTGATGAACTTATTCCTATGCAAAGTTGAAATTAAGAAGGCAATATTTAAGTCTAAAGGAATAGGAAGTCCTACCTCTAGCTGAAAACAAAGAAACATTCTCATTTTTATTACTTAAATTAAATGCCAAAGCTAAACCAACTCTTCAGTGTAAAATGAGCATCAAAAACTGGAACTGGGAGGACAACACAAAATTTCAATATAGCATAAAAGTTAAAAACACAGATTTTAAAAATTGGGTTGAAATCCTGGCTCTGCCAGTTACTTGCCCTCACTGAACTTCAGTTTCCTCACCTGTAAAATACGAAAAACAATACCTATCTCTCGAGATTGTTTCGAGGGCCAGGTACACAATTATCCAATAAATAGCCATTATTTCTTGTAAGCACTAACTTGTTCCACCCAGAATACTACTGCAATCTTGAATCACGTGAATACACAAGTAACACTCTTATTTCTTAGAACAGCACGATTAAGCCGCTCCTTTTAAAACCATTGTCTTAAAAAATAAATAAATAAAATAAAATAAAAACGTTATGTCTTAGAGTATTGGTTCTAGTGCTATTTAGAAAGATTGTCTTTAAGAGTTTGTTGCTCATTTCATTAAAATGCAATATCAAAATACCCCCCTATTTTTATATTATTTCCAACTATATGATAAAGTTTTCAGTTGCCATTTAGGCCAGAGAAAGTAGCAACAGTAGCTATTTTAAGTCCACCATTTAAGTTAGATCGATTTCTATCACTCAGATCAACTGGAGTTCCATCTAAGTAAGTCTAAAAGTTTGCACTAGAAAAGAGAACTGTAACCCAGTAAGGAAAACAAATGTTTAAAATAGAAACTATAGGAACACAAAAACTTCAATTAAGGGGCTTCCCTGGTGGCACAGTGGATAAGAATCGGCCTGCCTATGCAGGGGACACAGGTTCGATCCCTGGTCCGGGAAGATCCCACATGCCGCGGAGCAACTAAGCCCGTGCACCTAGAGCCCGTGCTCTGCAGCAAGAGAAGCCACCGCAATGAGAAGCCCACACACGCACCACAACGAAGAGTAGCCCCCACTCACAGAAAGCCCACGCGCAGCAACGAAGACCCAACGCAGCCAAAAATAAATAAATAAGTTTAAAAAACCCAAAAAACTTCAATTATATGCCTGCTCTTACTTTAAAAGCTGATATAACCGCTATATTTAGATTCTAAAGGTACCTTGGTCACAAATGAACCAATTCCTGGATGATCACCAGAGGGCTTTGAGATAAGCCCTTACTTTTGCATCAAAGTGCAAAAATGAAAGGTAAAGTTGGAAGCTAGACAAAGAACACTAAAAGATCCATTTTTGGCACCAAATGTGGATAACTCAAGCAATAGGATTTTTTTTTTCTTCCACTCTCTTAATCATCAACTTCTTTCTACTGAATACTGGTAAGTCTACCCCCCAAATGCCTTTTCTTTCTTATAGCAGCAACCATCCAAGACCAAATCAATAATATTCCTGAAATGTGAGGTATGTAAAACTAACATTCTAAAGAATCAAGGATCAACAGTATTTCAGAGATGGAAACTACCACATCTTTTGAGATGATCTCATCTAACCCTTTGAACCTTAAAGATGAGAAAACAACTTAAAACCACAAAATTCAGTGCTACTCTTTAACAAACCTGCACATCAAAATATGCAGAAACAATTAAGTTCCAGGTGAGGAAGCAGAACTTTAAAATAGAAACCCACATTTAATTATTGACACCCTAAGCTTTGTATTACTTAAAGAACACAAAATCATTTTCTCAAGGCAAATCAGAGAGACTTTTAGACAATTTACTACATTATTTAGCTAAATAAAGCTATCTTCCATTTTTACCCTGAAGAAGTCCTATTGTCTGACCAATGCAGGGAAGGAGAAGAAACACCTAGCTAATTTTCTAGAATTCAGCAATTTTCTCATTAGGCACTTAAAGTGCACTTGAAATCTGAGTTTTGAGAAACCCAAAATAGCAAACAGCTCTTTTCACTAATCACCTAAGTGATAAACATCTAGAACAATGTTTTTCAATCTATTGGTCACAACCCACTATTGGGTCCTGAAATCAATTTACTGACGTATAACCAGCACTTTATTTTTTTGGCTGCAGCTCGCGTGGGATCTTACTTCCCTGACCAGGGATCGAACCCAGGCCCCTGGCAATGAGGGCACTGAACCCTAACCACCGGACTGCCAGGGAATTCCCTATAACCAGCATTTTAAAAGAAAAAGAAGCAAATAGAAAATATCAGAGAAAATTACACCTAAATAACTGGCAAGTTCCTGAAACTTGCTTCAGGTATTTGTATTCTTGTGTGTAGCAAATTGTAACGTAAAATGTATTTCTTATAGGAACTTCAGCAAAAAAGTCTGAGCCACTGCTATAGAATAAAATGATTTCCAAAGTAGTTTTTAGTTTCACCTTTACAAAAAATGATTTGTTATTAATCCATGGCCACAAAAGTATAACATCTCTTCCTATTTTAATTCAGTTTTAAGAAAACCACTTTTTTTTAAACTTAAGCACTCATAACACCTTTCAAAGTTTGGTGGCCCGTGGGGGACAGAGGGAAGGGTGATACACCACCAGGTGTATTACAGCTACTGGACCTTAGACAATTTAATCCAATCTTACCCCAAACGTGTTATCCTATCAACAAATGTCCCTGGAAGGGCATGACTGAGAACCTTTCATGATCTCCCAAGGCAACTAATTCCAAGAAAACCAGATAATGAAACAGTTCTTCTCAGCGAGGTGAAATCTGCCTCTAAAGTCCACTGACCAATTCTGTCTTGCCTAGCTCCTGGGATCACCATGGTCTAAATCAAAACCCTCTTCCATAGAGCAGCCCTTAAAATCTGTGCGACAGTTTCCACTTTTTTCTTCAAGGCTAAATACTAAAGTTTCTGCATATCAAATGTCCTTAAAACTTAGGACATTTACCTCTCTCCATTCTTCTATCCCTCAAGATTCTTCATACGCCAAGTTTTCTCAGGATGTAAGAAAACTAGTTCATAGAAGTCAGGATACCTAAACTCAATTCAGGGTAATTTCTCACAGTTGCTTATTTTGAGCTTCATGTTCCTTTTGGCTAAGATATATTGCTTTGACTGTATCTTATATCATTCTGCTTTTTACAATTAAACAGAATTCAAAAACAGTCACAAGATACAAGAAAGCAAAAATTTTTAAGTAAATATTTAAAATCAAGAACATTACAGGAAATAGCTCTTTAAAGTTTTTCAAATGGAAAAAGTAAATTTCTAATTTCTGCACAAAAGGGGAATAAAGGAGTTCTGAATGATGAGCCAGGTATATGTTTGAGATAGTTGTCACAATGCCCTCCTAAATTTTTTTATCAACTTGCTAATATTTCAGTCCAGATGAATAAATATGAACTCTTATATGGCACTCCTTATTCCCAAAATACGTTCAGTCCCACCATATTCTCTCCATATAGTATACTATTTTATTTAAAAGTCACACACAAATTTCAATGAGTATAACAAAGTATTGGGTAAATAAAATGGGCTAGATTTTTCCCAACAGAAGTTTAGTGCAAAATCTATGCAATTAGGAACAGAGTAAACCTCAAGCAGGTGAGATTAAAGGGGTCTCAGATGAGCACATTACCAAGTAGAGTCCTGTCTGCAGCAAAAGTCTTGGAACCCTCAGTGCTCTTCCAATTGTCTTAACCCAACTACCAGGGACAAGTCTGTAGCCTGACAAAGATTTACTGACTCATTACAATAATGGTGATGGAACATCAGAAGTGTGGAGCATCTCACCAAACAGAGGAAAACTTAAAAAGGATTTGGGGGGCTTCCCTGGTGGCGCAGTGGTTGAGAATCTGCCTGCTAATGCAGGGGACACGGGTTCGAGCCCTGGTCTGGGAAGATCCCACATGCCACGGAGCAGCTGGGCCCGTGAGCCACAACTACTGAGCCTGCGCGTCTGGAGCCTGTGCCCCGCAACGGGAGGGGCCGCGATAGTGAAAGGCCCGCGCACCGCGATGAAGAGCGGTCCCCGCACCGCGATGAAGAGTGGCCCCCACTTGCCGCAACTAGAGAAAGCCCTCGCACGAACCGAAGACCCAACACAGCCATAAATAAATAAATAAAGTAGCTATTAAAAAAAAAAAAAAAAAAAGGATTTGGGGAAGGGTACAATTTAGGTGAAATTTAAATGAAGCAGTGTCTTGATAGGCTCAAAGCACAGCAGACTGTGAAAAGGGGTCTACATCAGGTCTAGACAGTGAAGTGGACCTTGGGTCTTATTTCTTGGCAAAGAAGTTAAGGTAGATGTGAATTTTGTGTCCAGCAACCCCTCATTTGAAGCTCTAAAAATGTAAATCGAGGATAGCTCTCCGTGTCAAAAGGAGATAGCTTTTCCTGACAAAAGTGTGATGTTTCACTCTTATTGATATAATTTCAAATAGCAAAGTTTCTGACAGCCTGATTTTAGAGAATCTTTTCTTAGCAGGAAAGCAGTAGTCAAAGAAGGATTGTTATAAATCTTTCCAGTTGTAGAGTATCTGTGGAAGATAGTCTGTTATCCCAGCCCAATGAATAGCCAGCTGGATTTTTACTTCTCAGTGGAGCTAAGTTTTAGTTTCTCAAGTAATTCATCTTCTGGGCCATTTTATCTTGACACATGAAATCTCCCTGAAGATCACCTTGTTTTTCAGGTAACTGAACAGGTGCACAGTTCAATAAGTAGATAGGCACTAAGAAGCACCTGAAAATATGCTATAGCCAGCTGAACCACTCTTTGGCAACCTGTGGTCTCTTCACCAAAAATATCTCAAAGACCTATAATTATGGCTATTTAGATACTATTTTAAAATATGGCAATGCAATTCTGTAACAATCAGTTCCACTTCCTAGAACCTAGATAGTAATATTTTTTGAAACAAAACAAAGGGATGCCCCATTTTGACCAAAGTGGTCATATACTAAATCAAATGTTTTCTCTTATCGTCCACAACACTGCAGTCTCTAAGTGCCAGAGGGGCACTACTCCCATGGACTGTAATGTGGATGTAACATAGATGGTGCCCCAGAGTTACACAGAATGGTGGCCTTGTTTTTATATTTCTGGGGAAAACAGACCAAAAACATAAATAAAATCAATCTCCCTTTCTTTATTCAAAACTACTTTCTCCTTATTAACTAACTAGTTGTATTGCAATGATTTCAAACACTAAAACTCAACCACTTATCTTGGTTTTTAACTTTTGTCAAGTTAAATCAACCCCAATTTATTAATCTTAATTTCCTTCTAATTGTAATATACTGACGAGTTTTATAATAGGTGCTGAACCTTTTCAAATGCTATGGTTTTTCTCCTTTGGTCTTTTAATATGAATCAGTGACAGATTTTAAGTTTTATTCCCGGCACAAATGCTACTTGATCATATGTATTTTTAATACATACTGGATTCAGTTAGCTAATACTGTTTGGCATTCTTGCATCTATACATATACATAAAATGAGCCCATTAATTTTCTGTGGTGTCCTTTAGGTGGCTTTGGAATCTATTCACTTATTTTGGTCAGGGGGAAATGTCCCTGAATTATGTATACACTTATCTAACATTCATGTTTCCTCCCACAAAAGCCTCACACTACTTCAGTGCTTTTTCCTCTACATTCAGGTGTCTTTTCCTTTAATTAACCCCTTCACATATTCTCTTATTCCTTCGAAATTTTCCTTTCCTCCACCCACCCCGCCCCCCCAGCTCACTTTAAAGTTGGTCTTCCCCACCAAAGTCCTGCTATGAACCATAACCCCCAAATGTGCTACTACCACGAGATAGAGTAACACCTCGTGGCAGTGTCTGACTGGAAAGATCACACTGGCCACAACTTCTATTTGAATTCCTCCTTCCTTTTTAATGGTTAGGTGAACTGGATCAGTTACTTAATTTAAGCCTCAGCCCTCTCACATATGAAATAAGGGATAATATATACCTTGCTCAGAGTTGTTCAAGATTTTGAAAAACATGAGAAGTACCCGGCAGAATTGGCACAAAAAGTGTTGCTCATTAAGTGATGGCTCTATTGAGTTTCGAGTGATTTTATTTTTTCTAAAATTGAAGATGGCGAAAGGAACTGTGCTGTTAAAGGTCTAGTCTTCTTATCTACAATTTAGAAATTCAGAAAGTTCTGACAACCAAGTCTTTTCGTAATTTATATGGTGGTAAACATATGCAGGGCAAACAAGAGGGGCTTTTTAGAATTTTCTTTTAGTGTGAAAATTCCTAGGTTTTACCATAGAGATTAATGTGTTTGATTACAGGAGCACTACCCCAGACTGGTGATGGTACATTATATATACAGTATAGGCACCCTGTTACCTTTTTTAAATTTTTTAAAAAATTTGAACTTCTGAACACATATACTCCCCAATGGTTTCAAACTAAGGATTGTGTACCTGTAAAACATTCTATGTGGAATCAAATGTATACAATAAATGTAAATCTAATAGAGTTAAATAGGTAAGACTCATGCAGTCTAAATCCAGCTTTACTATTATTTCTACGCCTTAGCTCCTAGACTTAAAAGTCATCACTAGTAAATTGAAGGAACTGGACTTAATCTCTGAAGTTCTTTCTAGTTAAAAAAAAAAAATGCTTTTAATTCAAACTTATTCTGAGAATTGTTTTGAAGAGTAAGTTGAAAAAACTGCTATTTAAAATATTTTGGCCATGTATTTCCCCTCAAATATTTTCTATATAGAGCTTAAAAACCAGTGCATACAGAATGCACTCACCATTATTTAGAGATTACAAAATAAAATAGCATTTGACCATCTTCATGCCAAACACTAGGAAGGGAAGAGTGGCACCACAGAAAGAATGCCAGCATTGTATTCAGAAAATCTAGGTTCAAATCTTGGCTGTTTCACAGTTCTGTGACCTTGAGTAACAGTATTTAAGCTTATTTCATCATCTACTATATGGGAATTTAAAAAAAATCCTCTATTACAGGGTTGTAATAAGGATAAAACAAGATAAAGTGAAATCCTCAGTACCTGACTCTGCACTTACTCTTAGTAAATGTTTATTTGGTAATCACTCCAAAAAAAAAAAAAAAAATCAAACTTTAAAGACTTTTTTTTTTTTGCATTTTATTTATTTTTTGGCCTCGCCGCACACTGGATCTTAGTTTCCCAACCAGGGATTGAACCCTGGGCCCCGGCAGTGAAAATGCTGAGTCCTAACCACTGGCCCGCCAGGGAATTCCCAACATTGTCTTCTTATAATTTTCAGATTAAATACATATATGTTAGGAAATGTTGAATACTTAAGTGTTGTTGTAAAATTAACTCCCCCATTATTCAGGCTTTCCAAGTTATTATGTGAGATATCCTTGAAGGTGAAGTCTACAGAAGAGTTTATGTCTTTTTAGAAGAAAGTGACATGTAAGTAATAATAAATGTATAGATCAAAGGTTAATAAAATCACACTTTCACACACACACACACACACACACACACACACACGACCTGGACATAGAGAATAAGATCAGATACAAGGAACCAGGCTCATCTAAAACCACATTTACTAGTATACTAAACTCTTGTGTCTTCCTGTGTATCCTTGGTATCATAAATTCCAAGCTGCCTTGAATTTTCAGGTTTCCAAGTTTTTCCCTTTAACCGAGGGCTTTTTGAAACTAATTTTCTGGTAAGAGAGAATATCATTTTTTTTTTTTAGAAATCCAGACACATTCCAACCGAATTCTCTTTGAAAAGAAAGCAATCTGGAACCTTGGGGAAGCTGATTCTCAACATAAATAAAAAATGACCAAAAAAATTTTATATCAATCTGTAAAAGAGCCTATGCTTTCACATCTAAACTTTCAATGTTAAAGGTTCCTTGCAGTCTCAAGTACTAAACAAAAGAAGACAAGACATCAGGTACACTTACATTATAAAGAAAGGAGCAAACAGATTGATCTGAGTGACTTGGACCATTTTCAATAAAGGAGGAAGATCTCTGGAGAATATACAAAGGTAAATTTCAAAAACCCTGGTTTCTAGGCTGGGCAAGTTAGTAAATCTCTGAGCTTTCTTTCAAAAGTAACAGCTTTTTCTTCCCTACCTCATAAAAGCATTTTGAAAAGTTAAAAGTGCCATACACTAAAATAACATCAACACTTATCTGGTAGAAGAGACAAGCGATTATGTGGAAAGGGAGGAGGATGAGGATAAGCAGGGCTGTAAATTAAGAATCTAGGTTCTAGACCCAATCTTGGCATCTACTAGTGTGTGATGCAAGGCACTTCACTTGTCCAGGTCCCCACATTAAGTCACTCGTAAAATGAATTTGCCTAAATTTCTTTCTGGCTCTAAGACTGCAATTTTACGCTATAAATTTGAATCCAAGGCCTAAAATATTTCAGCTCTCATTTATATATGAGTCAGATACTGTAAAAGGTGACAGCAATACAGTGTGAACAGAACTACTTAGATATGTGTTGCACACATGTCTATGGAAAACCGTGCTGTAGCGTCGGTCAGTTCATCATTCCGTTCATTTGGAAACTGGTGTCAAGCAGCCATTAGTACATTTCTAAATCTTCCTTAAATGTTTAGGTTAATATTAAAATGAAAATAATAGTCACAGTAAAAAATGAAAAGCAGAAAATCCTCAAAATTATATACAGGCCTAAGGGCAGAAACATATCCCAAAAGAAGCTGCAGGGACACATTTTCCAACACATGCTTTTTTTGTTTTGGGTTTGTTTTTAAACAAGGTTGATCATTCTGATATTAGGTCAACATCTATTTTTTTTTGTTGTTACATTCCCTCAAGTACATAGACTCTTCAATTACAAAAGCACTTCCCTAAGACAGAACTTTTTTTATTGCAAAATTTAACAAACCACCAAAGTCAAGTTTAATTATTTCTGCTTTATTATTGGTCAAGAGTACGTTAAAGGCTTTCAAAAAAGTTACAAAGAGACTTCATCACTAAAATATATAATCAAAAACCAAGTTGCTTTAAAATTAATAACGTGAAAGTGACCCCAAAAAAGCCCACAATATATTAACTTCATTCTTCAATTAGGGGCAAATGTACAGTTAAAATTACTTTTAACAGACTGAGCAAGAAAAAAGTTGTGCACAAATCCCAATGCCTTCAAAAAACTGATTAGAACGTGCTTAATATATTTACCCCTACCCGGTGACATTAAAAATCCAAGTTTTCAAGAAAAAAAAAGTTCTGTTCGTGTTCCAGCGTCTAAATTTGGGAGCACAAACTCAGGCAAATGAGTAAAATTACAACAATAAAATTAAAAGTCATCAAAACCTAGTGAACTGCGGTTATAAGGTAAATAAAAGTAATAGTCCAATTTCACCACACAGTAATTTACTCCCAGAAGACAGAAGATCCAATCCAGATGAAACAAATCTTTATTATGATATTGTCTATTTGTCCTGATCCTAAAGAAAATACTCTACATAAACTGATGGGATACACTGGTCATTTATTATGCCAAAAAAAGTATGCAAACTATAATTTGAAATATCTATTCAGACTCCGTGCCAAAAAGTAGGCAAAACTCTTCCCGGTGGCGATGGTGAGTTATCGGAGATGCGGGTTAAAATTAGGCAGAAAAGCTGTCAGGTAGTTAGTACTCTCCTCACGCCCACCCCGAGCATAGGAGCCTGCAGCCCCATACCCCCACCAGCTGGAGGCTGCTGTTCTAGTCTGCAGACAGAACGGTGCAGCACAAAACCCTTTCCGGGGTTCCAAACCTCCCTTTAGAGCTCTAGCTCAAAATACTTCCGTTCCTCACAAAACTTGGAATGAAGAAGGGGAAGCAACAACTATTAAAACATTTAGAAACTAAACCTATTTATCCATAAAGCACTATGCAAAGTAGCCAATTCCTTACATTGAAAGCGCCAACGACATTATATTAAAAGTAATATTTATTTCCAACAGCTCTCCTTCGTAAGGCCTCAACAGACTGGATTAAGCCACACCCCTCCATAAATGGCACATTCCATACGATAGCCGGGAGGACGGCCAAGGGCGATTCCACCGTCCGCTGGGGAACAGCAAACTTGTTGAAATTCTCAGAATAAAGTCTAACGACTAACCGAATCTAGCCCGTTTATTATTAAAGTTATTCGAGGTAAAAATAAGATTACAAAAACATCCGAGACGTGTACGCCGAGGAAGAGGAGAGAGAGAGGTAGCGGGAACGAGAACCACACGGGATTTGGGTCGTGCAGTTAACCCACACCTCCCTCAGTAGGGACATTTCCGAGGAAGGACATTTCTAGTCGGAGGCAAAGAGCGAACTCGAGGCGGGGGGAGCGGGGGTTAACCAGCTCAAAACTACGAGTTGGGTGAGACACAGCATTTTCCAGGGCCTAGTCCCGAACTCTCTGCTGCGGAGGAAAAAAGAACGCGTCCCACCCACGCCCGGCCCGATCCGAGAGGCGGGGCTCTGCAGCGACCCCGGAGAACGGAGGCGGGGCCCGGCGGCAGAGCTGCCCCTCCTGCTTTGCATGGAACACCCCCGTCCGCTAGAGAAAAAGGGCTGAGTCCCCCACCCCCACCCCCACGCAAGCCGAGGGGGGAAGGGGCAAAACGGCGTCTCCGCCCTTCCCCCCCCCCCCAATTAAGGTGGGGTCCGAAACCGAGTCTGCTGGTCCCCGCGGCCGGCTCCAAGGGGCCGGGCCGGAGGAGGTGGGGCCTGGGTGGGGGCGCTGACTTCACACCCCTCCCCCTCCGACCGCTGGCGGTTCAGGGAACACCCCGCCCGCTCCAGTGCGGCGAGTGGGGGAGGCAGCAAAGCAGCCCAGAGCCCTGCAACGGCGCGGGGCGGGGAGGAGCGCGCGCATGGGCGCGCGGCCGCTACCCCCGCGCAGCCCCGCGGGCCAGCAAGGCCCCCCACGCTCAAGGGCGCGCGCGGGCCCCGAAAGGGAGGAGGCCGCGCGTGGCACGAGAGAAGGCCGACTCTAGGCTTCTGTCCCCCACTCCTTCACCACTCACCCCAACCCCCTCCAACCCGTTCCAGGCCTCGGACTCCGCACTGACCTGACAGGCCGAGACATGTTCGCTGTCGAAACAGGACCGAGTCGAGAAGCCAAAGACCAGGACCCCCCCCACCCCGCGCGCTCGGCGCCCCACCCCCCCCAACTTCGGCCGATGGGGCCGCTGCCGCCGAACCCCGAGCTGCTGGCTTCTCAAACTCCGCCGCTCCTTGGTTCAGGGCCCCTTAATCAGACGAGCCCCCCGCTCCCCCGTCTCTTCAAAATGGATGAATCAAACCAGCCGAAAATGCGCCAAAGCCGCCGTACAACCAAAGCCACTAGGGCCTGTGGGCTCCGCCCCAACACGGCCGGTCATTGGCGGCTTCTGCCAGATGCGCAGAGCTCATTCGTCCGTTTGAATCATCACGTCTCCCAGGTTCCGCCCCATTCACTGATAGGCTCCGCCTCCTCCGTGAGGTCCTGTTAGTCAAGGTGCTCTGAGAGCGCACGGCCGCAAAACAAAAATGGTCGCTGCTCGGCCCGCCCCCTGGTTTCCACTCCAGAGTTGCAGATTCGTCTTGGGTTGCGTCTTAGGATGACTAGGAAAAAAGATTTATTAAGAGTTTAATGTCATTTAATGTTAGCTTAATGATGTATCACTTCGCCTGCCTTGATCATCTAGAAACTCCACTGATAGCAAAACTCGTGGGATAGGCAGCTGATTCGTCAGCAAGGGGCTGCCTCTGAATTGGAGGGAAATTCCATAGATTCAAAAATTTTGACCTTAAACCCACAAGCTCCTTCTCCTTGCTTAAGCATTAGACCTCAGGAGCCCAACCGCTGCTGGAGCAGGGAGGCAGGATCACAGTCAAGGAATAACTTAACCACCAATTTCCATTCTCCATTCTGGACCTTGAGATCACTTCAGGGTCATTAAAGTCCCAGACATGGACCTTCAGGGCCTAATGATTAGGAGCATGAGCGCTGGGCCAGAAGGTTTTTCACTTTGAACCTTAGGTCCACCACTTTAACAGTTGTATAGCTTTACCTCTCTGTGCCTGCCTCAGTTTTCTCATGTGTAAAATGGGGAACAATAGTGCTTAATTCATAGGATTATTAGGATTAAATGAGTTGCTATATGAAAAGGCTTTTGGACAGTCTCTGGCAAACAGTAAGTGCAATGTAAGTATTTGTTAAATTCAATCCCTTATCCCTGGGTGGGGATGGGGGAGGGGCTGCCTCAAGACTCAAGTCAAATAACTGAGGGTAACTCAGATCATTCCATTTAAATCCATGAACATTTGTTGGATGCATAAAACTCTCAGAGGCAGAGCTCAGGATCCCTATGGGAACGGCCAAGGTTTACCTGACCATTGTAAAATAGACTTCAATCCCTATCACAAACAGCCTGTTAATAACCAACTGAAGCTACACTCCATAAACAAACAAACCAACCCATCACTATTGCCTCCTGAAAGTCTCCCCTTGTAAAATCTGGCTTCCCTAAGGGAAGAGAATAGCACAGTCCACCAGTAAAGCATTAAACAAGTTATATATATATCTCCTCTTCCATGTCACTCCACCCTTTCGCCCCTGAATTCTACGGTTGATAGCAAAAAAGAAATGCATAACATAGAATTCACCATTTTTACATGTGTAGTTCAGTGGCATTAAGTACATTCACATCTCCAGAACTTTTTCGTCTTCCCCAGCTGAACTCTATACTCATTAAACACTAATTCCCCATTCCCTCTCTCCCCAGCCCCTGGTACCCACCATTCTACTTCCTGTCTACATGAATTTGACTACTCAAGGAACCACATATAAGTGGAATCATACAGTATTTGTCCTTTTGTGATTGGCTTATTTCACTCAGCATAATGTCCTCCAGGTTCATTCATGTTGTAGTATGTATCAAAATTTTCTACCTTTTAAAGGCTGAATAATATATCATTGTATGTATATACCACATTTGGTTTATCCATTCAACTGTCAGTGGATACTTGGGTCATTTCCAGATTTTGGCTATTGTGAATAATTTCTGCTATGAATGTGGTGTATAAATCTCTCTTCCAGCCCCTGATTTCAATTCTTTGGAGCATATACCCAGAAGTGGATTTGCTAGATCATATAGTAATTGTATTTTTAATTTTTTGAGGAATCTCCATACTATTTTCCATAGCGGGTGCACCATTTAACATTCCCACCAGCAGTGCACAAGGGTTCCAGTTTCTCCATATCTTGTCAACATTTATTTTGCTTTTTTTGATGGGGCATAATGGGTGCTGGAATCTGTTTTGACTAAGTGTATTGTTATCCATATTATTGTCAAAATGCCAGTGCAGAGGCTGGAGTGGTGCAGTGATCACGAGTGACTTTGTTGGAGGCTCTTTTATTAGGTCAGATTGCCATTATTTAGCAAATACCAATATTTGTTATCGTGAGATGAGGCAGAGGAATTCTTGTTACTTACTTATTAGGTAATGAAAGGAACTGGCAATAGTCTACACGTCCAGGCAGGTGGAAAGTTCAGAACAGGTCTTCCAGGCCTTGGCATTGTAGTTTACTTCAAGGTCTATATATAGATGGCCACTGAATGAAGGCTCTTCCTCTTCCAAGGTGAGGGTCATATCCTATCTCTCTCCTCATCTCAGCTTTGGCTAACGTCTTCCCTCTATTTGCTTGTTTATTCGCTCAGTATTTCAACAAACACTGTCTCTTAGGAAGGAAGTAACGTAAGACTTGAACTTCTAGTTTACTTTTTAGTGGGCAAGTACAGAGTTATGCCTACAAGAGCCCTGGCACTGTTTCCCTGCCTGTCAGGAGAACCTGGAGTGCAACCTCCAAGGTCAGATCCCTCCGGTGCATCCCCAGAGAATCTTCCCTGGACACGTCTCAAGCACAGCCAGTGTGTAGGAAGAAAGACACTGATCAGATGACAGGTTAGATCTTAGATGCATGTTGGTTAACCTTGAAGAGACAATACATGTAATAAAACTATGAGAAACCGTGAAAACGAAACAGGCTCAGGAGACAGAAACGACAGTTATTCTTTCTCCCTGGAAATGAGATTTAATGGGCTTTGAAACCCAATGCTTAATTTCTCCTATGATTTTAGTTATATTTTGAGAAGTAGCCTTTTCCTTCTCCCCTGCATATGTTAAAGACAGTAAGAAGTGGCAGGGACTTCCCTTGTGGCTCAGTGGTTAAGACTCTGAGCTCCCAGTGCAGGGAGCCGGGTTCAATCCCTGGTCAGGGCACTAGATCCCACATGCATGCCGCAACTAAGGAGCCCGCCTGCTGCAAATAAGACCTGGCACAACCAAATAAATAAGTTAAAAAAAAAAACAAATAAAACCTGGCAGCGTGTGGGTGGTGGGCCTGATGGCTCTTCCCTATCCCTATCAAAGACCCACTTCCTTCAAGGCTATGCTATAGTTGCCGGGAGCTTTGTAAAAATTTTCAAGCACTTACTCTGTGCTGGGCACTTCCAGTTCTGTGGCTTCATGAAAAACAGCCAACCAGGTCTAACGATTGACACTGCTTCTACTGACCACAGGAGCTCAGAAAGGGACCTGTCTTTGAAGACCCTGCCGGGAAGTTAAAGAAAGATTCTCCAGGCTTTTTTTCTTTTTTACTCCTCTACCTCCAACCTGCTGACTCTCTGCCTCATCACAACACTCACAAGAAAGGGTGGGATAGAAGAGCTGTGTGTCTGGTTAGTCTTTCTGTAACCCCAGAGGCCAAAAACCTGCTTGGAGATAGGTGCATGGTTAAAGAGGATGCTCCCTTGCCTCGGGTCACAGCCAGAAAAAAACCGGCCCAAAGTCAATTTTAACTTTTATTTATTTATTTTCATTTTATTTAAAAAAAAATTTATTTATTTACTTGGTTGTGCTGGGTCTTAGTTGTGGCAGGCGGGCTTGTTAGTTGTAGCAGGCGGGCTCCTCAGTTGCGGCACATGGGCTCCTTAGTTGTGGCATGCAAACTCTTAGTTGCGGCATGCATGTGGGATCTAGTTCCCTGAACAGGGATCAAACCCGGGCCCCGAGTTGGGAGCGCGGAGTCTTAACCACTGCGCCACCAGGGAAGTCCCCAGTTTTAACTTTTACATTCATTTTCTCAAATGTATATTTTTTCTGCTCCAGACTTCCATCTTCCTCTCTACTTTTAGAATGTTAAGAGCTAAGTTTAGATGGGTTTCTACCACTGAAATAAAAAGGATGTACAACTTGACATCCGGTTTAAATTGAAGAAGAAACCCCAGAAGACTAACAACACTTGTTGCTTTGCTCAACACCAATAAAATCCATAGAAAACTTGCCCTTGTAACACTGAAGAAGACAGAGCCTTATCCATCTAAACCACCAACAAATACTTTTAAGTGAACCGTGCTGAAAGGGGAGACCCCAAGGTATAACAAAAAAGAACCCTGAACTTGTAATAAAAAATACTGGCCCTGAGCACTGTGATTTACTACCTAGGTGACCTTCAGCAAATTTTAAACTCCTGTGCCTCTGCTCCTTCACCTGTAAAATGGGGATAATTATATTGGTCCTTACAGCCTTCACAAGATTGGCATAACAATAACAACAAAAAGGGCTCCCTTGTGAAGGTATAATAGTTTGGACCCTGTGAAGCACTCTGGGAGGTAGCATGGATCACACTGTCTTCACTGAAGGAAAAACCCCAAATCCAACAGCTGGTTTGCTCCTCCACTAGAACATAACAATCCCTGAGCCCTAGGAACAGAGTTAACAAACACTGCCCACAGCATACAGATGGAGAAAAGGTGACAGTGAGAAGTGATGACAGTCATCTTTGTCCACGGTGAATGTCCAAGGCGTTGTCGCTCTTTCTCCACTATCTCCTAACCATTCCTAGGAGAACTGATGTATTCCGACCATGCCCAGTATGGGCATCATTCTACCAACTACTGCCAGCCCCTCTGCTTCTGAGTTCCAGCGAGTATCCTGACTGCCTAACAGATATTTCCACTTGAATACCCACAAGCTCAATTTGTTTATGCCAAACAAATTATCTCCCCTACCCACATTCTTTTCCTGACTCTTGCACCTCTGCCAGCAGCACCTTCTTCTTAATCACCTGAGCTCAACCCCTTGGTGCCACTGACGCCACCCCAAGCCCTCACTGTCTTCAGTGTAGAGACCTCTTGATTCTTTCTTCATTGCATTTCTCAAATTCACTTTTCACTCGCCATGTCCCTTGTCACCAGTTCGTGCTTAAACTACTGCGACAGCGTCTCTTCTCTTTTTGGAATCTGTGGTAGATACAACAGACAATGCTACCTTCCTAAAGCACAGCACTCATGGCATTCCTATACTCAAATTTTCAATACGTCCTTACAGCTCCCATGATAAAGTCTGAACGCTCTTCCCCAGACCTCATCCCGTGCTTCTAATAAAGTACCTGGCACATGGTAGGTGTGCCACTATTGCTTAAATTAATTAATGACCTATATAATCTGTCCACAGTCTTTCTAACCTTATTTCCCACTGCTCTACAACATGAGCCCTTTGGTCTACTGGCTACTTCTCAAACCTGTGTAAAAATTCGAAACCCCCTTTCTTCCCAACCTGAAATCCTATCCCACCTCTTTCTCGATTGGTGTCCATCTCCTGTCCTACTTCCCTTTAAGAAACCTTTCTTGCCCTCCTTCTTTGAAGTTCTATGGCATAGATCTCTATATCCCCCACAACTCCTACTGCAATACTGGATACATAAAAGGTATGTAATCAGAAATGATTTAAGTGTAAATACAAATATATGACAAAAAAAATATTTGCATTAAAAACAATGGACTGAACACAAATTTATCAAAATGTAAACAGAGATTTTGTTTGGGTTGTGGGTCTATAGTGGTTTGGATTTTCCTTCTTTTCTCCATTTTCCTTAATGAGTAGATTTAAATTTTTCATCATAAAAGTATTTGAAAACCTGTATATCCATTTAATAAATCACTCTTTGTTCCCACCTTACTGAATATTTATGTGGGAAAACTTCAAGGATGCCACCATCAAAACATACACATGCAAAATGGGAGGAAGTGTATTATAGTAAAGGGAGTTTCTGGAGTCACACTGCTTAAGGTTAAAAATCAGTTTGCTAGGGACTTCCCTGGTGGCACAGCGGTTAAGAATCCGCCTGCCAGTGCAGGGGACACGGGTTCGAGCCCTGGTCTGGGAAGATCCCACAGGCCGCGGAGCAACTAGGCCCGTGAGCCACAACTACTGAGCCTGCGCGTCTGGGGCCTGTGCTCCGCAACAAGAGAGGCCGTGTTAGTGAGAGGCCCGCGCACCGCGATGAAGAGTGGCCCCCGCTCGCCGCAACTAGAGAAAGCCCTCGCACAGAAACGAAGACCCAACACAGCAAAAATAAATAAATAAATAAATTTATTAAAAAAAAAAAGAATCCGCCTGCCAATGCAGGGGACACGGGTTCGTGCCCTGGTCCTGGAAGATCCCACATGCCGCGGAGCAACTAAGCCCGTGCGCCACAACTACTGAACCTGCGCTCTAGGGCCCGCGAGCCACAACTACTGAAGCCCGCGCACCCTAGGGCCTGTGTGCCGCAACTACTGAGCCTGTGTGCTGTAACTACTGAATCCCGCGTGCCTAGAGCCCGTGCTCTGCAACGAGAAGCCACTGCATTGAGAAGCCTGCGCACCACAACGAACAGTAGCCCCTGCTCGCCGCAACTAGAGAAAGCCCACACGCAGCAACGAAGACCCAACGCAGCCAAAAATAAACACATTTATATTAAAAAAAAAGAACAGAAGCAATATTTAAAAAAATCAGTTTGCCACTCCCTAGCTGTCTAACCTTGAGCAGTTTTAATTTTTGTGCCTTAAATGTCTATATATGTAGAATCATAGGGTCATTGTGAAAATAAAAATAATCCATGTGAAGTGCTTAGAAGAATATGTATTTGGCTTATAGAAACACTCAGATGTCAACTACTGGCAACAACAGTCAAAAATGGAATGGCTGTTAAAATCCCTGTACTTGTATATATAAAATAAAAAACAAGGTTCTACTGTGTAGCACAGGGAACTATACTCAATATCTTGTAATAAACTACAATGGAAAAGAATAAAAAAATTTTAATCCCTGTATTTGCAAACAAGAAAGCTGATGTTCAAAATTAAATGACAGTCACTGCACTTGGGTGACATATCTTAGTAAGTGGAACTTGTCAAACATCTCAGGACATATCTGTGCTGCATGCTATTCAACCTGCACTTAATTTGGCTCCAAATTTAATTACACACGTCTCTATTCCACACATGAACATGGTCTCAAAGTCTATATAACACAAACTAAGAGTTTCAAACCCAAAAGGGGCCAGTTCGGTTTCTCTAAATGTCTGGGCTTATTTTCTAAAATAGGTTTTTCAGGTCAAATGCTTCACAGAAACCTAAATGACAGAATGGAGATGGGAAATTTGAAGATTTGCAGTTATGTCTTGGCTTTATTACGAATTCAACCGGCTGCCTTTCAGTTAGTCAAATTTTGAGATATTTGTTCCCTCAAACATAAAATGAGAACTATCTGCTTTCTAATTTCCAAGATAGTGTAAGAAGCATACACAACTCACAGAGCTGAGGGAAGAGTTTATACCAAGTCAGATATTGGTATCCAGTGCTACTGGGCTGCCCTTCTCATATCATGATAAATCATAAAATGTCTATCTTATCGTCTTCCTTTCCTATCTGCTTTTTCTTCTTTACTCCCATTAATATGTAGTTAGTTCCTAATCAGATGAGTGTGAATCAAATTAAAGTTGGGTGTGAAGAAAAGTTATCAAAACAGCACCATCACATAGTAAAGTACTGTTAAGTGCAAGTAGTGGTTAATTTTGTGTGTCAATTGGACTGGGCCATAGGGTGCCCAGATACTTGGTCAAACATTATTCTGGGTGTTTCTGTGAGGGTGTTTTTGCATGAGATTAACTCTTTTTTTTTTTTTTAAAGTATTTGTTTTTTTAAAATTATTTATTTATTTATTTTTGCTGTGTTGGGTCTTCGTTTCTGTGCGAGGGCTTTCTCTAGTTGTGGCAAGCGGGGGCCACTCTTCATCGCGGTGCGCGGGCCTCTCACTGTCGCGGCCTCTCTTGTTGCAGAACACAGGCTCCAGATGCGCAGGCTCAGTAATTGTGGCTCACGGGCCCAGCCGCTCCGTGGCATGTGGGATCCTCCCAGACCAGGGCTCGAACCCGTGTCCCCTGCATTGGCAGGCAGATTCTCAACCACTGCGCCACCAGGGAAGCCCGAGATTAACTCTTAAATTGGTAGATGTAGTAAAGTAGTTTCCTCTCCCTAACGTGGGTGGGCCTCATCCAATCAGTTGAAGGCCCAAACAGAACAAAAGGTTGACCCTGTCCTGAGTAAGAGAGAATTCTCCTGCCTGGTGGCCTTTGAACTGGAATATCAGCTCTTCCAGTCTGCCGGCCTTGGGACTTTAACTGGGACATCAGCTCCATAAGTTTTAGATTTGCCAGCCTCCATAATCACATGAGCCAAATTCTTGTAATAAATCCCTTTACATATATATATATATATACACACACACACACACACACACACATATATACATATATCTTATTAGTTCTGTTTCCCTGGAGAACCCTAAACAGAGCAATACCAGTATTATACTGAAACTCTGCAGATAAAACTGAACAGAATTCAGATTACGCTTGAAAGCCAAAAAGAAGGCAGGGTTTTCTAACAACAACAAAGGTCATATGTAGATATATTCTCAAGTCTCTGGTATTTATGGCTGAATCAAAAATACATGTAGAGTTCTTTCCAATGCACTTTTTTTTTTTTAATCGTTTTTGGCTGCATTGGGTCTTCATTGCTGTGCGCGGGCTTTCTCTAGTTGTGGCGAGTGGGGACTACTCTTCGTTGTGGTGCACGGAATTCTCATGGTGGTGGCTTCTCTTGTTGCAGAGCACAGGCTCTAGGCACGCGAGCTTCAGTAGTTGCAGCACACAGGCTCAATAGTTGTGGCACACAGGCCCTAGGGCGCGCGGGCTTCAGTAGTTGTGGCTTGTGGGCTCTAGAGCGCAGGCTCAGTAGTTGTGGCGCATGGGCTTAGTTGCTCCGCGGCATGTGGGATCTTCCCAGACCAGGGCTCGAACCCGTGTCCCCTGCACTGGCAGGCGGATTCTTAACCACTGCACCACCAGGGAAGTCCCCAATGCACATTTTCTAGTGGCCTCCTATCCATTCCAACTTGCAGGTTTGGGGGTTATTTGGTTTTAATAAATGAGTCACGTACACAGCTGAGGCCTCTTCCTATACATAGTGAACCAAGCGGGGTGAAGGAGAAAAGGGCACTGAGGTTTATTTCCCTGAGCAATCTAGTCACTAGATTTTACAGAATACCTACCATGGAGATTTTTACATCTTCTAACCATGGCCTTAGATCATGTCAAAAGCAGGCCGCTGCCTACAAACGGACAGGCAGGAAGAGCCTCCTGTTAGATGGGACAGTGTCCTAAGGACAGAAGACAGACCACCTAAAGAAAACAGTTAAATCTGGAGATGAGAGAAAAATAAAGGACCCAAATATTCCCTAGCAATAGGAAAGGAAAGTGAGTAACAGCATCTTGGAACAATTCCGGCTCATCAGCAGTACAAAACAGCAAACCATCACTTATGCTGAGGGGCCTTCCTTGACTTATGGTTCCTTTCCTGGCTTGTTTGATCACTCAGCTATTCTGTTCAAAGTTGAAAGCCAGGGCAGTCACAATCCCACAGCTCTGTTCTCAGCCCTTCCTTGGGTCTCTTAGAACAGTCTGCAGGGAATGCTTATGTTTTCTCTTTGGCCACAGACCAGCTGGATGGTTGAAGGGGCATCTTGTCTCAAATATGGAAATTTCTCTAGGGAAGAGCTACAATGATATCCATGTTCCAAACAAGTTTTACCCAAGAGGTAGCATCCAAATGATAGGATCTAATTATTTTTAGTATAATCACATTTCTAACCATGTAAATATTTTCTTCTTCCTTATCTTAATTGCTTTCCCTTTTCTTTATAGATAGGGACATAAAGAGAAATATTTCACTTTCTTCTTTAATTAGTTTCAGGGCCATAACGTTGACCAACTGGGAGAGAAAATCCAGAAGGGCTGGCAGGCCAGCCTCTAGCAATGCTTGAAAAGACAGGAATATCCTGAGTCAGCAAGTGGGAAAAGAAAGCATATTCAAGTTTTTTAAATGGTCACCATTGCAGTATTTGAGAAGTTACATCAAGTACTGAATTGGAATGAGGCAATCAGTCCTGGTAAATTAACAGATAAACAGAATAACATTTACCTTCATTTTTAAGAAGGTATTTAAAAAATAAAGTCTCCATTTCCACAATACTCTATCAGTATAAAATAACAAAGTCACAATGAAGGCCAATAACTACCATCAATACAATACTTATTTCCCATTTATTTGTGATTTTTCAGGGGTTCAAACAAGTGAATAAAAATCAATTTTATTTTCACAGAGAACTTGTTATTCCACTATTATTTTCAGAATCATTGTAATAAAAACCCTACCTGGAAAGAGTAATACAAAAGAGAACCTGAAGGTCTCAGAAGATGGTGCAAAATTTATAACAATTGGCATTAAAAACAAACAAACCACCGAAGGCTCTGATATTTGGCCTCTGATCTCTCTTAGGACAGTGTTTTTCAAAGTCTGGTGTGTGTCAAAATCACCTGGAGAATTAACGGAGCCTACAGAAGCCCAGGGAAGGCCTGGGTCTCTGCATCTTTAACACGTTCTCCAGCAAGGGTTTCCAAACCGGGCTGATCAGAATTGCCTGGGAAACTCTGAAAAACAACAACAACAAATCCCCAAGCTTCATCCCTGGACATTTTGGTTCAGTAGGTTTGAGGCTGGGAAACAGAAATCTTAAAATATTTTATTTTAAAATCGTTAAACAAACTTCCCAGGTGGTTCTCATTAGTCAGATTTGAGAACCACTGACTTAGAACACTTATTTAGGTAAGTGTCTCTCAAAGAGCTCTAAGCCTGAGCTCACTAAGAATATTCATAATTTTGGGCAGGTTATAAATCACCATCCTGTGAGAATTTAACAAATTAAACTGTCTAGAAGTGATTTGATATTAAAAACTCTACCCAATTTAGCACTTAAATTACCTAATGATTTTCTATCTACTCTCTACCCCCAGGCAAAGGTCTATACATAATATTTATTTTCTATGGCTGTTAAGTGCTAGCCACCCAAAGTGCTCATAAGCAAGTTGCCCCATAGGATTTTGTTCTGTTAATCTGACCCTCTTCTTCCATTCAGACTCAGAGCTGTGAGGAATAGACCTAGTTCAGGGTACCACAGCCAACTGATGTCACTTGCAGCATTACATGGCAAGACATCAACCTGCAAACCCTGTCCCCATCCCACTGGGAGAGAGACACTAGAAAACCTTAAAGTGAGAATTAATTTTTTGGGGAAAGAATCGCTCTCACCAAAGATAGATCATTTAAAAGCTTAACTATTCTTAAAACCAAGACAAAAGAAAGCTAATATGACTTGAGAAGCTTAAAAAAATAGTGACTTTTGGTTTACCTCCAGTAGCCCTAAACCCATAGATATCCAGCCCCACTTCTCCTGTATCTCAGAATCAGGTGTTTAAATTCAAAGTCCAAGACAGAAAGAATCTGAAAGCAATGATCAACAAGGAATTTGGGAAATGACCTTTGATCTCATTTTCCTTGCAATCTGAAGTCCTATCAGATTGAGATATCAATATACATCAAATGGAAAAATATGCTCATGAGTAGGTGAGAATTATGATCCGTAAAACACAGATGCTGATTTCTAATCCTTCCCACAAAATCCCAGATCACAAATTGAGAGATGAGATGATCTTTTTTGGACAGAAGGCACTGACTGGTCCCCGTGAGCCAGCAGCAAGTGACAGGCAACTTGCAGGAGAGGCAGCAGAAATGCCCATGGGTCCCACGTGTCTTTTGTTAGTGATGATGGCCCTCCTTACTGGACAGTCAGCAGCAAACAGTTCAAATGTACTTAGTAAAACTGCTGGGTGGGCAACCAAAGGGAAGAGAAGGATCTCCTAGAACTGGGAGGGAAAACAAGCCAAGCGCTACTAGCAGCAGGCCCAGCTGGAAGAGGGCTTGGTCTGCAGGTTGATGTAGTTCCCTTGGGTGGACAAAGACATATCTTCTCTGGAATTGCTCATCATCTTTTCAATGAGGACTCTAAAAAACAAGTACAAAACAAGCCTGAGAAGCTGGATGGAGAAACGGCAGATATTGTCTGTCTTGTCACCAGATGGCATTCAGTAAAGCCACAAGGTTTAAATGCCCCTTTGTCCCCAATTATCTCAGGAGAGAAGACAGCATCCCTGACCTTCAGGAGCTGGCATTCCAGTGGCTCAGTCTGCTCTTGTTTGCTCAGAAACAAGGAAAGAAGGTCCAAGGGGTTGCAGTGGAAGATGGGTAAATCTGCGTGCCTATCCCCATAACAGCATGAGCTACTCACCTCATGGCCTCATTAATATTTTTGTTCTCCTTGACTGATGTTTCTGTCCAACCTGTGAAACCATTCTCTTTACTGAACCGGTCAACCTGGTCTCGGCTCACTGCCCAAGGGGACAGATCACACTGGCAAAGAAAATAAATAAAAGGCAACACCATAAACTTCCTGGGAATAGAAACATTGCTCAGATACGCGTGGATTTAAAACAGTTCCACCAATGGCTAGAACAGCAGCATCTGAAATCTACAGCCAACATTCTTCCCAAAGAAAGTCTCAACATCTCTTGAAAGGAGGTAGAGAAGATTTTGCCAGCTTGAGAAGGGCAAGTGGATACCCACAATCAGAGTGCATTTTAGATACGCTTACTCTCTGACCACGGATTGAGGCCAGGGGCCATTTTCCAAGATCGACCACATACCTTGTTGGCTAAGAGCAGGCAGGGCACCGGCTCTCCATTAGGCAGTGTGAGCTTGCTGTCCAGGTCCTGTTTCCATCTTTGGCTGTTGCTGAAGGTAGTGGCGTTGGTAACATCAAACATAATAACACAGGCAGAGGCATCCCGATAGTAAAGTCGGGTCATAGAGGTGAAGCGCTCCTGCCCTGGGAAGAAAGGAGACGGTTCTTGAGAAGGTGATCCTGAGAACCAGCCTTGGAACCCTCCCTGACACCCTGCCCTTTCCATCTTCATTGTGGGAAAGAGGGCAGTATGCGTAGTGGGTGAGTCCAGATTCTGCGCCCAGATCACCCAATTCCAAATCCCTGCTCTGTCATTTACTATCTATGTGACTTTAGACAAGTCAAGCTTTCAGTGCTTCAGATTGCGCATCTGTGAAGTGGGGAAAAAAGCAGTAGCTTTTTATCATAGGATAGTTGTAAGGATTAATGAGTCAGTGAATCTAAAATGCTCAGAAAAGTGCTTGGCACATAATAAATAAGGTTTAGCTATTATTATTATTGTCTTCTCTTTTCTTGTTTCTCACCAAGGTCAGCTGAAAACCTAGAAAGAGCACCCCCTCCCCCTGCTGTGGGAGCATCTACCTATGGTGTGGACAGTTCACTACCTTGCCAGCCCCTCACCCACACAGAGACTGCTCTACATTTATTCAGGGCAAAACAACTACAAAAGCTCTACATCTACTCAGCTTATATATCCTCAGAGCAGTTCAATCATTCCAGCTTCAGGAAAAAACTTCTGGTTTCACTGTCCCACTTTTTCTCTGAGAGCTTGTTGGTTAAACCAAAATGTCTTCCTTGTTTTTGTCCAGTCTTGTCCATCCTACCTGCAATATCCCACAGCTGGAGGCGCACCACCTCTGAGTCAGACCACTGGAGAACCTTCAGAGCAAAATCCACTGAAAATATATGTATAATATACTTGAATTAAATTTACCTTAAAAAATCCACAGTCATATCAAATATGCAATTACAACCCTAGAGACACACAACTCCAATCCCATTCATTCATTATTTATTTGTTTGGTTATTTTTAAGCCCTCAATGGACTGAGATGAGCCCACACTCATGTATTAAGTGTGGGACAGGTAATTCACATGCATCTCCGAAGGCATCTCTAGCTTTTACTCTCTTGTCAAACCAATGTATTTGATCCTACTTGTCTCTAAGGCTGGGGATAGAAGGATGGGAGTAATTATAAAAACAACTTCTAATCTCAGGTTAAACAGTTTCTGGGAGATTTAGGGGGTTTTCTCAGGGAAGGGATGATGGGGTAGAAGAGGGAAATGAGGTAAGTGGGTTGGCTTTTGCATCTTACACATTTCAGTGTTGGTTTCTAGTCCAATTGTATTATGAGAAAAACACACCCTCAGGGAATTCTACATTCTCCATAAGGCTGTAGGAATTATCTTGGGCAGGAATGGGATAAAGTGAAAAGGTCCCAGATGATTCACCAGGAAGAAGATACTCCATGGATGATGCTTAAGAGCTGTGCTGGAATCTACTGCCACATCTGTAGATGCTGAGAGTCCATGAGTTAAGGCGCGGGGGTGGCGGGAGAGCTTTTGATAAGGACAGAAACAGGATAATTTCTGAGATTTGGAAATACATTTCTCCACGTCTATGACAGAAATAAAAGCTAGGGGAAATTAAGAATAAACACTGAACAAAAATTAGCCAGTCAATTATATTCTCTACTAAAGGAAAACTAGAACAATTGCTAAAAATTAGTGGGATACTTTTAAACCAAATCCATGAAATAGGGACCCTCATATTATTGAGCAGTGTGGGGCAGAATGGTCAGGAAACAATCTTTGAAACTTTTTTTTGTTTGTTTGAAACCTTAAACCCTTAATTTTGATGAATGTTCTTAAGGAGGGTGTTTTAACTGCAATGTAAATGCATGTTAATTTTAAAAAATTCCAGAAGGAACACTAGCACACATTTTCAAAATTTACATTACTGCAATTTTTTTTCCTTAAAAAAAGTTCTTTTAATGGAGATAAATAAATGTTTGTTACTTTCCCTCTTCACCAGCTCTTCCCATCTAAACTTCTAATTAGAAGGCATTTTTCTACTTCTGAAAAGACAGTTGAGTCCAAAGGCCAAACCTGGAAAGAAATGAATTAACTCTTGGTCTTCCCTGCCACCTTCACCTCCCCAGTTTGAGAGAAAAAGGTGTGTGTGGGGGGAAGATAGGTCAGAAGAGTGGTATATTTTACACTAGGAAGAAGTCCTAGTCTTTATTTAAGCAATCGATGGACAAAAAACACACAGCTTGTCAGCCTTGATAAGCATCTGATTGTGTGGCCAAGGGGCCCTCCCATGCAGGTATTTCCATAACAAAGCTAGGCTCCACGAGGCCAGGTTAAACACCTTTCTGTTCCTTCAACAGCTGTCTGTAACTCCCATGAGAGGCAGAACAGCCCCAGCTGGTACCTAACCAGGCGCTCCAGAGGGTCTCAGCTGCTTCTACTGATCGCAGAGATTTGCCAGTGACCGCTAGGAAGGCTGCAGGAGGAGACTTGAGTTCCCTAGCGAAACGCAGCAATTGCTCATTTTCTCATCCACCCGCCCCCATTTCCCATCGTCACAGCTTTGCTCTATCTCTTTCCAGACAATCAGCTCAGGCTGGTAGAACTTAATTGGGGGAAACCCAAGAGAGGCATGCAAATCAAACACCAGCATGCCTCCCTTCAGGATCCCAGACACCTATTTCCAGGCCCGGGGAAGGACCCAAAGACACCAAATCCCCCGTTCCCCACCCCACTTGAGTCCACGGCTCAAGTCCCATGATCCCGGCCTCTGGTCTATCCCGCCCCCGCAGCGACGTCTCACCTCCCACCGTGGACTTGTAGTGTTTGCTGAAGCTGTCCTGGGAATATCGCTGCACCAAGGACGTCTTGCCCACTGCGGCGTCCCCCACCACCAGCACTTTGAACAGGTGATCACGGCTGCCCATGGCTAGAGGGATGGACGTTATACGGCGGCGGGAAGTGGGGGGAGAGCTTATTTTAACCCCTTTGGCTCGGGACCCCGCTCAAACTGAAGTTTGGCATTCCCGCCGAACCGCCCGTTGGGGCTTCTCTGACGAGAAAGCAAAAAAGGAAACTTCGCACTCAACCTATATGCGCGCTTCCTCCCCCGGCGGCCGCAGCCTGGGTGGGGCGCAGGGCGCAAGCTGCGAGCCCCCGACTGTTTTCACCTTCTCCCCCTCCCCGCCCGGCTACCGAGAAATGGGATGAGGCACCACGGTGCCTCACCCACCGGGACTTCCCCGGAGCTGCTCCGGCGGGCGAATGAACCCGGGCCAGCTCATTTCACGGTCAGGGAGAAGATGGGGGCCCTCCCCGCACTGCACAAACCAAATTCTGGGGAAAGAGAGGCTCACACATAGACTCCCCGGACCCTGTACCGCACCAGGCGGCGCAGCCCCTCTTGCCTTCCTTCGCGTGCGTCACGTGCAGCGTTGCTTGGAGCACTACATTTCCCAGCTTACCTCGCGGTGAAGAGAAGTAGCCGAGTGAGGAGACTCGCCCGCCTGGCCTCCTGGGAAGTGTAGTTTATGCACTATTTTTCTTTTTAAAAAAACTATGCAAAGTTTCAAATCCTTTCAACCGTTTGGAATCTTATTTTGAAATAATTCTGGAATAGAAAAGATCCTTCAGAAGCGATTTGTTCGACATGATTTCACCTGCCTAAATCCGTCCCCAGACAGATTTCTCACTATCTTTAAAAGTTTTATGGAGCTAAGATTAAAAATTATTCCATAGATGCCATACATTATTCCACTAATAAAAGCTCAAGCCTCATCCCTCATGCTCCAAATCTATTTCCTATTCTTTCAGTTGGATGGACATATCCAGGATCTTGTGAACATGATGAAGGCTAGCTCTTATATTTTTCCCAAAAGACCCAATATCAGTCAAATTCAAGGACAGATTAAAAGGCCGACTCTTAGGAAAACCCATGTCGTTAAATGTTAGTTATTAATATTTAATAACTAGCTACTGCAGTAAAGATAGACAGAAAACAACAGACGTTCCTCATCCTCACTTCCACAATCTCTAGTCATCACATCATTTGGGCTGGAAGCTAATTGGGGTACACTGGCAGTCCTCCTCCAGTTGTTGTTGCTGTTGCTTATGAATAACGATTAAACTACAGTTTTGCAAATACTTTTAATTTTTTAGCCTGTAACTTTTCTGACCTACCTGCCCTTTAGGTAGCAGTTAAGGGAACATGAGCTTCACGGCGAACAAAATAAGTTCCATTTTCTATACTTTTCCCAGGAATAGAAGAAAAAGCAACAGGGCAATGGGAAAACAGCCCTGGTTAGATCTCTTGATGGGCTACCACTTAACGTTCTGTGAGTAGAGAACATCAGCACGGTTCACAATGAATGTATTTAGCCCAAAATATTTGTTACCCAGGTAAGGAAGTTCAGACTAGGCTACTCATCTTTTCCGAATGTCTCAGTTCCCTTTCCAATGGTCTTTTCTCAATTCCCGTTGGCTTTAACATAGTTGACCACCCCTTGAAATTTGTTTCTCACGTGGCTTCTGTGACACTGTTTTTCTTGTTTATCCTCCTACTTCTCTGATGATCGCCTTTTTCTTTCATGGTTTCCTTCCATCCCATCACTCCCTAAGAATTTCCTAAGGCTTGAGTCTCGGTCCCTGAACTGATCATTCTTTAAACTTTTTACTTTAGTGAATTGCCTTGGCTTCAAATTTCTCTTTGTCTAAATTTCATTTATATCTTTATCTCCAATCAGTTCTGTTCAACTGCTATAAAGGTGCCTCCATTTGGTTGTCCTGCCAGAGCCTCCCTCTCACTGCATCACCACAAAAACAGCTATTTCTGTCATTGGCCTCATCATTTCTTCCTTTCACTCAGGCTTCAGACCTGAACATTTTTATTTTATTGTGGTAGGAACACTTAACATGAGATCTACCTCTTAAATTTTAAAGTATTCAATAAAATACAAAAAATACAAAATTTTAAGTGTGCAATAGAGGTACAGTGTTGTACAGCAGATCTCTAGAACTTATTCATCTTGCTTAACTGAACCTTAAGCCCATTGATTAGTAACTCCCCATTTCCCCCTCCCCCCAGCTCTTAGCAACCACTATTTATTCCACTCTTTGACACTATAAATTTGACTATTTTAGATACCTCATATGAGTGGAATCATGCAGTAGTTGTCTTTCTGTGATTTGGGTATTACACTTAGCATAATGTCTTTAAGGTTCATCCATGTTGTCGCTTATTGCAGAATTTCCTTCTTTGTAATGGCTGAATAATATTCTATTGTATGCATATACTACTTTTTAAACTCATCGTTTGATTGACATTTAGGTTGCTTCCTTATCCTGGCTATTGTAAATAGTGCTGCAATGAACATGGGAGTGCCAATATCTCTTTGAGATCCTGATTTCAATTCTCTTGGATAAATTCCCAGAAATAGGATTGTTGGATCATATGATAGTTCTATTTTTAGTTTTTTGAGGAAACTTCATACTGCTTTCCATAGTGGCTGCAACATTTTGCATTCCAACCAACAGTGTACAAGGGTTCCAATTTCTCCACATCCTCGTTGTCTTTTTTTTTTTATAATAGCCATCCTGACAGGTGTGAAGTGATATCTTATTGTGGTTTTGATTTGTATTTCCCTGATGATTAGTGACATTGAACGTTTTTTCACATATTTTTTGGCCATTTGTATGTCTTCTTTGGAGAAAAATCTATTCAACTCCTTAGCCAATTTTAAAACTATGTTATTAGGTTTTTGTTTTTGTTTTAGACATTGAGCATTTAAAACATTTTTTTATTGGAGTATAGTTGATTTACAGTGTTGTGTTAGCTTCAGGTGCACAGCAAAGTGAATCAGTTATACATATACACATATCTACTCTTTTTTAGATTATTTTCCCATATAGGTCATTACAGAGTATTGAGTAGAGTTCCCTGTGCTATACAGTAGGTCCTTATTAGTTATCTATTTTATATATAGTAGTGTGTAGTAGTGAGCATTATTAATATTTCCTCTTACACACATTCCTCTACAGCCCCTCCCTTTTAAAAAGTCAGTCACCACATCCTACTGATCCTTCCTTCAAAGACATTTCTCCCACCCATCCTTTATGCTTTGTATCCAGTGCCACTTTCATGTTCAGGCTTTCATTATTCACACCTGGATCATCTTCAGAAACCTGTTTATTGATCTCCTTGATTTTAGTTTTTTAAAATCTTGCATCCTGCACAACCAGCCAGGATGATTTTCCTAAAACATCATTGTTCCTTCATTGTCTACCAATTACCCCAAAATTGTCCAACCTTCCTGAATTGGTGTCCAAAGCCCCACCCTACCTAACAACTCTATCTCACCTGATCTCAAATGGGAATCTTCCCCCTCCTAACGGTGATGTTCCTTCTGGTCTTTAAAAGCCCTATTTCATTTTTGACTTTGTATCTTCGCTCAGGGTGCTTCACCTATCAGAATACCCTTCAGGCTTCTTTTCACACACCTAAATCTTACCATACTTTGGGTTCTCAAACTTTAGTGTGCATAAGAAGTACTTGGGGTGCTTGTTAAATATGAACATTCTGACTCTGCAGGGCTGTGGTAGGACCCAGGGGAATCTGCCTTTTTGTCAAGTACAAAGGTGATACCCAGACCAGATTCCACTTTGAGAAATGCTGCTTTAAATCCTGACTTAAGCATCAACCGATTTAGGAATATTTCCCTTACTATTGCAGCCCTTATTCATCACCTGGAGCACTTACAATCGGTTTGATCTGTGGTCCTTTAACTATGTGACCAATTTAAAATTATTTAACTTATATGCAAACAATACATTGCAAAGTAAACAAGGATTTCAAATACAAAATTTTGGCTTTGGCCCTGGTTGTCTGTAAGAGGAACTACTTTAAGTTTGCCAAATCAGAAGTGTGAAGAGTGAGGATTTAAGAGGGAAGATTAACAAGTTCCTGGTATTCCCCCAAGTCACAGAGTTTCTATAAAAGGAGTGACAATTCCTTTGGTGGGGGTAGGGGCATTGTATTTCTTCGATAGTAAGCTGCAGTCTCCCAGAGAGACAGTCATAAATAAGAGAGAGGGAAAGCACATTCAGAGTGCCAACAACAGATTTGCATGTACATGTTTGGAACACAGCTTTTTGGAAGCTGGGGAAATGGTCAGCCTTGCTCTGTTACTATCACACTTCCAATTGGTGCCTGTCTCTATCCTTTTTACTTCCCACTTTTTTTTTAAAATTTCAAACCCATAGAAATGTTAAAAGAAGAGTATAATGTATATCAGTATGTCCTAAAGCTGGATTTTCAATTACTGACACTTTGCCTCATCTGCTTTGTCTCTTTGTGTATACATATCAAACCTTTTGAAAGTAAGGAGCACACACTTCATCCCTAAATACTTTAGTACACAGGACCTAATAATTAAATTCTCCTATAAAACCAAAATACTGTAATTGGGAAGAACAAATCTGACTCCATATTAGATCTTTTTCTTTTAGTTTAACCTTTGTATTCTGTTACTTTTGCTGTAAGTTAAGAATGTTGCCTATCACCTGAAATATACAGGATAGTTCATTCTCAAGGCTCAGACCTTTATTTATTTATTTTTTAAAAATAAATTTATTTATTTATTTTTGGCTGCATTGGGTCTTTGTTGCTGCGCACGGGCTTTCTCTAGTTGTGGTGAGCAGGGGCTACTCTTCGTTGTGGTGCGTGGGCTTCTCATTGCAGTGGCTTCTCTTGTTGCACAGCACGGGCTCTAGGCCCACGGGCTTCAATAGTTGTGGCACGTGGGCTCAGTAGTGGCTCGCGGGCTCTAGAGCACAGGCTCTGTAGTTGTGGCGCATGGGCTTAGTTGCTCCGCGGCATGTGGGATCCTCCCGGACCAGGGCTTGAACCCATGTCCCCTGCATTGGCAGGCAGATTCTTAACCACTTCTGCCACCAGGGAGGTCTAGGCTCTGACCTTTAAAAGTAAGTATAACACTTTTCCATTCATATAGAGATAAAAATTTGCAGAACAGAGAATAACATTTGTCCTGTTGGAAGTTTATAGAAACATGGTGACCTGACCTATGTGGACAGCTGCAAGCACAAAGGATTACATCACCAACACCAAGACATTTACAACAACCAACCACACCACTTTCCCTTTTAGTATAAAAGACGCCTGAATTCTAACTAGGGTAAGATGGTTCTTTGGAACACTAGTCCATTATCTTCTTGGTCATCTGGCTTTCCAAATAAAGTCTCTATTCCTTGCCCCAAGAACTCAGCTCTCCATTTATTGGCCTGTTGTGCAGTGAGCAGTAGGAGCTTGGACTTGGTAACGATACCATTACCATTATCACACCTAAAAAAATTAACTTTAGCTCAATAATATCATAAATAATTTACATTTATCTATATCCCTTGAAATATTTTTTTCTCATTTCCCCCCCTCTGATCCAGGATACAATAAAAGTTCATGCATTGCATTTGGTTGTTTTGTTTCTTTATTAGTCTTTTTTTTTTTTTTTGAGAATTTTTGCATCTATATTCATCAGTGATATTGGTCTGTAATTTTCTTTTTTTGTAGTGTCTTTTTCTGGTTTTGGTATCAGGGTGATGGTGGCCTCATAGAATGAGTTTGGGAGTGTTCCTTCCTCTGCAATTTTTTGGAAGAGTTTGAGAAGGATAGGTGTTAGCTCTTCTCTAAATGTTTGATAGAATTCACCTGTGAAGCCATCTGGTCCTGGACTTTTGTTTGTTGGAAGATTTTTAATCACAGTTTCAATTTCATTACTTGTGATTGGTCTGTTCATATTTTCTGTTTCTTCCTGGTTCAGTCTTGGAAGGTTATACCTTTCTAAGAATTTGTCCATTTCGTCCAGGTTGTCCATTTTATTGGCATAAAGTTGCTTGTAGTAGTCTCTTAGGATGCTTTGTATTTCTGCGGTGTCTGTTGTAACTTCTCCTTTTTCATTTCTGATTTTATTGATTTGAGTCCTCTCCCTCTTTTTCTTGATGAGTCTGGCTAATGGCTTATCAATTTTGTTTATCTTCTCAAAGAACCAGCTTTTAGTTTTATTGATCTTTGCTATTGTTTTCTTTGTTTCTATTTCATTTATTTCTGCTCTGATCTTTATGATTTCTTTCCTTCTGCTAACTTTGGGTTTTGTTTGTTCTTCTTTCTCTAGTTTCTTTAGGTGTAAGGTTAGATTGTTTACTTGAGATTTTTCTTGTTTCTTTAGGTAGGCTTGTATAGCTATAAACTTCCCTCTTAGAACTGCTTTTGCTGCATCCCATAGGTTTTGGGTCGTCGTGTTTTCATTGTCATTTGTCTCTAGGTATTTTTTTATTTCCTCTTTGATTTCTTCAGTGATCTCTTGGTTATTTAGTAACGTATTGTTTAGCCTCCATGTGTTTGTCTTTTTTACATTTTTTTCCCTGTAATTGATTTCTAACCTCATAGCGTTGTGGTCAGAAAAGATGCTTGATATGATTTCAATTTTCTTAAATTTACTGAGGCTTGATTTGTGACCCAAGATGTAATCTATCCTGGAGAATGTTCCGTGCACACTTGAGAAGAACGTGTAATCTACTGTTTTTGGATGGAATGTCCTATAAATACCAATTAAATCTATCTGGTCTATTGTGTCATTTAAAGCTTCTGTTTCCTTATTTATTTTCATTTTGGATGATCTGTCCATTGGTGTAAGTGAGGTGTTAAAGTCCCCCACTATTATTGTGCTACTGTCAATTTCCTCTTTTATGGCTGTTAGCAGTTGCCTTATGTGTTGAGGTGCTCCTATGTTGGGTGCATATATATTTATAATTGTTATATCTTCTTCTTGGATTGATCCCTTGATCATTATGTAGTGTCCTTCCTTGTCTCTTGTAACATTCTTTATTTTAAAGTCTATTTTATCTGATATGAGTATAGCTACTCCAGCTTTCTTTTGATTTCCATTTGCATGGAATATCTTTTTCCATCCCCTCACTTTCAGTCTGTATGTGTCCCTAGGTCTGAAGTGGGTCTCTCGTAGACAGCATATATATGGGTCTTGTTTTTGTATCCATTCAGCAAGCCTGTGTCTTTTGGTTGGAGCATTTAATCCATTCACGTTTAAGGTAATTATCGATATGGATGTTCCTATGACCATTTTCTTAATTGTTTTGGGTTTGTTTTTGTAGGTCTTTTTCTTCTCTTGTGTTTCCCACTTGGAGAAGTTCCTTTAGCATTTGTTGTAGAGCTGGTTTGGTGGTGCTGAATTCTCTTAGCTTTTGCTTGTCTGTAAAGCTTTTGATTTCTCCATCAAATCTAAATGAGATCCTTGCCGGGTAGAGTAATCTTGGTTGTAGGTTCTTCGCTTTCATCACTTTAAGTATATCATGCCACTCCCTTCTGGCTTGTAGAGTTTCTGCTGAGAAATCAGCTGTTAACCTTATGGGAGTTCCCTTGTATGTTATTTGTCATTTTTCCCTTGCTGCTTTCAATAATTTTTCTTTGTCTTTAATTTTTGCCAGTTTGATTACTATGTGTCTCGGTGTGTTTCTCCTTGGGTTTATCCTGTATGGGACTCTCTGCGCTTCCTGGACTTGGGTGGCTATTTCCTTTCCCATGTTAGGGAAGTTTTCAACTATAATCTCTTCAAATATTTTCTCTGGTCCTTTCTCTCTCTCTTCTCCTTCTGGGACCCCTATAATGGGAATGTTGTTGCGTTTAATGTTGTCCCAGAGGTCTCTTAGGCTGTCTTCATTTCTTTTCATTCTTTTTTCTTTAGTCTGTTCCGCAGCAGTGAATTCCACCATTCTGTCTTCCAGGTCACTTATCTGTTCTTCTGCCTCAGTTATTCTGCTATTGATTCCTTCTAGTGTAGTTTTCATTTCAGTTATTGTATTGGTCATCTCTGTTTGTTTGTTCTTTAATTCTTCTAGGTCTTTGTTAATCATTTCTTGCATCTTCTCAATCTTTGCCTCCATTCTTATTCCGAGGTCCTGGATCATCTTCACTATCATTATTCTGAATTCTTTTTCTGGAAGGTTGCCTATCTCCACTTCATTTAGTTGTTTTTTTGGGGTTTTTTCTTGTTCCTTCATCTGGTATATAGCCCTCTGCCTTTTCATCTTGTCTATCTTTCTGTAAATGTGGTTTTTGTTCCACAGGCTGCAGGATTGTAGTTTTTCTTGCTTCTGCTGTCTGCCCTCTGGTGGTATTAGTCTTTTTTTAATGTAGAACTATGCTGTGTCCAATACAGGAGCCAGTAGCCATGTGTGGTTATTTATATTCAAATTAATTGAAATTAAATAAATTTAAAATCGGCTCATCAGTCACACTGGCCACATTTCAAGTGCTCAGTTGCCACATGTAATAGTGGCTACTATATTGAACAGCCCAGACATGGACTGTTTTCCTTATCACTGACAGTTCTATTGGACAGCTTCAATCTACAATAATCCCTTGCCATTTTTTTTTTGCTTTTCATAACACTGACTTTCTTTTTAAAGTGTTGTATTGTAGAGAGTCTGGGTTGTCAACCCATATTCTGGGTTGTCTGATTGTCTTCTCAAGATTAGATTCTGGAAAAACGTTTTTGGCAAGAGCCCTACCTAACAGATGTGGTGTATAGCTTATTACATCACTAATTTCAGGTTGGTGATGACTACCATATGATTTCAATAAATATTTATTAAAGAAGTGACCCAGCACTAGGAAATCGCCTAAGAACTTGTGAGCTTGACTTCAAATAGAACAGAAAGAGTTTAGGGAATTCCCTGGTGATCCAGTGGTTAGGACTTGGCACTCTCACTGCTGTGGCCTGTGTTTAGTCCCTGGTTGGGGAACTAAGAGATCCTGCAAGCTGCACCGCGTGGCAAAAAAAAAAAAAAAAAAAAAAGAAGAGAAAGTTTATATAATCTCCACAGCCTCCACCCCTGTGCTAGGAAGAAAGTGGAAAAATGTTTTCTAACATGAAATGGAGACTGAAGTGATACAGCAAGTGGCCCAGGAGCACGGATGAGAGGGATGGACCCAGAGAAGGGTCAGGCCATGGGGCTGCAGCTGTCCCTAAGCCCCAAACTCCAGATTCACTTAAGTAATCATAACCTTTTGGTGATTGCTTTGGGCACAGGAAGCAGAAGCACAGGAATACCTGTGACCCAGCTAAGCATTCAGCCAGAAGTTTCCACAGCAAGGTGCCCTAGGAAACCCTCGAGGGAGAGGCTGGTGGGCTCAAAGGGCAAAGTGTCAATCACTCCTCTGCGGGCTTGTACCCAAGAGTCTGCAGCTAGCTTTGAGCCTGGGAGTATCCAGGGGAAACATTATACCCTAGTTTTTACTGCTTTTGTTGCCACATTTGCCTTCTTCCATGGATACCCTCCCATCCACCCCAAATAAAACCAGGGAAAGAAGATAGGAAAAGGGGTAGAGGAGAATTTTTGGTTTAAAGAACTGAGTGTGTGGCCCCAACTGTCAACGTGTCACTGAGAAAGTTGCATCTATATAATGAAGGCATTCCCTTCTAACACAGATGATTCTAATTTTCTATGACCTTTCAATTCTGTAAGAGGGGAGCAAGGCAGAGACTATTGTACCCATAGGCCACCCTTAGTTACCCACTGATAACCCCCCAACCCTCCACCAAGAACTTGGAAATACTGTGTTAAACTCTAAAATCAACATGTAATGAGAGGTTCCTAGGCAGAAGACTAGATTGATTGGAGTATAAACATATCTAAAGAAGAAATGTGTTGATCTGAAGGGAAGTTGGTCAGTCTTAGAAGTAAAGAAAGGAGACATTGAGAGGAGAAGAGTGGCTACACATCTCTGGCTTCTGTCTGGCAGACACCTTAGTCTTAAGGGAATATCTGGCTGGCTGTCCAGTGTCCCTATTGTGGAGACTCTGCAGCTGACTAACAAGGCCTGACACCATTATATTTTCAAGTTATAAAACAAACTTCTCTGTTAAGATTCCCAACTCTCTGAGTACCTTCTGATCACCTTTTTCCTGGGTAGCTTCCTTCCAGGGAGGGAATGTGCTGGTCAGGCTTACATGTGTGTCGGGCCCACTGACCATCTGGTCTTATGCACAGGCCTCTGTGAGTCTGTGGGCCTAAGTCAGCCTCCCTGAGATGACTTCTGGATGGGATTGAGTTTTCGGGCCCCTGAAGATGAAGCCGGGTCAGGGTCACAGTGCCCTTACCCAACGGAGACCTATGACCCTGGCTGGTCCGCCACACTGCACAACTTTGTCCAACTTCAACTGCACCCACGGCACTAACGAGCAGAATCCAGGGTGGGTCTGGGTCTATTAACTTCTCAATTCACTAGTTCCTTCATATCATCCCAAACTCTATATTCTGAGTATTTCTCTTCTCGTTTTAATCAACATTGTATAATAATAATAAAAGCTTCTGTTTATTGAAACTTCTGTGTGCTAAACAGCCCCACAGAGAAGGCACTGCTATCCCATTCTACAGAAGGAACAACTGGGGATCAAAAGAGTTGAGAAAGCTGGGATTCAAACCTATGTCTACCTCTAAAGCTTGTGCTTGTTATTATATTTAAAATTAAGCTGTGTGAGGAAAGTAGGGTGACTTCTCAGAAGAAGAGTATAGCATCCTCAGCATGTTTTCCAAGAGTTGCCTCATTTCAAAAGTGGACATGATGACTCTTACTTATTGAGCTCAAAAAATAAGAATCTGCCTTGATTGGAGAAGGCAGCTGGCAGTTGTGACTCATTGGAGGAGTAGGAGAATTCTAGTGATGCCCTGGGGTATCCCAGAGGATTCTGGCCACCATCTTTGACCCTGACACAGGAAAAAGATAACCTGGATGCTAAGCAAAGCAAAAGATAGAGAATGTAGAAGCCTAGGTGGGCACGTGATGTGCTGTTCTGTCCTCCATAGCATGGGAGTCCCAAGGGAGAAGATCAGTGGCTGTGTTCCAGGCTTGGGATTGGGTCCCCTGAGAATACCTCAGACAATGGTGACATCTCTCCCCTGCACCTTCCTGAACCTGTATCGAAGGCTGGTTTGATTTTTGGCCTGGTAATCTTAGTTAATATTTCATATTTGACTTAGTTACTTTCCCCACAGATTTCTAACTAACTCCTAAAAACCAGATACATACTTGATTTCTGAGTAATTTGTGAGGTAGTCAACAACTTAGGTAATGTACTTGAAAGTCACACATGTGACAGTCTGTGCAGAGTCAAGGACGGAATAACATGTGGGTGTCCCAGGCAGGTCACAATTTGGAGCTCCCTTAAAGCAAGGTTTTCTACCTACTTGTTCAACATTTCTTTGATAGGAGCTAAGAGAAAATAATTTCTGTAATGTTCAAAATAAGAAATCTGTTCTAGTATGTTCAAAATAAGGGACTTATACTATGCTCTGAATATGACATAATATTTACTTATTTGGGATTATTTTCATTTAACTTTTTAAAAGAAAACACCAATAACTAGGCAATATTAGTCAACCCAACCTAACTAAACATGAATATAGCCATAAAGTCTTTCAAATTATGTTTAGGATTTTTTTTCTCTCTGGCCAACCGGTTCTCACATTCCTGCATTTTGTTTCTGTTTCTTTGATTTTTTTGGCCACGCTGCGCAGCTTGCAGGATCTCAGTTCCCCGACCAGGGATTGAACCCAGGCCACAGCAGTGAAAGCCTGGAATCCTAACCACTAGGGCACCAGGGAACTCCCTGCAATTGGTTTTCTTACTAGCTTTTAAAAAAATTTTTTTATCAAGCCATATATTTTCTTGGGAGTCATATTAAAATATTTTATCTTTAGATAATGTTATAAAATATAGTGCAGTAAACAGCACTATACCGTGCATTGTTCAGTTACTGAATTTTAGCTGGAGACAGCGGGATTTCAGGAGACTGTCAGCTGACTGATCTCAGGGTTGATGGTGTTGCCTGTAATTATGTTGCAAAAATATCATCAGGGATAGGCTGGCGCCTGGGAGGCTTGATTTTAAATGTCCACTGGAAGATATTGTCTATTTCTGTAGACAATTATCATTTTGCAGCAATACAAGGTGTCTCAAGGGAAAAACTGAGATAACAGGCACCATATTTTTGACCATTTCAGTATGTTTTTATGTTCTCTACACAGGGACACCTTGGCCACCTCTTTCATCTGGCTCCAGGCATGGTGGGAAGGCACTGGGCTGAGAGAATCCTGGGTGTGAATCTATGACCTTGGGCAAGACACTTAACCCCTCTGGGCCTGTTTCTCGCTTGTAAAATGGTGATAATATCTTTTTTGCAAAGTTATGAGAGATAATATTGAAGTTGTAAATGAGGTTATTATTTAAAAGTATATCATAGAGTATAATATACTATATATTAAATATTATACAAATCATAATTAACAAGCAATTATCCTCTTTCCACTAACCCTTAATGGCCTTACTAACATATTACTGCTTTGAAGAGTTAGTCCCAGAGTCCAGGCCCATTATAAAAGGCTGATTTCTTAAATGTTTTCACTAGAAAAAAAAGGGTAATTATGTGACGTCATAGATGTGTTACTTAACTCAATGGGGGGAATCCTTTCACAATGTATTCATATATTAAATCACATTATATACTTTAGATATCTTACAACTTTGTCAATTATATCTCAAAGCTGAAAAAAAAAAGGGCTGATCACCGAGCTGGGTCATGCTCAGCACTGTGTGCTATATACCACTGTCAAGAATCCTTGGGGGACGTGTCCTGCTCGGGCAGTGGTTCCCAGCAGAGGCTTTGGAGTCAGACAGATCTGGGTGGGACTGCACTGTGACTCTGCCCTTCCCTATCTGCCATCTCAGAAAAACTGCTTCGTCACAAACGTGTGCGTGTCTCAGAGGGTTGTGTTATCACCCCCTGCCCTCCAAACTCCGGTCATGCGAACCATTTGTAGTTCACCAAAGCACCAGGCTTACTTCTCTGCTTAGCTTACTGTTTCCTCTCCAGGACGGTTCTCTCCTCCGACATGCTGCTCCTATTCTTGTTGGCTTCCTCTAAGACTTCCCTGCCCCTCAAGACTTGGTTAGGTGTCCTTTCCGTCTGCCTGCTCCCCAGCCACCCTCGGTTTACCCCTATGGTCAGAGTACTGACATTGCCTAGTCATTGGCCCACCTCCCCCTCACTTCAGAGTTGACTAGTATGTTGGGGTTTAGTGTATGCCAGGCACAGTGTCTAGTCCTTTACGTCAATTATCTTACTGAAGTCGCTTAACAACCCTAGGAAATACATATTAGTACAGATGAGGAAACTGAAGCTCAGAGAGGGTAAATAGTTTGCTCAAGGTCACACAGATCAATGCAGAAGATCTGGGATTTGAACTCAGGCCTGTCTGACTCTAAACCCTTTGCAGTCAATTGTAAATTTCTAAGAGTTTACAGGGTTGAGCACAGTGAAAGCACGTGCAAGTACTCAGCAAAGAATGGCTATTATTATTTGACCCAAGCAGATTATAAACCTCTGGCGGGAAGGAATCTTAACCCATAGGTGCTTGCACCCTTTGCACAATACCCCAACCGAGGCTGAGTCAGTGTGTGGAGAGCAAGGACAGAGTAAGGCTTCTGGAATATGTCCCAGAGCAGCACTGATTGCTTCTCAATAAATGGCTGATGTTTTCTATCACGCATCTCTGCATTTAAGAGATATTTCTCGTCGCACTCTGGCCCCTCTCCACTTCTGTGCGAGGAGGGGGTGGGACTACAGAGGGGGCCCAAAGAAACAGTGGAAGCTGCTTTTTGATGAGACACACAGGAACCACCAGCCACCTAAATAAACGTCCTCTTTATTTTACCAAATATAATTTATCAGTTACGTTGACATTTGTCAATTCAGTTATAGTCACTATAAATAATTGTCATAGGACACAGTTCTGTAACTTTTTAAGGATATAAGAGTAAACCAATGTTGCTCCTCACAGCCGGGCCAAAAGTCCATGCAGTTTGTGCAATCGGGGGAAAAGAAATGGATCTTCCACGAAAGTCATGAAGTTCATTTTCTTTCCCTCTCACCCTGCAGTCCTCCCTCTGCTCACACACGCAGGGCTTGGGGCACACCTACCTTCTTGCTTTTGTGGCAAAGGACACTCTGGAATCCCCCAGGGCAGCCTGGCTGAACTCCAGAGATGAGGAAGGGGTGGGGGGTGACTGGGGCAGGGGTGACTGCAGACCACAGGGGCACAGCCTCAGGGGCGGAGGAGTTGGTTTTGCTGCCTGTACAAGAGTCTGTGTGCAAATGGGTTTGGAGGTGGAGGACAAGACGAAAGAAGGCCTGAGGAAGAGCAGGAACAAGGCCAGGCTGGTGTTAATAAACTCTGCTGGACACAACCCCAGCTAGATAACCTCTACGATTCCAATTCTAAGGTTCTAGGCTCTGGAAGGTGGCCTGGGTGGAAATGGAGGGAGAGAAAAGTCTCTGGTGGTAAAGGGCAAGTTCCTGGGATGAGGCATCGTAGTGGTAAGAGTCAGGGTCACTGCCTAGTCTTCCCCTGGAGATGGGCCCTTTAGGCTACAGAGGGGAGGGCTTAAGGGGAAGCTGTGGATAGACAGGCTAGAAAAAACCTGCATCCAAATGCCCAGATTTGTACACATGTGAGTGTGGACAACAGAATCCTGATCTGTTCACGGTAACGTGTGGGGAAGATGCAGAGACTCCAGTGTTCTCCCAGTCTTGTGCTGGGCAGAGAAAAGTGGAAGCAGTCGGTTGATATCCAGCCTTCTAGTTCTGAATCCTCTTTTGGGTGGCTGGTGAGGAGATGGAGGGAAGGGAGGGTAAGGGGAGTTTAGGGAAATCAACAGTGGCTGAGCAATGGGGCTAGGGGCTCTAGCCGTGGTCAGTGTTGTGCGGAAGTGGGATCTAGGATTGGAATCTAGAGGCGGAACCTGGCTCAGTGACAAAGATGGAAATACAGCGAGGAAACTTTCTCTGCCAGATTGAAAAGGGCACATGGCCTTTATATCTAGGAACGAGGCGAGGTTAGAACCGTGTTTCCCTTACCGCTGGCTAGTCAGTGCCTGTGCAAACAGGACCTAACACGTAGTAGGCACTCAATAAATAGCGCTCAACAAATGTTTCAGACTGTGCCTGCAGACGACCTCCTCTTGGGGAGGCTGTGTATTTGCTGAATAAATGAATGAATGAATGAATGAGTGAATGAATGATGAATGTGGGCAGAAGCCAAGAGAGGAAAACTGACCTCCATGGCATGAAAGAATGAGTGATTTCAGGAAGCGACAGGGTCTAAGGTGACCACGTGATTATGTCTTCAGGAGAGACAGCAGCAGTGAAACACCCCTGGTTGCCCTCAACCTCCCAACCATTTTCCACATACCCATTCTCCGTCCCTAATCTTGGAACCCAACCCGGCAAGCTCTGGGAAAGGTCGTGCTTGGAAACAATTAGAGATAAAGGTTGAACAGAGATAATCAGTTCTCTGGGCCCAGGGAGGATGTAGATCTTGGCAAACTATGGGTAGACATGGGTCAACAGGGAGACCAGGCCACTGCTCATTTCTTCCTGGATGAGACAATCAATTGGAAAAAAGATCAAAGGGAGGGGTTGGTGGTATTTATCAGGCAATCGGGTAAGGAGCACATACACAATTTAAGGAGTTCACCTCATTCTTTTTGAGAGCAGGGTAGAGAATAGGGCTAGGATTATTTGGGGCCAGAGCAGCTGTCTCCTGCTTAGTGCTTTGAAGTTGGTCCATTTCTAGAAAAAGTATGTGTGTGTGGGAGGGGAAGGGAGAGTGACATTTATCCCTCTGTTCAACCGAAAAGAAAAAAAGAAAACAAAGACAAACCCCCAAAACCAGAGCCCACTCACAGAGGCTGAGTTTGCTAAAGCTAAGCCAAACGTCCCCAGATCCCAGATGGAAACCCCTGCCCCAATCCACTTCACCTGGAGGCACCCACCATGAAATTGCACTTGGTGATTGTCTCAAAAATCTACTTGTACTATTCATCTCAGTCCATCTGTCCTGCCTGAATTCTTGCTCTACAAACTTGGCTCAATGTATAAAAATTCCCATTGAAAATAATGAGAATTCGGTATCAAAGTGAAGTCCTAGAAAGAGGTGGGAGTGTCGAGTGGGGTGGGGTGGGGTAAGAGAAACCAAAAAAAATTTCACACAGAAAGTGCAGAGAGGTGGAGAGAAGGCTGAGTGACCAGGCTTAGTCCCCGACATCCGTGTCTCGGTCCCCAATGAGCCAGAGGACATGGAAGCTGAGTGCTAGGAGCCCAGTGCCGAGCAGGTCCCCCAGGGCTGTCAAGTACGGGATGGAGAAGTTGTCCGGGTCCAGGCCCCGGCCCCACATCCAGTGCACCATCCAGTCTGCGATGTACAGGAGAATCAGCACCTGGAGAAACAGAAGGGCCCAGCCTGCAGCCATCCCCTCTCTCCAGGGGGAGACAGAAGCCACGCGATCAACCCATTCATTGCATCACAAGGCTTGGCTATCCACAGTCCTTAAGCTGGGACAGCTCATCTCTCTGCCCCAGCAACCCCTCTATGTTCCTTCCCTCCACAGTGACCACCTTGAACAGATGACAGGAGTAATTCGAGTTCTTTGGGAAGGAAGATGCCCCTACTCCCTGGAGTCACCCACATCAGCATTACATTCTGCTCCTAAATTTACCAAACAAGAGGATTCCTAATCGACATCCTACTGCTTGCAGGAATTCAGCCTTCTTGCCTCTAATTCTGGGTCATCCTATCCTCAGGTCACTCCAGTTCTTGCCATGTTGGCCTCTTTGGGAGCCAGGCAGGGGGCTGGGGGTTGGAGTTTGATTTTCATACAGGGATTTGTCCTCAGAGCAGAGTGGAATAAGGACAGCGTTAGAGGCTGCTGCCGGCACAGCTGTCTGAGTAACAGTTGATTATCCCAAGCTGCCTTCCTCCTGACTCTTCCCATTCTGCTGTTGTGGGCTCAGAGAATGCAAGTTTATTTTAACATTAGTCCTAGCAAAACAGAATTAAGAATAAGTCGGCTAAATACAAAGCAGACAGTGCATACCAATTCAAAAGACGTTTTGGATTATCTGCTGCTTTGATTTATCTGTGCCCTTGCTTTTCTTCCATTACTACAGAAAATTAAGAATGATCTAGATTAGAACCTTGCTAGTGGGCCCAGGACCAGTAGCATCAACAACAGCTGGGAGCTTCTGAAAAATGAAGAATCTCAGGCCTCACGCTGGATCTCCTAAATCGGAATCTGCATTTTAACAAGATTCACACGCACTTTTAAGTTGGTGATGAACTCGGTCCAAAATATTCTGGTGGAGTGGGCTGGCCTGCATCTTTTATATAGTTTGCATGATTCCTGACATTTGGGGATCCCCAAATGACTGCATCTGTGTGAGAATGAAACGGTTTCTAACGGTAAAGCTCCAACACAGTCATTTGGGAGGTTTTACTCCTGACTGTACTTTGTAAATACTGTGGTATGCAAATTCTTCCCTGAGGGGCTCAGATGCTGGAACCAGGGCCACTGGGGGATCCAGAAGCCAGAAGTGATGCCTATTTTTAGGCAAATTTGGTTGCTCTCCTGTCTTCTCTCCAAGGAAGCCAGAGGTTACAGTTCCAGCACCTTCACGTTCCACCTTGCCCCACACACAGCTGCTTTGGACTCCTATGGCCCTGGCCCCAGCCCTGGGTGAGGGCCAGCCCCCCATAACTTCACACCCTTGCCAGCAGCTGCAGAAGCATCCCAAATAAAGAGCGTGGCCAGAAGGACTTCGGGACGTGTCCCACGAAGGGAATGGCAACAGCTGTCCCCATATTCCAGCCTCCCGAGCAGGGCCTGGGACATATGGCTGGGAGGGGGCGGCGAGGGGATCAGGAAGAACCTTTAGAGGGGATCAAGTGCCATGCTCCCGCCCTGCACAGGCTAGAGAAGACAGCAGAGGTGAGAGTGTCCCCCAGCGTGTTCACAGTGGGGAATGAAGCCGGGCTCATCCTTCCCGACGTGGCCAAGGGCTACCCTCCAGCCACAGACCCTCGGCACATACACCTTCCCTTTTCCCACCGAGTGTGCTTCACCCCAACTCACAATGGAACGTGGCAAGTTGGGTAACTGCCGCGGGGAAACTGCCTGTGGTTGGCCCAGCCCTTGCTAAGATGTCCTAACACACAACATTTCTAAAGTTGGGGATGAGGGGCTGGAGTTATGGATAAGGGCTTACCAGTAGGGGACTGGTTACATGCAACTATGGCATGTCTATACAACAGAAGAGAAGGCAGCCATAAAAATCAGGGTGTTCTGCTCTTCACATACGGGTGTGGAATGATCTCTAGGATAAATTGTTAAGTGAAAAAAGCAGGGTGTGGACAGCATGTATAGTGTGCTACATGTGTGTTAAAAAAAAAGGAGGGAAATAAGAAAAATATGTATGTTTGCTTGCATAAATATAGAATAAACTTGAAGGATACATAAGAAACAGATATAGATAAACAACAAGGTCCTACTGTATAGCATAGGGAACTATATTCAATATCTTGTAATAAACCATAATGGAAAAGAATATATATATATATTCTTATGTATATATATATATATATATATATATATATATATATATATGTAAAACTGAGTCACTTTGCTGTACATCAGAAACTAACACAACACTGTAAATCAACTATACTTCAAAAAAAAAAAAAAAGAAACAGATAACACCAATGGCCTGTGAGGAACAGAACTGGATGGCTGGAAAAAGGGGAGAAAAGACTTTTCACTGAGGTTTCACTATGAACCTTACACATTTTTTGAACTATGTGACTGTGATTACCTATTCGAAAAGCAAATCTGTAGAAATTGAAAATGTGATACTAAGGGTGAGTTTGGCTATAAAGGGGTTGCGTGAGGGAGGCTTGTGGTGATGGAACTGTTCTGTATCTCGACTGTGGTGGTGGTTACGTGAATGCACACGTGATAGAATTGCATAGAACCACACACACACACACACACACACATACAAGTGCATGTAAAACTGGTGCAATCTGAATAGCTTTGTGCATTGTATCAACACTGATTTCCTGGTTTTGATGTTGTGCTATAATTATGCAAGATGTTACTACCACTGCAGGGAACTGGGTGATCAGTACATGGGATCTCTCTACATTTTGGGGGGCAACTTCTTGAGAATATATAATTATTTCAAAACAAAAAGTTGAAAAAAAGGTAATACAAAGCCAGGGAGAAAGCATCCTAGTATTACAGAATGGCAAGGCTGGATGGGATCCAACAGATTATCTAGTGCAGTGGTTTTGACACGTTTTCAAGCTGTGAAACCCTTTATTCAAATGAAATCTCCCAAGGAACCCCAGCATGTGAACAGAGCCACATGGAGCTGTGTGGTCAGGCTAGTGGGGGTGGCACCTGCCTGAAGTCCACCACCTCTGGTCCACTCCTCTCAATTTACAAATGTATCATTGAGGCTCAGAGAAGTAAAACAACTGAGCAAAAGTCACACAGCATGGTAGTGACTTTGCTGGAACTACAGCCTGTTCTCCTGAGCCCCTGTCCAGTGTTTACTGGCCACACAGTCACAGAGAAAGAGTTGGAAGACTCTTTCTGGGCCAAGCCTGGACCTCCCTTCCCATCCCTGCAGGGCAGCCCTGGCCCCCCGCCCCCGTGCCCCTGCCAGTCCGTACCTGGAGCAGTGCAGCTGTCATGTAGAAGATGATGAAGATGAGTGTGAGAGTGGTGTGCCCGCCCTGCATACAGCTGATGGTGTAGAGGAACACCAGGTGTCCTGGGACCACGAGGAGAAAGAGGACCCGGGCCGAGCGAGAATTCACATCTGGGACCAGGGGAGAGATGGTGTGAGGAGGAGGAGGGGAGGAGGAGAACTGGCTCCAAGGGACCTTTCAAAGTCAGGAGGTGCCACACTACACTCCAGGGCAGCAGACAGCTGACTATCTCTCTGTCTCCATCCCATGGTCCCCATCCCTCAGGGTGTCCCAGGAAAGGAGAGCCTTCCTGCCTGGGCTCTGCCCTCCAGAACAGCTGGTACATACAGCCCAACAGTGAAGGAGAACCTACATATGCAGGCCCCAGCTGTTTCTGAAGTGATGGAGTGAACCTAGGAGGTGGGGACTCTGGCATTACCGGGACTGAAGAAGGTGGTACAAGGGCTGGGGCAGCGGCGAGGGGCTTGCCCAGAGTTCTCGCCTGGCATCCCGTTCATGTGGAGGAAGGTGGAGATGCGGCTGGCCTGCACAGCCACCAGATTGCCCCCAACACCTGCGGAGACACATAAGACCTGAGACGTGGGGGTGGGGAGTGGGGAGGGCATGACCCATTCACCAGACCCCAGGAAAAGAGTGAGACACTAAGAAGGAAGACAAAGACACCCTTCCTTCCAGGGAGTCTTCCAGGCTCCTCCCATCCTCCATGCTATGGAGATGTGGCAGTCCCCCATACTCCTAACACGGCTGAGAGTGCAGGGAGGGACACAGGTGGATCTGCAGACTCAGGGAGCCTGCCTTCTCCATCAATGCAGAGTGTACACCTGCGGTCAGACATAGCCGAGGGGACAAGGCCCTGCCTGGCTCAGCCCCTCTCCAAAGCTCTGCGTGGTCCCAGGCATCCAATGCTCATGCGCTGGTTCCAGTAACCAGTTTCAAGTAGCAGTTCAAGTCGTGAACTATCTGAGCTGGACTCTCTTGCCTGCTAGAACCCTGACTGATACAAAGCCCCCCACATCCTCTGATCCCGCCCTCTTCTTTCCCCTAGGCAGCTAATGCCAAGACCTCACCATTAATCACAGGTGTGAAGACAGCCATCCCCGCAAAGTTGGGGTCTGAGACAGTCTTGTCCAAGATGAGGCCTCCCACACTACACAGACACAAAGACAAGACACAAAGACCAGTGAAGGCTTCTGTTCCGGTCCCCGGGATGAGAGGTACAGGTCCATCTGGACGTGGGCAGCAAGGTGGCTCCCAGGAGCCCCTTGTCCTTCCAGTCCTCGCCTCCCCTTGCCAGACCAGCTGATGCTCCTGACATACACGCCGGCGCAGCACCCCGAGCAAGCTGGGGCAGGCAGCTGTCTCCTTTACCCACCTCCCAAGTTGGCTAGAGGAGCCGCCTGCTGTTCTGCCTGCTCAGTGTGATTTCCCCTTCTGGTAACAGTGCTGGGCTTTTCCTCAGGGAACCACCTCTCTCAAACTCAGTCACTGTGGTTCGAGTGACACTGCTCCAATGATGGCGAGGCCCCAGGCCCATCCAATCAGAGCAGCACATCCCTAAGGCCACAGTGATTGGTTCAGGGATAGCCACATGACTGGCTGACAGCCAATGACATTCTATAATGGGACTCTGCAGAATTGTTGACAGAAAGAATCCCTGCTGGAATTAGTAAGCGTAAGGAAGTGCAAACCTGAAGCTGCAGGCCAACACAGAGAAAAGCAGAGCTGAGACATGGAGAATACTGGGGCCCTAATGATATCATTTATGTCCCTGAATCCAGCTGTGCCTCTTTAGTTCTCTAAGCCAATGTGTTCTGCTTTCTAATGAAACCCATTTCAGATGGCTTCTGTCACTTGCTACGGAAGGACATGTAACTGATCCACTGTTGAAGGCATTTCTAGGGTCTGTGCCACACTTCCTCTTTCCGGGGCTTAAAATCGAGTCTGTGGAAGGGAGGGGGGGAGGGGGAGGGTGGGCATCAAGGGCCTGAGCCTACCTGCTGATGGCCATGGCAATGATGACAGGCTCCCAGCCTGAGTACAACACCTCCCTTGTGGCTGGGCTCCGTCGAGCCAGCACCACCCAGACAGGCAGCAGGGCCATGAAGAAGGCACACACCAGGGGGTAGATATATTGCCAGACATCTGAGAGAGGCAGAGATGGGAGGGAGGTGAGCAATGTAGCTCCCTGCTCCCAGCCTCCCCTTAGCTCAGCCTGCAAATGCCCCAACAGATCAACAGTAACACCACACTAAATGCCAGTAAATATATTACCTCATCTGATGCTCACTGTAAACCCGGGAGGGAGATGGGGCCAGCCTTTTCCATTTGTAGATAAGGAAACCAAGGTGAAATCTCCTCAGACATTGAACTTATTAGGGGTACAGATCAGATCCTAGGTTTCTTGCTTTGATTCCCCAGAAATCCCTATCTCCCCTCCTCTTCTTCATTTTGCAAGCAGATTCCAGCCTTCAGTTCCTTTCCTTTGCCCTTGCCCCCTTACCCCTCCAAGATAAGTAAGAATATACAGCACCAAGCATATTTCTCAAATACTTTCACCCCTGCTCCTGCTGCCTGCATGAATTTGAGATAAGTACTTAGCCTCATCTCTCTAAGGCAGGGACTTATTACAAACTGTGCTCCAACCAAATAGTTAAGAACATAGAAGAAATCCTTGCACATGTGCAAACCCACTACCATCTCTCCCAATCCCACCCAGGAGTCCACCCTGGTCACACCCTTGATTGCCTCAGCCTCACCCTGCTCCAGGTAGAGTCCCCAGCTGATGCCTGAGAGCAGTGCCAAGGTGATGAGGTCTCCCAGGCTGGCAGCAATGGGCGTGGCCACATTGTCTGGGTTGATTCCAATCTTGCGAGAGCCAATGATGACTCCAATCATGATCATGCCTGGGGAGGAAGGAGAGGGGCCAGGCAGGGTAAGAAGAGATAATGGGGTATCAACCAACAAAAAGACAGATTGAAGGTTTAGTTGACACCTCTGGGGCAGCCCTTCCTACTCCCCTGCCCCTCCCTTCCCTTCCTTACCCAGTACCAGGGAGGCAATGAAGGCCGTGGCCACGCTGCTGGCACAGAGCAGGAAGGCATGTGGGATACTGAAGTGGCCGTCAGGGATCCAGCCAAAGACGACGGCTGCGATGGACGCCAGGAAGCCCACCACCGTGGCCTGCACCTGAGGAGGGGAGTGGTAACTCGGAGAGCAGAGCACGTCTTAGCTGAGGTCACTGAGCACTTAGCCAGACCTCTTCCTGCCCTCAGCAGCCCCAGGAGGCAGGCGGGGCTGGCCTGTCCAGTCCTCCCAGGCTGGAATGATGTCTTTGTTTATTTAGTTTCACACCAGACACCAGTACTGGGTAGTGCACCCTGCAGGAACCCAGGACATGTTACTGGCTGAATGAGTGTTCCTCTGGGGATTGGGGGAGGTTCAATAGAGCCTGAGACTTCAGTCCAGACACAAGGCCTGGGACTCAATGGGGAAGACTCCCAGTTCGGAACCTGTGTGGCCTCATGGGGGGATGGGACAACAGCAGTCAAGGACCTTCAGCACTCCTGAGTCTCCTCCTGAGTCTGATCTGTGGGGACACAAGCCCTCTGCACCACTGGAAGCCAAGAACTGACACTGTAGATACTGGGGTTCCCCCCATCTTGGCTGTTTTCCTGGGAAACCTGGTTACCTCCTGGAGTCCCTTTGGGAGAAGCCAGCTCAGCAGGATGCTGGAGCTTTACTCAGGAGCCGGCAGGGGCTGACTTAAGCCTTTCAAATTCCTGACCAGGGAGGAAGCTTAGCCCCACCGTCTCTGGTCCCTGCTCTCTTACCTGGATGAGGGCCATATTCCCAGCGATCATCCGCCAGAGCTCCTTGGGTGTGTCCATGTGCCCGATGTTGGCCTGGGAGAGGGAGGACAAGGGTCTGGAGCTCCAGGCTGGAAAAGGCCTGCAGCTCCATCCATTAGGACCTTGCCTGGATCAGCAGGCAGTGCATGTGACCTAAGACTCTGGGACCAGGACATGACCCCCAGCGAAAGTGAAGCAGGGTCGAGGGGCTGGGGTGACAGGGAAGGAGCAGAAGAGCCTTGAGCTCCTGCCTCTGGCTGGGGATGGGAAGGGGGCTCCCAAGGCAGCCTCCTCTTCTCCCCTCCTCTCAGGACAGCCGCTGAGCAGAGGCCGATTCCATGCTCTGCCCTGCTCACCTGGGCAGCTCATTCCCACATGGGTTAGAATGACCTGATCCTTCCCTGGCTCTGAAGCCAGCTTGCCATCTTAGGGAAGAAAGGTCAGCTGCTGGTGCAGGACGGAGGCCACGAGAGTGTCTGGGAAGGAGTGAGGAGGCATGGGAATAGGCCAGGAGGGCAAGTTGGGGAGGGCTAGGCTGGCTGCCACTTCTCTCTGCTGCCTTCTCCAGGCTCATGGCCACGCACGGACACCCCTGCCACTTGGCTCCCCTGGCCTCCTGAGTTTTACTGCTTCCTGCCTCCCACCCCACGGGGCCTGTATCTGGTTCAGTCTCCGAACCATGACGGCCGATCTAAGAGTTTGGGGAGGTGGGAGTGATGAGCAGCCCCTCTTCATCTCTTCCCTTACAGAAGAGCAGCCTGCCATGGGGGAAGGGGAATGGGATGGGAGGGGGGCTGGGAAGGCCTGGCTCTGCTCCTGCCCAGCTGCAGAGTAGGGCTGGAGATCAGAGGAGGCCCCCATCTGTGCAGCTGGAGGGACCAGCATGATGCTCGCCTGTCAAAGCTGCACAAACAGTCACGAGGCGGGTTGCGAAGCAGGGGGTGGGGCAAGAGTCCAAGGATGGCTGGGACATCCAGAAACCGAGCCTGGGAACCACTCTGGGCAGGGAGCTCCTGCCCAGGAGCAGGACAACCAGCCTGGGGTCTCCCTACTCCTTTCCACCCCAGACCCACACTGCAGACCTGGGCAGTTGAGAAAGGCCTGTGGTGATCTCCTAGTCAGGCTCTGTGCTGCCCCGGACTCCTCTGTGTGCCCCATTCCTCCCAGCCAGGACACTCACTGCGGTGGAAAGCCTTGATGCCAGGGTCATTTCCAGGTTCCCCTTAAGCCCCAGCAGTGCAGGCACCAGGATGAAGACCTCTGTCACTTTCTGGAAGACTTCCCAGTGCTGCAAGGTGAAAACAGAACCCAGGCATTTCAGGGCCCCAAAGGGCTGGCTTCGAGGTTGAACGTGAAACTGAGTCCCCCTAAAAGCGAGTTCCTGTTCCAAGGTTATGATTAATGTCTTTATCCAAAACTTTAATCCCTTTCTTGTCCCTTCTGACCTCAATCCTGTGCTAAATGAACAATTAGCCAGAGTCAGATGACTAAGATTGCTGAGGTCAATCATAACGTAGTTAACGTACAGACTCAGGCTGTTTCTCTAGGTCAAAATGAGCTAACAGACCCTGGGTCATGGACCACCAGACCATAGACTCTTAAACAGCAGGCATCCTGAGTCCCAAAAGTACAATTAAGAAATGTCACAAGATGATGATTAACCCCAGCTTCTTTGTTCTTCCCCTTTAAATCCCCCTCACTCAGAGACCAAGTGGGAGTGGATCTGAGGCTTTTCTCCCACTCCCTTGCTTGGTGCCCTGCAGTAAGCCTTTACTTTGCTGCAAACCTGCTGTCAGAGTTTGGCTTTTTGTGCCGTGGGCACACGAGCCCTTGTTCGGTTACAACTGGATAGTCTGGGAGCAGGGGCTTGAGGAGGAAATGGAATCAGCAGGGAGTGAGCACGTCAGACGCCTTTCCTCCAGGAACCCTGGAAGCAAACCAAGTCCATGGTACTCCAAACAACAAAGTCCCCGCTCCTGCCACCCAGAACAGGGGAGACGTAGAGGGTCCCTTCCAGTCAGGAGGCCCTAGCCCGTCTCTGCTTCTTCTGCCTGCTTTGTGGAGCTGGGGGAGAAGACGGCAGGGACCCACACAGCTGAGTCACCCTGGGGCTGGCTTACACCCCAGAACTCCTTTGCGATCTCCCTTCAAATTGCCTTCAGTCTGGTTCCTCTGTGGCCTCAGCCTTGAGCGGTGTTGTCTCAGCTGTTGAGCACCGGGCTCCAGGGGGCTGGGGTTGAGGAGATTAGAGAGTTTGTTTGGTTTCTATCTATCTCCAAGGGCTCTGGGCCTCAGCCACAGCAGCTCTCCTTTAGAACAGGCTCTGAATTAAGACCGTGGCCCCCCAAACCTCAGAGTGCTGGTCTGCAAGAGGTTTTTCATTCCTCCTCTGCATTCTCTCACCCTACAGACCTGCCCCAATCTCTCAGTTAGGAAAGGGAAGTGTACCCCTGCAAGGAAGAGCACTGGACTGGGAGGCAGGAGACACGGATTCCAGCCCTGAGACCATCAGGCTTGGCTCTCCTACCTATTTCTTCAGCTAACATCTTTTAAGTCTGCACCATGTGCCAGGCTAAGGCTCTGTGTGCATTTTCTCATTATATCCTATCAACAACCCAGTGAGGTAGGAGCTATTTTTATCCCACTTTGTAAATGAGGAAACTGAGGTTCAGAGAGCACTGCACTCCTTAGTGCTAAGAAGGAAAAATGTAGGAGCCAGGATTGGTTATTTGAAAGCTACTTTAGTTGCAGTTGAAACTGAGGCAAAGTGCTCTAATGAGCAAAGGCAGTGGACTGAGAGTCTTGGGTCTCCCACAAGAGACCACAAGGATGGGCCTCATGCTCTGTCCCCAACATCCTCCCACAGAGACCAGCAGGGGTACCTTAGACGAGTTATAAGGGCCTTGAGCTCTTGACTATAAAAGGTACACTTCAGGGACCAGATCAGATGGTCCCTAAAGGCAATTCCAGCACTGACAACTCTATAGTTAATGATGAGCAAGGCTGCAAATCAAACCCACAATAAGATATCACCTCATACTCATTAGGATGGCAGCTATTAAAAAACAAAACAAAATAGAAAATAACAAGTGTTGGTGAGGATGTGGAGAAACTGGAACACTTGTGCACTGTTGATGGAATGTAAAATCGTACAACCACTATGGAAAACAATATGGCGGTTCCTTAAAAAATTAAGAAGAGAACTACTATATGATCCAGCAATCTCACGTCTGGTACGTACCCAAAATAACTTAAAGCAGGGTCTCAAAGAGATATCTGCACATCCATGTTCATAGCAACATTATTCACAATAGCCAAGAGGTAGAAGCAACCCAAGTGTCCACTGACAGATGAATGAATAAACAAAACATGGTCTATAACAAGGGAATATTATTCAGCCCTAAAAGGAAGGAAATCCTGTTACATGCAACAACATGGATGGACCTTAAGGACATTATATTAAGTGAAATAAGCCAGTCACAAAAAGACAAATATTATATGATTCCACTTATATGAGGTATCTAAAGTATTCAAATTCCTAGAAATAGAAGTAGCATGGTGGTTACCAGGGGCTAGGAGGAGGGGGAAAAGGGAAGTTAATGTTTAATGGATGTAGAGTTTCAGTTTTGCAAGATAAAAAAGTTCTGGAGATCTGTTTTACAACAATGTGAACATACTTCACAGCATTGAACTGTACATTAAAAATGGTTAAGATGATACATTTTATGTGTTTGTTACCACAGTTAAAAAAAAAAAAAAAAAAGAGGAGCATGGAAATCAGAGGGGGCTAAGGCCAGGATTAGAGTCCAGGGGAGGCTGGACACTGGGGAGTCCTATAAAGGCAAGGACCTCTCGATTCTTGTCAGAGTTCTTTTTGTGGGTGTGTGTGAGGTGCTGATGGCAGGGGGAGTCCCTACCAGGACCCAGGGGAAGGGCTCATCTCACTAGGGCTGGAGCGTATCTGTACCTGAGCTCCTGGCCTAGCTCCTCACTGGTGGAAGGCGCAGGACTTTTTTAGGGAAGGCTCTTTCTGAAAACTAAGGATGGGAAAGAAACCCCCTGTCCCCCAGCCATAGTTGCTGAGCTTTCAGGCACCCACAGGAAGAGCCAGGAGGGATGCAAATCCCTTTTCATCCCTGGGCCCCCAAAGAGAAGGCAGCCCCAGTGAGCCCCGTCTACGCTGGAGGAACTCGGGGACTGTTGCTCTTGGACAAGGCCAGCACATAGCTCTGGGGCGCCAGCTCCCAGCAGGCAAGGCCTTGCTCAGCTCTGCCTCCTCCTCCCTCGCCTCAACTGGACACGCAGCTCCAGAGACGAAGAATTCTCTCTGCTCCCCTCCCCGCCCCTCATAAGGGTGGCTGACCCATAAGGGTGGTTTGGAAGCTCCACTCAGAGCCCAGCCTCGTATCCCCTCCTCACTGCATAACACCTGCCCCTCCCAGCTTCCAAGCCGCAGGCTCTGTGAAAAGCTTCGATCTCCAGGTAGGCATATGTGAAATATGTGTACTTATTGGCAGAGTGAAGGAGCCCGGAAAGAAATACTCCAAGAGTATGCCAGCAATATTTTCTTAATTGTTTGTAAGGTATATTGTTTGTCTTTACGATTAAGAAAAAAAATGTATGAAGCTCAGCTAAGCCCCTCCAGCTGCCACTATAAATACTCCCAAATCCCTGCGTCTCCCAGCTCACACGCACCCTCTCCTTCAACTACACAAGGACCTAGAAGGGATAGGGTTTTAGCAGCGATAAGATTCGAGACAGACAGGCAAGAAGAGCCAGTGGCTGCAATGACAGCCCTATGCAGAAGTCTTCCCGGCCGGCCAGGATACAGCCTGGAACCTCACACCCCCTGCGCCCCTACCCAGCAATGCCCTGAGCTGGCACTTGGGTCAGAGTAGCCAATGTCTACACACATACTTTCTTCACCCACAAAAGCCTCTCAAAGACGCAGTTCAGGCAGGGGAGCCTCTGACATGTATGTAAACACACACACACACACACACACACACCACCCCCCCACCCCCCCTCTGGGAGAGGCCGGGAAGCAGGCTGCCCTGAGGTGAGGAGTGGGTAGAATGGGCAGGCGCCGACAGTGTCTCTCCTTCCTCCTTTGGCCTAATTCAGGCCCATCCTGTTCATCCTGGCTGGAAGTGCCTGCCCCTGAGGTCAGACCAGTCAGCCAAGCCTTCACCCACACCTTCCTGCTCTGCTGGGGGTGGAAAAGGGCACGTTCCAGGAAGCACTTGGCGGGAAGTGGGGACAGAACACATCGACACTGCTTCTCAGAAATGCAGCTCCTCTTCCCTTTCCTTCTCTGTCCGTGGATACAGGGGAGTGAGGGCTCACTGGTCCCTGATATTTTGGAGGTCAGGGATGAGACAGTTCCCTTCACACTTAAAAATAATCCCAATTCAGAGCAATCACCCTAAGTCTCGCACCTCAGTGGCCCTGCTGCTACTTCATCCTGATACTTCCATCTTGCCTCTTCTATCCCTCACCTCTTCTGGCCTCAAAGACAGACCCCTGCCTGCCTTTGAGTGTTCTGCCCTGAGCCTTCTTCCCCTCCAGGGAGACAGCAGCAGGGAAGAAAGTCACAGCCTGGAAAAGCTGGAGTCAAGGACATGAAGAAGACTAAGATCCTTAGCAGCTCTGAGAACCAGGCTGTGCGAGAACCTGGGAAGTTGGGCTGGAGTTTACCTTTCAGGGTGAGGACTGAGTCAGCTTAGATTAGAGTAAACCCAACCTTCACCTGAGGCTTTCCCCCACCACCTGCAGACATCCTCTAGGTGTCCAAGGAGGAGGGCCTCAGGGCAGCACCTGGGTACAGAGGGCTGTATAAAGTGTGATAAAAGGGATGGACATGCGGAACCTGAGTGTCCTACCCAGGAATGCCAGCAGCCACGGGGGCAGGCCAGCCATGAGAGGAACGCTTCTTTCCCACTCCACTTCTCTAAGCCCATGCTTGCCATCCACTTTCATCTTTGTAGACTCTTCTGTATACGCAGCAGGAAAGAAAAGCCAGAGGAGGAGGTATTTCGGGGAGGGGGTGTCTCCTTTCCTTGGGATCCTCAGCAAGTGAGTAGTGAGTCAGGATAAGGAGCTGGGAGTCTCACCTGTTTTAACACAGCTGGGGATTCCAGTGAAGGCTGGCACACCACCTCCTGCCACCCCCATCCCTCAAAAGGCTGACAGAAGAGGGGAGTGAGATGCTCTGCAGCCGCCTAGGACCAAACCAGGAGGTGGGGCGGGGCATCTGCAGCATGGAGGCTCCCAGATCCCAACCCCCTTCAATTCTACCACTGGGCCCAGTCCTGCTTTCCTTCCCAAATGCTATGGGAACGTTCAGCCACGGTGGGGAAGTTGCAGCAGACTGCAGTCCACTTAAACTTTTCCTACTTTTGGCCAGTACGCCAGCCCCTTATCTCACTGCAGAGGCTGGTTCTACAGGCTGAGTGGAGAGGAGGGCAGATAAGAGGAGAGAGAAATGGGCCTGGGGAAGAGACTGGGGCTTCTGCAGCAGTGGAGAAAAAAGGGGGGGCCCTGGACCAAGGAGACATCTGCACCAACACGGCCTTCTGCTCAGCTGCTCTGGGACACTGGGGACACTCTACAGCCAGCTCCTCCTGATGGCCCCAGCCTCTTAGGGCCCCAGATTCTGTCCCACTGAAGGTCATCTTAGCTTGTGAAGGGGGAATGCGGTGTGAATCCTTAGAAATTGGCCTGCTTTTCCTGAATCCGAGATTGTCAGACACCCCTTTCGCCCCCTTAGATATGGAATAAGAATCTCCCTGTGGTCCCCGACCTTTCTGCTCCCACCCCTGCCATGATATCACTGCAGCCATCTGCAGGGCCTGCTACAGACCAGCTGTGGCAGGAGGCTGGGGGAGGGGGACAAGGACAAACCAGCCATTGTCATCCATACCAACTGGACCTTAGCTTTGGGGTGAGCCTAGGTGCCACACTGAGGGCAAATGTTGGCCCTCTGTGGGCACATTGGTCAGGCTCCAAAGATTCCCTACCTGGGTTTCTCAATGTCTCAGGACCATGGGTGAGGGGTGGAGGCGGGCAAGATGTCAGAAGTCTTTTCCACCTCTAGAACTCTCTTCAGTGTGTGAGATGGGGGGAGGGAGGGGCCCTCTAAGAACTTTTGTTCTTGCTCATTTTAGAATGTAACTCCAGCTGTTCCAGACTCCAGTCTACCCTGTTCTTCGGGGAAAGACAAAGAGAGCAGACCCCTCCCAGAGTCTTTAACCAATTGGCGAACCACGGCCACGGTGAAGGCCATAGAGTTTAATGGCATAGGTTCTGAGTCAGATGACCAGGGACAAGTTCCCTAATCCCTCTGAGCCACAGGTTCCCTATCTACACAATGGAGATGGTTATGGTTCCTACCTCATGGGCCCACAGAAGAGTCCAACAGATGCTCCCCACTACCGTTCTTACTATCCAGAAAATAAAACCACCCCTTTCCAGGTCACCACCAGATCCTGGTTCTATACCCTTTGGAGGCACCAAACCAGAACTGGAAAGCTCTTAAAATGAAAACCAAGGCCACAGGAAAGGGATGGAAGAGGTGGAGAACTGCTACCCTGGTCTCATTTCTCCTCCTCCCATTACCTCCACTCACTGCACTAGGAGAAGGAGCAGCTACCAGGGGGAGGAATCCAAAGCCCGCCTTCCTAGCTCCTGACATGAGGAACAATCCCCAAGATAACAAGTTAGGGGAGAGAGCAGGAATGACATAAACACCATCCTCATTAGCAACCAAAGGTGCAGTGTTCTCCTAAGGACTCAAGTCAAAGTGGCCCAGGTAGACACCATTGAAAGAACCACCTAGAACCAACCACCCTGTTTCCTGGGACAAGGGCATGGTGAGACTTGCCAGCAGGACTCTCTGTATTACCACATGCATCGTTGGTAGGGTTGGATGGGAAAAGGGGAGGGGATGCTGAACTCCATGTCCTCCTGAGAGATTCCATGAGAGATTATATTTTGTCCCCATATATGTCACATAATTAGCACTTCTATGTCTCATCACACCAACACCGACCCTCCCCCGAATCATGTATCAGACAGCATGTGCCCACCCCCATTCCCCAGCAAGATCCTGCCAAGGTTACAGGCAGACAAGCAACACAAAATACCTTTAAGAACCTTCCCACTTAATTTGAGACCCTCTTGGCAGCTGGACAAATTCCTGCCCAGCAGGGGGATGAAGGGGAAACTTGAAACTGAGTTTTCTCCTATGGGCATCCTTGAAACCCCAAAGTAAAGGGAAAAGAAAGTACAAAGAGGAGACCTATCTAAATGTCTCCTACTGAGCTGGGCTCAGCAGAAATGCCCAGGAGGGATGGCAGGCAACAAACCTATTCTATCTCTCCTCTTCCAAGCCTGAGCTCTGGAACCAATTCTGCTTCTGTTAAGCAATACTGCCCTGACCACCTCCCTGGGACTACTGAGCTTCCTCAAGGCTTCTGTAGAAAGTAACTAGACGAAGAAGCCAAGGACACGATCCAAAGGGAAAAGTACTCCAGGAAGCAGCAGCTGCTTCTGACAGGGAGGTGGAAGAAAAGCTCCAAGAGACAGTTTCCCAGGAGGAAAAGGTGGCTCCGGGCTCAGGGTCAAGAGCTGCCCTCCCCAGGTCCTACCTGTACGATGTCCAGCACCATGCCGGCAGCCACAGTCCCAAAGCCTGCCAGGAGGAAGGGAAACAGCACTTGCAGCCCGATGGAAAAGGAGGTCTCCTTGAGCGGGGAGGGTGGTGCGGGGCCACGGTCTGTGCTGACGTCATCACTTTCATTGCTCTGGCTCCCGTTCTCCAGCAGGGCATCCTCCTCCCGAACCCCCTTGGCGTTGGCCCGAGACTCAATCACCACCACCTCTACCCCAGTCCCATCAGGCCCCAGGAACTCTGAGGTCCCGGCCAAGGGCTCTCGCCCGGGGCCATCTGAAGGGCAGGGTGAGGCAGTAGGGCCAGTCCCGTTCAGCTGGTGGACGTCCTTCGGCTCCGCCTTAGAGGACATGACGGGAAGGGAGGAGGAGAAGGGGGAACTCTTCTCTCTTTTTTTGCTTTCTCTCCCTTTCTAACTCGGGAAAGAACTTAGTCTTGGGGCGAACCCAGGCTTGGTCGCCGCGGGACCTCTTCCCACGGCTCTCCGCTCCTATCAGGCGCTGCAAAAACTGATCCACCAACAGGCAGCCCCATCAAGCACTGAAGCCACGAGCTGGAGGGGAGCAAGAAACTCCTCACCAGACTCTGCAGCTGGCCACTAGGGGTGCAGATGCCTGACCCAGCTGGCCAGCACTGTACTTGGGGGAAGCTTCTCTGGCCTCTTAACTTCTTTGGTTCTCAGTGCAGGCTTCTCAGAGCAAGGGGCATCCAGAGTAGAAGAGCCCGGCTAAGTCTGGGGTGCCCTCTGAGGTGGCCCTTCTTTCATTAAAGTAGCTTGAGTTCAGATCTTTCAGAAGGCAGCCTCGGCCTGGGGCTGTGGCTCCTTCCCCCGCCTCTGGTTGGGCTCCTTCAGCTTCCCACAGCTCCTCGGGCTCTGCTGGTCCCAGGGCACTGTCTGCTGTCTCTCTCCTGTTTTCCAGAGATGCCCTTCCTTCCTGGAAAGACCTTGCACCTTCCCAAATCCCTGGTCCTTAAAGTCACAAGAATCTGTATGGAACACCTTATGTAGGAAGAAAGAAGACAAGAAAAAGAGGATGTTACGATACAGCAAAGGACAGCTCCTACTGGGAGAATCCTCCCACAAGGCAGGCATAAAGAGTTTGCTATTTGCCTTCCTTTTCTCATTAAATCACCCATTCCTGCCCTGTGACATCTGGATGCCCAGAGGGCACTATCCCTGCCATGCTCCCAACAGGCAACCCACTGCCTCGCAGGGGCCACCACTTTGGTCAACAGCAATGAGATGTGGCCAGCCTGGGATTAGGAAGGTGCTGTGCAGGAGACCCTGGCATTGCCTTCTCAGCGACCGGGGATGGGAAGGGATGTCCTGGGGGAGATTCCTTCTTCAATGCCCATTAAGAACCCAAGATTATTAAGGTGTGGTCTCCCAGTGGGGTCAGTTACAAATTCAGTCACAAGCTCCCTGTAGCCACCCTGCTGTAGAAAGTGATTGTTTACAGTCACACAGGGCAAATAAGCAGGGAGAATTTAATCACTGAGTGAAGGTCCCCAGACCCCTAAAAGCCCCAGCCCCTGAGGAAAAAAAAAACAACAACTGGGAGGACTTCCTGGGCAATGGGGCAAGGCTGCCAGACCAAGGCCAAGAGCCAGAGGCCTACCCATTCCTGCCCTTGAGAGTCAACAGTGTTACAGAAAGCTCAGACACTGACTTGGATCCAGGCCTCTGTTCCTACTTCTCTCCCCCTGCTCTTGGCCTTGTGAGCTTGTCAGATAGGACAAGGGTGTTATCTCAGTTTGAAGGGAAAGACGGTAAAACTATTGGTTATTATGCACACATTTCAGTTCTCTAGGTTCACCCTGTTCCCCAGGGTTACTGAGAGTTGGATATAATGGAATTCTTAAAAAACAAAAACAAAAACAAAAAACAAAAGCACCATCCAAATAAATAAGTAAATAAAACAAAGCAAAATAAAAAGCAAAGCAGCATAAGCCAAAATGCACTTGCTCCCAAATGCATGTCTCTTTAGCTGTAATGGCCCCACTTTTCTTGCCTAAAGCAATCCCCAGGCCTTGATCCCACCCTATCCCAGCTCACCAGAATAGCTCTCACAAGTAAAAAATAAATTTAAAGAGAATTTCCCTAGGAAAGATGAATAGGTCCTTAAGTATTCCAAACACACAATTAGTCAACTCCTGTTTGGGAAAGGGTGGATCAAACTCCAGTAACTGGCCCACGGGAACTGTTTTCTTTCTAGTCACTCACGTCACCAGGACTCCCTTTTCCAGTCTCCTGAAACACTGTCCTGTGGTCCTTTCAAAAACCCTCACTAGAGATCCAGGAGGAAACCTCTGAGCAAGAGAGAGTCCACTGTCCCTTGCCAGAAAAGTTTCTGAGTCCGCTAAAACTTGACCCTCCCTCCTCCTCCCGTCTTCCTGGCAGGTCACCTAACCTGAAAGGGGGGCTCGAAAGAAGAGAAGCCAGTCCCTCACCCCACTCCTTCCAGTAACGCAGACTTAAGATGGGCTTAAGGCCATGGGATGAAAGAAGCAAAAGTGACCCAGGATGCCCTGAGGAGGGGACAAAAAAGACCGTCTTAGTATCCCCAAACCCCGGGAGGGAGAGGTATCTGGGTGGCCCTCCCGCCTCTCCCCGATTCAGACTCAGCAAATGCGCTGCGCTCCAGGTCTCCCGCCCTCGCCACCCACCCCCTAGACCCAACAGGACTGACCTGCCCCTCGCTGGGGAGGAAGGGGGGCGCCTGGCGTGTGGCAGCAGGGACCCGTGGTCTTGGGGGGTGCAGGTATCCCCCTCTTCTCATCACTCCTCCTCGGCAGTCCTCCTCGGCCTCCGGCGTGCCCCCTACAACCCCAGCCAAGGCGAGCGTCCAGCCGCGACACCCGGCTCGCTACATTTCGCCTCTGCGTTACTGCGAGGCCGCCGCTCCGCTTCCACGAAGGGGAGGTGGTCAGGGAGGGCAGGATATACCGCCTCGCTCCCGAGCGGGGGGTGGGGGACCCGGACGGGGGACCGTGGGGCCGAGCTCACTCGCCCCCAATCGCTTCTTGCCCGGGCACTTGGGCCCGACTGGTTGGCTGCTAGGGGCAAACGTGATCTGGGGCAGACTGGGTGGCACCCCTCCCATCAAAAATAGATTCTGGATGGACAACTGCAGCAGCCAATCGGGGGCGGGGGAGGGGGCGGGCTCAGACTCGGCCTGGCCCCTTTCCTTCGCTTCGAGCCCCGGAGGCGGGGCGCCAGCAAAACGCAGTGCGAGGAGTGACGGGAGCCCGAGGCTGCCTCGCGGGTCCCAGCGCCCATCCGCCGGCTGCCCGAGGTTCCCGCTCCAGGCGCCTTGCCACCTCCGTCGGGCCCGCCCCGCCGCGCTGGGACCTTCCCTCGCCCTTTAAAGCCGTGTGCGCCTGTGCACGTCTATCCCTGCATCTTGAATGTTTCCTTGAGCCGGGGAGACTGGGAAACCTCCCCGTGGAGCCAGCCAGCTCTGACCTCCGGGCCTCAAGCAGCCATCCCCGTGCTCTTAACCCCGCGCTTGGTTCCCGGAGAGAACCGTCCCTACCTTGTTCTTGGACACAGCTCCTCTCCTGCTGGCTAGTCTCCTCGCGCTTCCGCCAGATTCCGCATTCCACCAAGCGCGTGGCTCAGCCTGATGGAACCGGCCTTAATAAAGTCCCAGCCTTGAAAGGGGCGGGAAGAGAGGTCAGACTCACCGCTGTGGTCCCACACGCAGCACCTGAGGTAGGGGCGGAGGGGAGCCTGGCTTCCTCTGACCCACTGATCCTGGTGGCAGCATGGGAAGAGATGTCTCCGTCCCGGCCTAAACGAAGTCCAACTTTCCCTGACGCACCTTATGGGATCAAAGAGGGGTGTTCCCATTTCGCCGTTTGCCACTTCCTCCCTGGGGTATCTCCACCTCTCTAACGCAAACTCAGTACAGGTTCTTTTGGGGATGTTTTTGTGCAGGGGGTGTGACCTCCCCCATAAAGGAACCGCCACCCCCAGGTTTTCCCCTCTTGTCAGTGGAACCTGTGACCAGTGGTTCCTTCCTGTCATTTTCCTCCCGGAAAGTGGCTAAGGGGTGCATTCGAGCATGACTCTAGACCCCTGGATGGGTTTTGGAGTAGAGGTGTGCCTGGGGAGAGAACACAGTGCTGGGTATGAAGCTTTTGGCTGCGCCTTCCTCTTTCCGAAGTACACACACACCCCAGCACACAACAGGAGCAGGCAGTTCCCTTGGGCAAGGATGGCAAACGTGTATAACCTAGCTCCTCACCTCCCACTCTGGTACTCAGGATTATTCCAGTTTAGCTGCTGGGACATTTGCATCAAGGCCCTGAAGTCTCACAGCACCTAGTAGAGGAAATGTCAGCGTCAAAATTGGGGTTCTAATTTTGGCTACAAACACTGAGTCTTTCCGCCTGGAGACAGAAGTAACTGCTAGACTAGGAAACACTGGGTTTCTTCCAAAAGGATCCGTTTTTCAATAGGTGGTGTAGGGATGGGTGGGGAATTAAGGTTGATGTATCTGGAGACTTTTCAATCAGGGGCTGGAAACAATTCCTGCTCCATTCAACAGTCTTCCCTGCTCCCTTTTCATCTTGCCGCAGCTAAGCCACCTGTATGTAAAATCTTGATCTGCCTTCTGTTCCCTTCCCATCTTCTTTTTTTTATCCCCCTGAAACAGTTTCCCCTTTCCTGTGAGTTTTTTTTTAATTGAAATATACCAGACCTATGGGAAAGTGCACAAATCCTAAGTGTGCAGATCAACAAATTACGACACAGTGAACATACCTGTATAATGGCCACCCAGATCAGGAATTCGACCATTACTGGTACCCCCAAAGCCCTCCTCATGTCTCCTCCCAGTCACCATGCCACCTTCCTTCCCAAATTAACCTCTATCTAATCCCATATGTTAGTTTTATCTGCTTTTGAACTTTATGTAAATGAAACCATTCAGTTGGTACTATTTTTTAAATTAATTAATTAATTAATTTTTGGCTGCGTTGGGTCTTCGTTGCTGCACACGGGCTTTCTCTAGTTGCGGTGAGCGGGGGCTGCTCTTCGTTGCGGTGCACGGGCTTCTCATTGCGGTGGCTTCTCCTGTTGCGGAGCACGGGCTCTAGGTGCACAGGCTTCAGTAGTTGTGGCATGCGGGATCAGTAGTTGTGGCACACGGGCTTGGTTGCTCTGCGGCATGTGGGATCTTCCCGGACCAGGGCTCGAAACCGTGTCTCCTGCATTGGCAGGCAGATTCTTAACCACTGCGCCACCAGGGAAGTCCCTCAGTTGGTACTATTTTGTGTCTGGCTTCTCTCACTCAGTATGATGTTTGTGAAATTCATGCATATTGTTGTGGTAGCAGTAGCTCATTTATTTTCATTGCTGCATGGTATGCCATTGCAGATGTTGATGAAAAAATTAATCAATAGTCAATCTAAGAAAGAAATAGAAAATTTTATTCAAGACAATCTGAGGATTATAACTCAGGAGACAGTTTTTCAGAAACCTCTGAGGACTGTTCTGCCCATTAAAGATCAAAGCACAGTTATATACATTTTTGAGACAAAGGTTTATACACCAAATGACATATTGACAGTTTACGCAATCCAGATCTGCAGTATAAAGTAAGTAGTGGGTCATCATGACCCCTTACAAGATTGAGAAGGAATGTTATCTCCTAAGGAGGTCTGGTTAATACAGATGCACAATACACAGTAAAGGGGAAGGAGGAGGCCCAAGTGGGAGAGAAAATGTTTTTGTTTAAATTTTTCCTGTCTTGTAATAAAATATGAATTTTATTTCATCACCATTAAATGCATATACCACAATTTATTTTTCTATTATTCTGGTGGACATTTGGGTTGTTCTCCGTTTGGGATTGTTATCAATAATGCTGCTATAACAGTTTTGTTTCTGTCCTTTGGTACACTTGTGTTTCTATTTCTGTTGGATGTATACCTAGGAACAGACTTACTGGGTCATAGGATATGTTTATATGTTTAGTGTCAATAAATGCTACTAAATAATTTTCCAAAGTGCTCACGTTAGTTTACACTCCTGCTGGCAGTGTCTTAGAATTCCAGTTGCTCCACATCATGAACAACACTTTGTACTGTCAATCTACAAAGATTTTAAAATGTTAGCCATTCTGGTGGGTGTACAATGGTATCTCATTGTGGTTCAGATTTGCATTTCCTTGGTAGCCAGTGAGATTAAGCACCTTTTCATATATTTATTTACTATTTGGATATCTGTTCAAGTACTTTGTCCATTTCTTTGTCCATTTTCTATTAGGCTTTCTGTCTTATTGCTTTATAGGATTTTTTTTAAAAAATTTATTTATTTTATTTATTTATTTTTGGCTGTGTTGGGTCTTTGTTGCTGTGCGCAGGCTTTCTCTAGTTGCGGTGAGTGGGGGCTACTCTTCGTTGCGGTGTACGGGCTTCTCATTGCGGTGGCTTCTCTTGTTGTGGAGCATGGGCTCTAGGTGCATGGGCTTCAGTAGTTGTGGCTCAGGGGCTCTAGAGCACAGGCTCAGTAGCTGTGGCACATGGGCTTAGTTGCTCCGCGGCATGTGGGATCTTCTTGGACCAGGGCTCGAACCCATGTCCCCTGCATTGGCAGGCGGATTCTTAACCACTGCGCCACCAGGGTAGCCCTATAGGATTTCTTTATACATTTCAGATATGAGCTCTTTGTTGGTTACGGGTACTGCACATATTTCTATGAGTATATAAATACAGAAGGCCCCGGTTTGGGAGTCTTCCGAAGCCTCAGGGCCACTGGGACAAGACTATGTATATTTTGATCACTAGTGTACTCCCAGCTCCTAGCACTTACTAGGTGCTAAATAAATATGTGGAATGAATGATGGATGAGATGGATGAGACTCATTCAGGTAGTCTGCCCTGTGTTGCGCTGATTCCTAGGGCCAAACACTGAAAGGGGATGGAGGGAGCAGATTTCCTTCCAGCGCAGCCAGCTGTGACCTTGAGAAGGGGAAGACACCCAGCCCTTCCCTACTGAAAAAAGCAGAAATAGCTACAGTCTGTGAAGAGAGAAGCAGGTATGTAGGGAGCAGAGGTCACAGTTGAAAAGATAGGAACTACAATCAGGTAGCAAGCCAGCCAGATACTTCAGAAGGAGAGACTCGGAGGTGGAGGGGGCGGTGGTGTCAAGGAGACAGTAAGGGTCTCTGAGCATCACAGTGGACCTCTGTATGACAAGAGCCTCCAAGGTCATGCAGGCACTACTCCTGCTTACTCTTTTTTTTTCTTTTGGCCGAGCTGCTCAGCATGCGGGATCTTAGTTCCCCCACCAGGGATTGAACTGGGGCCCCCGGCAGTGAAAGCACTGAATCCTAACTACTGGACTGCCAGGGAATTCCCTCCTGCTTACTCTTTTTTTAAAATATCTTTATTGGGGTATAATTGCTTTCCTCCTTCTTACTCTTAAAGCTTGTTAGTTGAGAGAGCTCTTCTACACTTTTCCTTTCCAAAGGAGATGCCTTGAGACTGGTTGTGGGGTCTCATTCCTACCTCCCCAATAAGGAACTTTCTTCTTCAGATCTGGCTTTAACTTCGTTATGGCCTGTAATATCCATCGTGAAGATGAAAGACCACTGAGTCACTGCCAGCCCCTTCATCTCCAGGAAATCTTTCCCCAGGCCTGTTGTGTTCTCTCGCAGTGTTCTGTCACTGTCTTTCTCTCCACTGTCCTCTCCTTCTCCTCCTTCAGCTCTAGCTGATACCAGGTCAGGTCAGAAGTCTGACCAACTCCCATTACTAAAGAAGAGAAATTGCCCCCTTGCAACACTGCAAAAAACTCACAGCATCCCCTCCCTCCAGAAGACGATGAGGCTAGAAGCTGCTCCAGAATTTTCTATATAGGATAAGCTTGGGGGCTTAGCAGTTTAGTCGGAGAGGGGTTGATGAAGTGTCATGAAATGGCACTTGTATAGCAGGCACAGCGTTTCACTTAGAGTATGAGATTGTTGGCGGGGGTGGAGGATTCGGGGGAAGGAGGAGGTGTTGATCACTGGCCAGGGGCCAGTGGAGGAGCCTGTGAGGGAAGTACCTCCGTGGGCGGCCCTCTTCAGTCTTGCTTGGCACTTTCCTAATATATGGTTCATTTAGCTTCTATCCTGAGGTCCTTCAGGTCCCTTGGCCTTCTTTCAGGAACAGCTGCTATCTACCAACGGCTTCTCCGTGAACTACCTGGATGCTCATCCTGAAACATCATAAAGTTCCAGAGCCCTGTAAATCCTGGATCCCCTAACTAGCATGGTATAGTCACAAGACTAGCCTGACATGGCTGGAAAGTTTTCTGTCTTTTGTTTCTGCTGGGGAAGGGATGCCCCCTCCCATTTTTCCTTTTGCTATATCCCCTCCCCAGCTATCTCCCTCCCAGAGGTCAACTTCTTTCCTGCTGCCCTGAGCTAAGGTGATATCCCCTTCCGGCTTTATTCAGTTCTAGGAGGATGTAGTGATGGGGGTGGATGGGGAAGTGTGGCCATCTGTGCTCAAAGCTAGTTGCTCTCACCATCCCCTTTTCTTCTCTCTAACTGAGCTCTCCTTTCCCAAAGCCCCCTGGGTACTCTCCCTGGATTCCTTTAGGCTGGATGGTTCCAGGTATTTTGGAACTGCAGTTCTGAAATTACTGGGTGTAACTGGGAAGACTTAGCAGCAAGCAAGATAGTCTGGTGAGCTATAACTGGGGAGATGAAGTAATCTGTGAGAGAGGCAGAGTTGCAGAGTGGAATGTGCCACAGCTTTGCAATCACATGGGTTTGAATCCATGCTCAGTCACATATTAGGTATGTGACCTTGAGCAAACTCCTTTATGTCTCTGAGCCATTATCTAAAAAATGGAGACACTACTCTCTTTCTTAGAGATGCTGTGAAGATTAGTGATACCATAGCATTTGGAACATTTCCCCCACACGGTAGGACTAGTATGATTTCAACAAAGAGGAAGAGCCACAAACAAGAATTAGGCATCTGGAAGGGGCAGCTCAGGCTCTCTCTGGAACTCACACTGAGGTCTAGACTTCACAGAGTGTGAGGGCACTCCTAACTGCAAAGCGTTAAGGGTGGACCATCTCTGTCACATGGACGTGGGTGGGGAGATAGTCTGGGGGGCAGCAGCCCTGCAGTAAGTTATCGGCCAAAGATGAGTCAGCTTGATCTTTCCAGAGACAGGATGCAAGAAGATCATATTTTGCAAACCAGATTATCTAGTTTCAAAATGCCCTCTGTGTTTACTGCCCTTTGATTGTCCGCTAGCCCAGGGTTTCCTAAACAGGCTTGGCCATAGGAATCTCCTGTGGGCACTTCTTTTAAAATATAGATTTCCAGGCTTCTCTCCTGGAAATTCTGTTTCCAAAGATCTGGTGCCAGGCCAGGAAATCCACCCTTTTAATTAGTGCACGAGATGACTCCCATGATCTGACCAGTTTGGGGAACAGTGCCCCAACCCTGTGGTTCTCAATCAAGGCTACATATTAGAACAATATGCCTTTGTCATAGGAGGAAACACTGAACACTTGGAAGGCTCTGGAAGTCTTCAAAGACACGGAGATGCTTCAGTTGAATCTTCCTGTGGGGATTTACATATTGACTCATTTACTCCTAATAATTACTCTATGAAGTAGGCTGTTGCAGCATAACAGCTCAAAACCAACTCAGTGGATTGGAGAAAAGTAGGTGTATTCAAGAGTTAGAGTCTGTCATACAGAGTGAAGTAAGCCAGAAAGAGAAAAACAAATACAGTATGCTAACACATATATATGGAAACTAAGGAAAAAAAAAAAAAGGTCATGAAGAACCTAGTGGCAAGATGGGAATAAAGACGCAGACCTTCTAGAGAATGGACTTGAGGATGTGGGGAGGGGGAGGGGTAAGATGTGACAGGGTGAGAGAGTGGCATGGACATATATACACTACCAAATGTAAAATAGATATCTAGTGGGAAGCAGCAACATAGCACAGGGAGATCAGCTCGGTGCTTTGTGACCACCTAGAGGGGTGGGATAGGGAGGGTGGGAGGGAGGGAGACGCAAGAGGGAAGAGGTATGGGAACATATGTATATGTATAACTGATTCACTTTGTTATAAAGCAGAAACTAACACACCATTGTAAAGCAATTATACTCCAATAAAGATGTTAAAAAAAAAAGTTATTTAGGTTAGTGATTAGGGAAATGCAAATCAAAACCACAAGGGAGGGCTTCCCTGGTTGCATAGTGGTTAAGAATCCACCTGCCATTGCAGGGGACATGGGTTCGAGCCCTGGGCTGGGAAGATCCCGCATGCCGCAGAGCAGCTAAGCCCGTGCGCCACAACTACTGAGCCTGCGTGCCTAGAGCCGGTGCTCTGCAACAAGAGACGCCACCGCAATGAGAAGCCCGCGCACCGCAACAAAGAGTAGCCCTCGCTCGCCGTTACTAGAGAAAGCCCATGCACAGCAATGAAGACCCAATGCAGCCAAATAAATAAATTAAAAAAAAACAAACCAAAACCTCACAAGGGATACCACTTCACAGTCACTAGGTTGCTCATAAAAAAAAGAAGAGCAAAAACCAGAAAATATAACAAGTGTTGGTGAGGACGTGGAAAAATTGGAACCCTTGTCCGTTTGCTGGTGGGAATGTAAAATGGGGCAGCTGCTGTGGAAATAGTTCCATGTTTCCTCAAAAACCTTAACGCAGAATTACCATATCACCCAGCAATTCCACTCCTAAGTATATGCCCAGAAGAATTGAAAACAGAGGAGAAAAGCATTCTAGTTAGAGGAAACAGAGTGAAATGGCAGGTAGGCAAGGGAGACTGTGGCATTTTCAGGAACAGCAGTTTTCAACGTGTGGCTGCACGCATGTAGAGAAGTGGAGGGTGAAAGATGAAATGTAGTCTTTGATGATTAAGTTACACAACTTAAGACGTATTGTTTGATGTGTTGGTTTTGTTTTCCCAACTAGGCTACGAAGTCCTTGAACATAGAGACTTTATGTTTTAAAATTTATATTAATTTTTAATGCCTTTGCTGACACCGTCTACTTTTTTAAAGACTATTTTCTTTTTGGCCACACCGCGTGGCTTGTGGGATCTTAGTTCCCTGACCTAGGATCCAACCTGGGCCCATGGCAGTGAAAGCACCGAGTCCTAACCACTGGACCACCAGGGAATTCCCCAAAGATGATGATTATTATTATTATTTTTTAAATGGGTTTCAGCATTTACTCTTTTTTTTTTTTTAAATTAATTTATTTATTTATGGCTGTGTTGGGTCTTAGTTTCTGTGTGAGGGCTTTCTCTGGCTGCGGCAAGCGGGGGCCACTCTTCATCGCGGTGCGCGGGCCCCTCACTATCACGGCCTCTCTTGTTGTGGAGCACAGGCTCCAGGTGCGCAGGCTCAGTGGTAGTTGTGGCACACGGGCCCACTTGCTCCGCGGCATGTGGGATCTTCCCAGACCAGGGCTCGAACCCGCATTCCCTGCATTGGCAGGCAGGCTCTCAACCACTGCGCCACCAGGGAAGCCCCCTAAAGATTATTTTTTAAGAGCAGTTTTAAGTTTACAGTAAAGTTGAGAGAATGGTACAGAGATTTTCCATATACCACTTGTCCCCATATGTGCATAGCCTCCCCTATTATCAATACCACTCATTAGAGTGGTACATTTTTTCACCAAGGATGAACCAACGCCGACTTCATAATCGCCCAAAGTCCATAGTTTACCTTAGGGTTCACTCTTGGTGTTGTACATCCTACGGGTTTGGACAAATGTATAATGATATATCTCTCTCACTATACTATCATACAGAGTATTTTCACTGCCCTAAAAATCCTCTGTGCTCTACCTATTCATTTCTTTTTAGCACTAAATAATATACCATTGGCTGGATGTACCATAGTTATTTATCCATTCTTCTACTGAAAGATATCTTGGTTGCTTCCAAGTTTTGGCAATTATGAATAAAGCTGTTGTAAACATACATGTGCAGGTTTTTGTGTAGATATAATTTTCCAACGCCTTTGGGTAAATATCAAGGAACACGATTGTTGGGTCACATGGTAAGAGTTTGTTTAGTTTCGTGAGAAACTGCCAAACTGTCTTCCAAAGTGACTACTATTTTGTATTTCCACCAGCAATGAAAGAGAGTTCTGTTGCACCACATCCCAATACCATTTGATGTCGTCAGTGTTCTGGATTTTGGCCTACAATTATAATAGGTGTCTAGTGGTACCTCACTGTTTCAATTTGTATCTCCCTGATAACATATGATGTGGAGCATCTTTTCACCTGCTTATTTGCCATCTGTGGATCTTTGGTGAGGTGTCTGTTAAGGTCTTTGGCCCATTTTTTAATCGGGTTGTTTGGGTTCTTATTGTTCAGTTTTAAGAGTTCTTTGTATGTTTTGGATAACAGTCCCTTATCAGATGTGTCTTTTAACATGTTAATTTAAATTTACAAATTTGGTTCTTCTTCCTTGATCAGACCCTTATATATTGAGTCTCATTTATTCTTCTAGTGTTAATTTATGGTGCTATGTTGATGACTCCCAAATATCTTTGTCTTAGACTTTTCTTCTTAGCTCTGGACTTGGGTGCCTCAACACTTTCCACTTGTCATACCCAAAATGGAGCTCGTCATCTCCTAGATACCTACTCCTTCTTCAGTCTTCCCCTTCTCAGTAAATGTAATCACTCTCCTATTTGCTCAAGTCGGCTGGCTGGGAGTCATTCTTGACTCCTTCCTCTATTTCTCCATCTCCCTACCATCCATCAATCACCAACTGCCATCCATTGGCTCCACCTCCTAAAGACTTCTTTTGGATTGATTTTTTTTTTAAATTGAGGTAAAATTCACATAACATAAAATCAATCATTTAAAAGCAAACAATTCACTTGTTAATGGATAAAGAGCAAGGTCCTACTGTAAAGCACAGAGAACTATATTCAGTATCCTATGATAAACCATAATGGAAAAGAATATTTAAAAAAAGAATGTATATATAACTGAATCACTTTGTTGTACTGCAGAAATTAACACAACATTGTAAATCAACTATACTTCAATAAATAAAATAAAAGCATACAATTCACCAACATAGAAAACAAACTTATGATTACCAAAGGGGAAGGGGGGAGATAAATTAGGAATTTGGGTTTAAAAGATACACACTACTATATATAAAATAAATAAACAACGAGTATAGCAGAGGGAACTATATTCAATATCTTGTAATAACCTATAACGGAAAAGAATCTGAAAAAAAAAAAGAATAACCTAAAATGAAAGAAAAATGTTTCACGTGTACACTTTTCTGTACACATGAAACATTTTAAATCAAGTATACTTCAATTTAAAAAAATACGATCCATTAGCATTTAGTACATTTACAACATTGTGCAACTATTACCTCTATTTAGTTACATTTTCATCACACCAAAAGGAAACCACTTAATCATTAATCACTCCCCCCTCCCCCTAGCTCCTGGCAATCACTAGCCTGATTTCTGTCTCTATGGATTTTCCTATTTTGGACGTTTCATAAAAATGGAACCATGTAATATGTGACCTTTTGTGTCTGGCTTCTTTCTCTCAGCATAGTGAGTTCAAGGTTCATCCATGTTGAAGCATGTGTCATTGCTTTTCATGGCCGACTAATAGTCCACAGTATGGATACAATGTATTTTGTTTATCCATTCACCTGTTGATGGACATTTGGTTTGTTTCCACCTTTTGGCTATCGTGAATAGTACTGCTAGGAGTACAAACTTTTGTTTGAATACCTGTTTTCAGTTCTTTTGAGTGTATGCTTAGGAGTGGAATTGCTGGGTGATATGGTAATTCTATGTTTAACTTTTGGAGGAAACAGTAAACTGTTTTCCACAAAGGCGGCACCATTTTGCATTCCCGCCAGCAAAGGCGCCAGGGTTCCAATTGCCCCACACCCTCACCAACACTTGTTGTTTTCCTCTTTTTTAATTATGGCTAACCTAGTAGATGTGAAGGGGTATCCCTTGTGGTTTTGATTTGCATTTCCCTAACGACTAACCTAAATAACTTTTTAATACACCTACCTTTCTCCAATCCACTGACTCGATTTCTCAACTGTTACATTGCAACAGCCTACTTCCTAGGGTAATTATTAGTATTAAATGATTATACACACACAAATCTATCTATATCTAGAGATCTAGATCTAGATATAGATAGATATAATTATTTAGAACAGTGCCTGGAATAGAGTAATCACTGTGTAAGTGTTAGAAAGAAGGAATAAAAGGAAGAAAAGAAGGATGGAAAGATGGAAGGAAGGAAAAATAACCTCTTAACTATTCTTTCCTTTCCCATTGTCCCTAAGTTCCAAAATTCCTATCCTAACTTACAAGGCCCAAACAGGCCTCCTTTCAGTTTCCTGAAGGCAGCAGGCTCTCATTTGCACACTCTATCCTGTCTAGCACATCTTCCCCGCAACCCCCACCCCCCACCGCCCCATTCTCCCCAATTCTTTGCCTTGTTAACTCTTATTCAATCTTGAAGTCTTTGCTTATTCATGACCTCCTTACCACAGAGGCCTTCCTGATTTCCCGGACTGGGCACCATGGGGTATATAAAATAAGACCTTATCTCTTAGACCTGGGCAAGAGAGCTCCTTGCCCCGGGCTTAGTGCTTTAGAAGGTACCATAGATTACAGCCACAAAAGAACTAAATCTATTAAAAACCTAGGGGTGTTTCTGTCACTTGGGATTCAGCACTCAGTGCTGGCACAGAGCACCTGTCACCCTAAACACATATTTCTAAGACTAACATAGTTCAGGTCCCAGAGAAACGCTTTTCTACATAAATTGCCCTATGTCTTCAGAAAAAAAAAAAAAAAAAAATTACATCTGAAATGCCCTGAAGGTTTGTGGGTTGTGTCACTGTGAACTTTGGAGACAGACGTAACTTTGGAGTGCAGGGAGGAATTCAGCTGTCAAAGTGCTTACCTAAGGGAAAAGAAAATTGACTTGTCAAGTCCTTTGTCTCAGATAGCATGATGGTAATAGATTCCTGCATGACATGTTATTTCCCAGGAGTGCTGAGCGACCACTTTCTTGCTCCTCTTTGAGTCCCAATTTCTGGTTTTGGAGGAACTCATGAATTAGTGTAATAATTGCAACATTGCACATGGTGGCTGAGGAACATTTTGTAGTATTAAATAATTTATAGCATTCTTACATTTGTAGGTCTAGATGTCACATATATGAAATGATACTTATCCTTTTTATTGATAGCCTCATGGACACTGGACACAGAAATTGCAAATAGTTTCATTGTTATTAAAATATTTAATTAGGTTTAAAATTTGCAAAAATTAATGAAGTGTCCGACTCTTCAGTAGGAACTTTGTCTCTCATATTTCCTCTGGAAGAAAAGAATACTGGGTCTAGAATGGTCAAGTTTTCAGCAACTCAGGTTCAAAATCAAGGGACTTCAGCCAAAATTTACTCCTTTCCTTTCCCACTCTCTTTGCTTATGAATATTTTGTCTTCCTTCCAACCTTAGGGAGGTATGAGTGAGAAGCTTGAGCTAAGTCCTTGATGGGGGTGTGCGGTGTACTTGTGATTATCTGCTGGATCTCTTTCAAGGTGGATTTGGGGAGTGGCAGATGGTTGAAGGTAGGGGTGGAGGAAAGTCCCAGATTCATTGTCCCATCCTGCCCAGAATCTTAGGGCTCACGTTGTTCTGGCCAGCACTTTCAGCTGCTCTTTCCAGAAAACTTCAGGGGACACAGGGCTGGAATTTCTGTGTTCTCAGAGCCAGGATTTGGAGCAGTTCCCTCTCAAGGCCTTCCTTTCCACTCCTGGGGCTCAGAAGACTATTGTTTCTGATGCTCGAAGAGAGTGGTGAGACCAGACAGGGACAGGGTTCCCTGCTCACTCTTCTCCCAGTTATCCCACAGATCATTAGAGACCTGGCTGTCCCCATACTCAAGAAGGGGGAAGAGCTGAACCCAGAAGCAGAGGGTGGGTGTGTAAGGAATGCTGCCAGACGGACGGAGAGGTGTGAATAGGGAGAGGTCAGCCAGGGGAACAGAGAGCTTGAGCTAAGAACCAAATCCAACAGTAGAACAGCCTTTGTCCTTGAGATCTCCCTGGGTCAGAATGAATGAGCCAGACACCACAGGTTCTTGGGGCAGGCAGTGTGGTGTGACTGAAAAAGCACTGGACTTGGGGATTTTTGAGCTGCATTTGAATTCTAAGGCTGCCCATTAAGAACTGTGTAATCTGGGCAAATGTCTTCGCCGAGCCTCAGTTTCCTCTTCAGTACTATTAGCACAGGCTTTGGATGCAGACAGACTCTGCCCCTAACACCTGCACGACAAATTACTTAACCTCTGAGCCTCAGTTGCCTCATCTGTTAAAAACAGTGGCAATAACACCTTTGGAGTGATTGTCAGTATTAAATAAGATAATCAATGGGGAGTAGATTTCATCCGTCACATAGGATCATGGAATAACAATGAGCTTGGGGCCAGGTGACATGGGTTTGAATCTGCCTCCAGCTAGTTGCGTAACTTCTCTGAGAACCAGCTCCCCCTCTGTAAGAAAAACGACGCCTTCTTCACGGGGGTTCTTATGATGCAGCTCCGACGAGATAAGGTGTTGTGAAAGCACTTTGTACAGCTCTGCACAAATGTGAAGAATCCTTTTTGTTCTTCAGCTCACCCTCTCACAAAGGCTGAATAAGTACTGAATTGGCCAAAAAAGGGAGGGCGAGGGAAGGAATGTGAATCTTAGGGGGAGTAGCAGAAAACCTCAAATAATTCCTGCACTGTGTTTCTAACACTTTCCATTAGGCCCCAGCTCCTAAGAACAGCTCACATCCACAGGTGGGCAGGAGGCGCCGGGGATTGTGAGGAGGGAAAAGGAGCCCACTGTCATGAAACCCCAGGAAGGCATGGAAGGTCCTTGTCTGGAGAGGAAAATAAGAGGGAGTCTCTCAGGTCTCAGCTCCCTCTGTGTCTCCCTCCATGACCTTGACTCCCTTGTGATCCACAAAGCACAGCTCCCAGCCTTGAGCCAAGAAATGCTGCCTTTCAATGCCCCCCACCTGACAGCTACTGAGCAGATTCCAATATGCTCAGGCTTAGATCCCAGAGAAAAAAGACAGGAGCTCTGCAGTCCCCTAAGGGAGGGCAGCTCGCCCCTCCCCCTTCCCCACCAGCCAGAGCAGAGCCCCTCCAGGCAGTCCCCCCACCCCATGCCCTCCACTTCCCTTTGATAAGTCTGAATTAGGACATGATGCCAGCGTCCTGCTGGTCCTGGGCTTCAGAGAGAGGCTGCCCTTCTCTTGGGAGCTCAGCCCGTGGGATGTGCATGGGAAATGTTTCCACAGATTAGTGCCTCCTGGGGTGGGACAGCAGCAGCAGGTGGCAGGAACAGGGCAGGGCAGGGAGCAAAGCCCAGGGAGCCCTTGGGAGGAGCCCAAGGACAGAGGCTTTCTTCTCCAGGCTCCAGCCTCCAGAACCAGGAGGTCTGGGGTTCCTCCAAAGCCCCCTGCCTCCGTTTTACCCCCCCAGCTGATGCGGCATAGACCATTTTATTTGACCAATTGTTGTGGCAATTATGGGAGTATCATAGTTTGACTAAGTCTTGCTCCAGGTGTAGAATAAATGGGAGAATAAGGGGAGGGATGCAGGGGCAGGAGAGGAGAGATGAAGAGCCAGCTAAACAATCCAAGAAGACGGGGTGGGGGGTGGGGGAGGAAAGGAAATTACAGCAAGAAGAAATATATATAAGCCATGGAAAAGGCAGCCCAACAAGCTGCCCTAAATTAACACTTGTAGAAGGTCAAATCTGGTTGATATTTTTCAAATCTGCATTTGTTCAGTCAGGACTTAACAAGGAGCAGTTAAATCACCAGCGTGAGACAGACAAGCCAGATACCTTCTAAGATAGGGACAAGAAGGCAGTAAATGCCGGTCAGCTGAGGGATGGAGTTGCCGGGAGGAAGGGAGAAGCCGGGTTCCTGCTGGCCTTCCCCTTCTCCCTGGCCTTGTTCTTGAGTGTTGAGTGAGTTTAGGAGTGAGCAAGGCAGGTGGGTGAGGTCATTATAATGTGACTTTGACCCAAAGTTTCATCAACACTGGCTTCCCCCTTGGGTTAGTCCTGGCCCAGCATCAGCCATCCCTAATCCAGCTGGCTCCCCGGCCTCACAGTTCGTGCAGGTGAGGAACTGGCCTTGGGTCTGCGTCAGCGTTCTGGATGAACTCGAAGATGAATTTCACCTGGGTCTCGTAGGCTTGGACTGAGATTTTCTCATTGATTCCGTGGATGCTGAGGGAAAGAGATTTGGGGGGAGAGTCCATTGCTCTAGTACAAGTGCCCCCACCCTACATCCCCTGAAGCCATTGGCCTTTGACCCTCCAGGGGTAGGAAGTGGGCAAGGTGGGAGCAGCCCTTTGTAGGAAGTGAGGTTTCATATGACATGTCAGTCATCTCTCCAGGATCCGTGTCCATGGCGAAGAACAGTGGGGGCAGATAATAATAAACTCCTGGGGACTGCAAATCATCTCCTGCTCTGGAATCCATTTGATAATTTCTCCTCTGAGGGAAAGTTACCTTTTAATTCTAAGGCCAGAATTCCAGCTAGACTTATCTCTAAGCCAGCCACCTCCCACCCCACATTACTAGGGGCACAAGTGGATAGAGGGGAACTGCCCAGGGTACCTATGGGTTCTCTACTTCACCTAGAACTTCACCTCCAGATCCGATGCCCACAACCTGCCTCAACACAACACAACACAACGCAACCACACATGTAACCTCAAAGATGAAGGGAAATAAAGAATAGCTACCTTCCCCTACCCCCGTTAAAAAACGAACACACCCACCCCGCCATGAAATCTGTTCTTAAGCTCATATTGAAATACTTTTGTTTTATTGGCAACTGACATGATGAGGAAATCGGAGCTGGATATGGTAAGGAGCAGAGAGGTAAATGGCAATCATCCCCCCATACCCCAGGACTAAAAATTTGCTGAAGAACCCACAAAGTAGTAATTCACATGCAGTAGTTGAAATTAGTGCGTAGGTCTCAGACTCCTACAGTGTGTTTTCTTTTAAGAATTCAAAGCACAAGCCCACCTTTGACCTCAAACGTGTCTGCATTTCACTGACTGGAAATTGAGAACTCTGGAGTCCCCCCTCTTGGGGGAGAAAATGAGATCCAGAGGGGAAGCACTCTCTCAAAGGGAGGAAGAGGTGGGATTAGCGCTCAAGGGTCCTAATTCTTCCAGGTTCTCTCCAGTCATCTGATTATCTCCATCCCTGAAAACAGTCACCAATTCCCACACATTCTGGGGAGTGGCAAGACTCTGGCGCTGAGGAAAATTGGCCAGTTGGGTTCCACAATATCTTTATGTTAGTTTGTGCAAACCCTGAGTTTCTCCCATTCTGTGGACTGTCAGGAGAACGGCGTGGGAAAGGGACAGGTCAGATGTATCTCCTCTCTCCACCAAGCTGTCCAAACCTGTTCCACTCACTCACCTGCTGAAGCTCTGAGGCTGCAGGTAGATGGGGTTGAACCGGTAGATGCCAGTGGTAAGGTTCGTATAGTGTCTGCTGTCTGTGTTGCCAATACAAGTACCTAGAAAGGAAGAATCAAGAGGAATGGGGCTTTATATGAGCAGCCAAGCCAAGGAAGTGGTGGCAGGTGGGCTACCTGGGAAATTGGGACCCCTGTGTCAACACAGAAGATGTCTGGCCCTTCCTTGGAAGGCTGAGGCTATGAATTTTTGTCCTTCAGGCTACCCGTTCTCAAAACCTTTCTAAAACACCACTTCAGCCAGGAACATGGGATATCTTCCCAAAGGCATTAATGAGACATCCCTTGAATGGTCCAAAGTGCCCTGTCTCCGTGATGACCATGGAGGCCAACAGCATCATTTCATACCCATAGCCAGGTTACTCTAGAAATCTAGATATCCAGAAATCTAAGTACATCTTCCTTACTGCCTGAGTTTTCTCGTATATCACCCAGGTCAGAAATAAACACTCTCTGGGGGAATTTTACTGCTATAAAATGTAATCTTCTTCAAGTAGAACATAATTTCCTGCCATTCTTGTCCTCTGAAGGATGACTCTGTCTTCCTAGAGTCAAACTTCAGGTTTGGAAAGTCCCAGGATACTCTCTAGTGTCCCACTCTCCTGAAGGTAGCAGGTCACCCCATTCCCCAGTAGGAGTGTTCTTTGAAAAAAGACCCCCTGGAACATCAGTTAAAGTGTGGTGGGATGATCTGGGATGGTAATTTGTGTTTTGTTCTACTTTCCACTCCTGGTTTTAAATGTATAATCAGCCCCTTCACAATTCCTGGCTTTGGGGATTTCTGCCAGTTGATGCCTGCCTATCTTTATTCTGTAAAAGCCCAACTCTGTCGATGGGATTATGGCAGGTGCCCCAGAAAGGAGAGGGTAAGGTAGGGAGCCTTTGAGGGCCAAGAGAGGAGAATCTGGGAGTGTGCAAGCCAGGGTTCCTAGATGGTGGGGACCCAGGCCCTGCTCTGTGGCAGGAGTCCAAGCAGGTGGCAAATCTCAGAGGGTACATTCAGGGTGTGTTCTTGGGTCTAGAGTCAAAGATCTCACCCCCCAGACAGGCCAGGGAATCAGAGGAAATCTGCAACCTGAAGTGACCCTGTGGCCAGGACAATGGATGTCTCAGAGGCAACCACAAGGACCGATGACCACAGACTAAGGGACCCTGATGCTATGCTGTCGCGTAAGACCCCAAGGGCCTGACTCAAGGTGGTGGTGGCGGTTCTTGGAAGCTTCAGTAATGTCTGAGGTTGAATTTCTGAGGAGTGGGTCAGATTTAAGTTGATTAAAAAAACAAGGCTGCTCTTTTTCCCCACACCCGAGGAGCTTATGGGTGCAGAATTTCACTGTAATCTCTTTAAGGGCCCATGCCTAGCACAGGGGCAGGTCCTAAGCATTAATATTAGCTTAGAAAATGAGAGAATCCATGATTAAAGCTAGAAAAAAGGAAAGTGAACACAGGTCTTCACATCAGAGCATCTCTTCCTCACATCACAGACCACAGATTCTCAAACTGTGGTCAGTCATCATTCCGGTGTCAGAATCCCCTGGGGTATTTGTTAAAAAGGCAGATTCCAGTGTCCTCTCCAGAGCTGGTTAACCTGAATCTTTGGGAGTGGGTCCAGGTAATCTGCATTTTAATAATTCCCTAGGTGATCCTCTTCTCCTCTTAAATTTCAGAACCACTGTCTATACAGCATAGACTTGGAAGGTACGCCAGAAGACTGGGAAAGGGGCGTAGAGGCGCTGCTACCGGGAGAGGTGAAGGGGGTTTATTCAGATGGTACAGCCAGGAGGAGTTTCTGGGCTGCGGATTTTGAGCTCTGTTGCTGAACTGCTATCCTAGAATGGATCAGAACCAGATGGGGAACCTGGCCCCCTCGGTGGTTCCTCCAGAGGAGGGGGAATCGGAGCTGATCCTCTCCTCCCTGCCAGACTGGCTGGCCTAGGTTAAGCAAGGACCCAGGCTTGGCTGACCTAATTTATTGTTTCTGATCCTTTCCTGTTTGCTTTTTCACTTCTACTGAGAGGGGAAAATACAGTTCCAGTCCCATCAGGAGAGGAAGCAGCCAGCTGTTTCCAGGCTGAACAGCTGGGGTGGGGGTGGGGCAGTGGATATTAGACAGGATACAGTTCCAGCCCCCCCTCCCCCCAGCCACAGCTGATGAAGTCATTACCTGGGGCAACAATGTTGACTTCCGGGAAGACAGACTGTATGGTCTGGCGGAGCAGCTGGTAGCCCAAGGCCTGATCATCAGAGGGGCTGACAGGCAGGGGGTCAAAGGCATTCAACACGTGGAACTGGATCCGGTCGTCAGCCACAATGTCCTTGGCTAGTTTTAGGACCTTGAGGGAGGAAACAAAGGGAGTTCGATTTATTAATCTGCTATCCAAGTACCGTATGAATTTAAACAGTCTTGATTTCTCCCCAGCAAGGCAGAGCCCTGGAGTTTACAGAGGAGACTCATTTTGGCACTGGGACCTCAATTTCAGCCGACTGGTTGTAGGAGATAGAAGGGCTGGTCTTCCTGGAAATCTACAGCATGGTAGATTTAGGTTAAATATTTGGGAGGTTGCCTTACAGCCAAGAGGCAGGTGGGGGATTGGAAAATCAGGAAATTGGGTCCTTTCCCTTGGGTTGAGAACCACGGGCTGGGTGAAAATGTAGAAGAGACAGCACAGTGGAAATCTCAACCATCTTGAGACAGGGGGATAGATGTGATGACCTCACTTCAGCCTGGGAGAGTCTCTGACAGGTGGTGACAGGGTCATATACTTTCTTTCTTTCTTCTCTCTGGGCATCCCTGCTTCCTCTTTGCAACCAACTGCACTGGAGCCAGGAAGATGAACTCAACAGACAAGAAGTCAGGAGTTGGGGGACTGGTATTAAAGTTTTCTCTCTGTGCCTCCTTTCCTCAGGAAGGAACCTGAGGAAGCTTCTAGAAAATTCAGTCTGAAATGACTAGAGCTGAACTCAGCAAAAGTCCTGGTCCCAGGCAGGATGTAGACCAGACCCTGAGGATTGGGTCACGTGGAGCCATGTGGGAATGGACCAGGCAGCTGACTTAGGGTGGCCCCCCCAAGCCCACTCAGCCACCCAGGGAAAGCCCCAGCACTAGTCTCAACCCATCTGATCAGCAGTTGTTTTAGAACTGTCTCTGCCCTAGAAAGGGGAGTGTCTGTCTCATAATTGGGGGGTATTATCTCAAGAGGACCACTTTTAGGTCAGTGTCCCCTAGAAGCATGCTATGAGCTGAGTCTGGGAAGAAAATGAGGGTTCCTACTTCTGGCTTAGAAACCACCATTTAAACCAAACCAAATTCCCTGCTGTTGGATTAGGGGTAGGAGCCAACTCACTTGTCAGAGCTTATTTTCACTCTAGCACTTATGTCCCTAATACTCTGCTACAAGAATTAATATATAGTCTGGATATATTCTTGACCCACTGGAAGGTTCCTGAAGTCATCCGCAGAAGTGTCTGCTGCTCCCTGTGCCAACTTACTTAAAGGTTCCTGCCTCCAGAAATTGAAGACGGCACACAGAATCGACCACTCTCAATGAGCACAAGAGCCCAGGTTTCCCACCAGCTGTTAGGATAGGTCCTGACCCAAACACCTCATTTCTATATTTCCAGTATGAAGAACATAAAAGGCATGCAATGAATGTTGGATACACACATTTTAAAAGATGTGAACCAATAAAAATAATAATAATGGGAGTTGTCTCATTAAGGAGCTTGCCCAAGGTTTATCCAGTTAGTATTGCTGGGCTGGGTATCCGAACGTGGTCTGACTTCACAGGGATGATGCTTTACTGCTTCCAAAGTACCTACAGGTTGAGGTGGCGTGGAGTAGAGCCAGAAAGAGGGTGGTGTTCATTTAAGATGGATTCCTTTGTGGTATGAATTTTGAGCCAGAATTTGAAGGAAGGATACGAAACTGATGGAGAAGAGGCAAGAGGCAGTCTGAGCATGGAGAGGGGCATGTACAAAAACTGAGGAGTAACACCAAACTTTGTGCCACAGACAGCCACTTATTGCTGTGTGATGTTTGGCAAGCTCCTTAACCTCTGTGTCTCAGCTTGCTCGTCTGTTAACAGAAGGATAATAGTAGCACCTACCTGGTAAGGTGGTTGTTACCACTACTGGAATATATGTAACGTGCTTAGGCTGGTTCCTGGCACTCAATGTATGTTAGCTGTTATTTGCCTGTTTAGAATGGAGGGACCACCCTGGGCAATAATCAGAGGCACAAGGATGGGACTAAGAGGAGGGACTCATCAAAGGTAAGAGGGACCTCAAAGGTCACTGTAGAGCACATTGATCCCTCATTTCTCTGAGCTCTTTTCTATTTTATGCGAAGCTGTATTTTCCTCTCAAGTGAATGATAAATTCGTTGAAGGCAAGGACAATGTGTACTTAAAATTAGTAAGGTCTTTAGAGTTAGCAAGACCAGCTTCTATCCTACTGAAAGGCTGTTCATTAGAACGTCTATGACAGGCTGTCACCAGCTTGTCCTTGAATATTTCCAGTGGCGGAAAGCTCACCGTCATGTGTTTTAATATATTCCACCTTTGAACAACCCTGTTATGAATGTCTTCCTAATAATGAACTGAGATATGGCTTCCTGTAGCATCTAACCTCCCCCCACCTCTTTTTATTTATTTTTAAAATATTCTGTATAGTCCACAGGATAAAATAGTACAAGACACATCAGCAGGATTTCACCTCTGTTGAGATTAGAGGCCTGTGCTCTGGCTGCCTGAGTGCTGTCCCCAGGCCTTTGCTCCTTCTTGGGTTTCAGTGTAAATGCCCCCTGAGAGAGGACTGACCACTGTATTAAAGCTGCTCACTGTTCCACTCCTACCTCACGACTGCTTTGTGACACATCATCCTATGATTTTCTTTGTGGTACCTACTTCTTCTACTTGTTCATTTATTTGATTACTTGCTTATTGCTGTCTCTACCCACTAGCACCTAAGCCCCTTTAGAATGGGAATGTTGGCTTGTTCACCATTTTCCCAACTGCTTGGAAGAATGTCTAGCCCATAGCGGTCACTCAATAAACACTTGGTGAATGAATAAATGAAGGAAGAAAGGAATTTTCTGTAAAACACTCTAGATAGGTGGATATCCAGCCTCTGAGAAGCTCATTACCATCCAAGGTGCCGTACTCCAAAACTCTCCTTTAAGTGGGGGCTCCCTGAAGCATCTCCCAGTGGCCTTATTTCTACTCCCTGAGGCCCCTGCAGAACAAACTTTCTACATGGTAGCCTGTTACATTTCTGAAGGCTCTTGTTCCTCACAGATGGGTGCCGGAGACCTATCTACATCCACGACATGGGAGAGACCAGCTAAAGATGGAGGAAGAGGGCTCTGGGAGCCATTTATGTTTCCATCGGATCCAGCGCAAGGCTCTGCACCCTCGGCCCTCAGACCAGCAGGGAGTGTCCCTGATGCATGGAATCGGGGCACGAGGGAGAGGAATGACCTGGACAAAGAGGTGCTGTGTGCTTTCGGGATAACAGGGGCTTTGCATTCCTCCCTGGGGCAGGTGAGCAGGATGGGCCTGAGGATTCCGGAGATTTCACGAGATAGGCTGGGAAGGAAGGCCACTGTGGCAGGGGACTGGAGAGGAGGGAAGAATGCCAGAACCCAGGGAGATGAAAGCCCCAGCTGGTGGAAAACAGCCCATGGAAAGGGCATGGAGTTGGAATGAGGATGGAAAAAAACTGGTGGAAAGAAGCTCAGTTAGGGGAATTCAGTGATTTCCTGGTCCCATGAGTCCCCAGGGAGAGGACAAAGGTTGGCACTGGATGAAAAGCAGCAGAGCCCAGGGCTTACACTGTCCCAGCTCCCTGCCAATGCTGGGTGACTCTGGGCAGGCTGTCAACTCATCCCCCCAAGCCCTGCAATGAGGGGTGTGCCTCCCACCCTGTGTGAGGACACACAACATCCTCCATAGGGAAGGCCCCAGGGACAAAGGACCACAGAAGGCTAAATGTGGCGGACCCTCGATGACCTGACCCTTACCTTGCTTAATCCTGGAACATATTATTCATCTGACAGTTGTTAGGTTGCCTTTTTTGATCCTTTTCAGAAGGATCAGATTTACCTTCTAAATTCTTTTTAGCTCAACCTGATGTTTAAATAAGCTAGCCTTTCCTACAGATGTCAAACATTCTGTGTATTTCTTTTCACCCTTTAGCTTTCAGTTCAAATATCACATCCTTAGGGAAGCCTTGCCTGACCCCACAGACAAGGTCTGGTTCCTTGTTATATTCTGTGATAGCACCTGGCCCCCTTTCCTCATAGCACTCATCATGGTTTGCAATTACACATTCATTTTTATAATTTTAAAATTGATGTTCATAGCAGAACATTGCAAGGCGCTGTCTGCAACCCTCTTCTCTCCAAACTTCACACACCCTTCCCATGGGCTTTTATTGGCTGTTGAGGTTTCAATTAATAATACTCCAGCCTCTATCTCTATTTCATTCTTTCTCTAGATCTGAGGTATTTATACTTGCCTATTAATATATTAGAAGCTTCTCAAATTTCTAAACCCTTATATTCCTCTGTGAACTCGCTCTTCTTCCTGAATTCCCAATCTTGGTTAAAGGCATCAGCACCTGGCCAACTACCCAGGTTTAAAACCGTGGGGCCGTCCTGCCTTTCACTCACCCCACATCCATTACACACAGCACCCTGCTGAACCCAACTCTCACACCCACCTCTGGTGGGTACCTTCTTCACCCCATGACCACAGCCTTAGTTCAAACCTCTATACCCACTGCCTGAGATGTTGCAACAGCTTAACTGTTTCTTCTTACTCCAGGGCTTCCTCAGCATCACCGCTAGCACTGTCTCCCTAAAAGAGAATCTGAGTCTATCACAGCCCTACTTGAAGACCTCTGACAGTTCCCTTTTGTCCGCAGATTAGAGTCCAGACTCCTCGGCATGGCATACAAGGCCTTGATCCCCAAACTATAGCTCCATTTTCATCTTCCATTACTTCTCCCCCAAGTTATCCAACTCTTTAGACTTTATTTTAGCTGTACTCTGAATGTCTTACTTCTAGCAAAGTCCTATTTGTCTTTAAGTCCCAGTTCAAATTTCTAGTGATCACAAAAGACTTTCTTGATCCCCAGAGGTAGCACCAGCCCCCTTCTTTGCACTGGTCCTGTGGTAATTTGTTCATCCCTATTTGTTATAATCCTAGTATAGTGTAGTGGCTAAAAGCACAGACTCCAGAACTAGTGCTGGATGTATAATCCTGGGCATGTTTTTTACCTCCTCTGTTGATCTGTGCCTCTGTTTTCCCTGTTAAATGAGGATAATACATTTCCTACTTCATAGAGTGGTTGTAGGGATTAAATGAGTATGTGTCTACCTGAGAACAGTGCCAAGAGCACAGAAAGTTCACTGTCTGTGTTTGCTACTATTGTTATCATTTCCTATTTGTCACTTATTATTATCATTCATCTCCCACCCCTAGACTCCAAGCTCCCCCAAGCCAGAGATCTCCTATCTCCCAGCCAAGCACCTGGCACATAGGAAGCCTTTGAAAAATCATTGAACAAATGAGAGCCTGGGCCAGCCCTGGGATTGCAGCTCCACCCCAGTCCCGACAGACACATCTCACTGATGCTGACTCAGTTGTCAGGAACACATGGTACATACCTCCTGGACTGTCTGTGCAGGATGAATTCGGAAGTTGATGGTGGCCTGGGCCACAGGGGGGATGACATTCACCTAGAGAGAGAGCCACAAATCCTGGCTGAGCCGACCTCAAGTCCCCCGCACCTGACCCCTCCCAGGAAGTGCCAACTACCACCTGCAGGGGGAGAGGAAGCTGATTTGATTGAAAAATCCAAGCCTTAAGTTTTTCAGTCAGCCCCTGTCTTCTCTGGGCCCTTGACATGTGTTCAACGCTAGAGGTGTGTCTCTGCTTCAGGCCAGACTTTCATGCTTCTTGGTCTTGGAGGGGGTCACAGAGAGATGCTCAGAGCAAGACTGCTTTGTCTGGGACCGCACGGACACCTCTGCTTTGGCCCCATGCAGTGCCACTGGCAGTCTTCTGTGTGTGCTCTTTCCCAGGGCACCCAGGACATTTCTGCAGCGGTCAGCGTTAGTCCTTACTCAGGATAGGGCACCCAGAGCATCTGAGGCCCCATCATGGCCCTGAGGGGGGTGATCATGGTAATGGTGGTGGCAATGGTGACAGTGATTTCCCACATCCAACTGCAAAATTTGACTCTGTTCTCTGTTTGACCAGGAAAAACCCAAGACTAATTGGAGAAGAGAGTTAAGCTATGGAGGGAATTTTCCCCAAGAGGTCGTGAGAGAAGAGATTCCCCAATTGCGTTATCTTTCTTTGAACTGGTATGGTGCAAAAAAGCACCAGACTAGGGACAGGAGAACTGGCTGTTATAAATTAGCCATGTGATTTTGAATAATGACAACCTCTTTGTGCCTCTGTCTTTCAACTGGCAATCGGGGCAATAATCCTCTGTTAGGAGGACCAAATGGAATAACAAATGTGAAAGTATTCTGGACAGATAAAAACACCATTCAAATGCAAGGACACAGTACTGTTATTTTGGTGAACTCTCTAGGCAGCTGGTGAAGCCAGCTCGGGCCTGGCTGACATGCCAGATACTCCAGTCAGTTACATCAGGAGTGAATTCTGAGACACGATTCGCTTACATTTAACCCGGGCTGCACAGTACCAGGGCTCCACAAGGCCACACTGTATTCTAGGTGAATGGTGTTCCTTGAAGTTGTGCTGGTGGTACTGGTAGAAACTGGAATGGTCTAACTCCTTTCCAGATTTCAGAAAGGCCTCAGCCCAGGCGAGCTAGCGTGGCTAGTTCAAACAGACAAGCCCCTTACTGGCTGGTCCAACTGGAAGTAGACCAATTTGCTGAAAAGTAGTTCCTGGAAAAAAAATTATCAAAGTATTGGTTCACCTGAAACTTATTTCTATAAAATGTAAACCTCGGGAGTTCCCTGGTGGTCCAGTGGTTAGGACTCCACGCTCTCACTGCTGAGGGCCGGGGTTTGATCCCTGGTCGGGGAACTAGGATCCCACAAGCCTCGCTGCATGGCCAAAAAAAAAAGTAAACCTCAAAGAATTTACGTTTGCAAAGGCCACCCAATATTTACTGTATTTTGGGGAATGACAGTGTATGTATTTTAAGTGTTATGTATATCACAAATGTTATAGATTTTTTTTTTTAAATTAAGTTATAGATTTTTAAAATGGCAGGTGAGTTTCTCTCATTCAATTCAGGGTAACACTAGGGGAAAATATATTCATCATTCATTAAATCTGTGAGGTGAATAAATCTTTCAAAATATGAGGAAGAATAACAAAAAGGTGGTAGGGAGGTTGGGAATCTTTAGCCTACGTGACCAAAATGCTAAATTAATATATTACATGTTGAATGAGTATAGGTCACAAGAATTAACTCCCAAATAATGCCTCTTCACACCAGTGTAATGGTTGTTTTTTTGAAGGGGTACAGACCCAGAGAACCTGAGGGGAGCCCCTGAAATGCACATATATGAAACTTGGCCAGCAATTTCACGGAGTTTATAGACGTCAGCTAGAACCCTTGCTCCTGAGGCTTACCCATCTGATGACACAGGACAGTTCAGCACTGGGCCTTCCTACTATTCAAATTGTAACCAGAGAAGGAAGGAGAAGCCAGGAGATAAAGCCAAGGGATGGAGGGATGTGTGGGAGGAATCAGGTGGTGTTACCTTGACCCCTGCGTTGAACATGGTGAGTGCCGTGGTGGTCCTGACTAGCGCATTGGTTATGTAATTCCTCTCCATCAACCTAAAGCAGAAGGACTAAGGTAAGACATTGTACAATGGAAAGAAAGAATGGGTTGTTGGATTACCCCCTTTCCCGAACCTTGGAGATCTTTAAGACCAGGAGGGATGTCCTATGTACGGATTAGATGTAGTGTCTGGTGGCTGAGGGATGGTTAGCCAGGCCCAGTTAAGCCAAAGAGAGGGGACTGGGAAGTGGGTAGGTTTGGGGTGGGGGATATGAGGGACAGAAAGATAAAACTTTACCTGCTTACAAGGGGCTGAAATAGCCACAGGTTGCTCAAGACTATGTTGGCAGGGAAGGGAAACTGAAAGGGAAAGCAGCAGGTCAGCAGGATTTCAGAGGGGTCAGCATAACAGGCTCACTGTTCTGGGGCCTGGGTCTCTCCCTACTTTAGATCTGCCTTGAGGGCACTTGGCAGTAGCCTCAAGGATGAGTGGGAACCAGCTCCCTCAGGGTGCCCGATGTTAGGTCTCAGGTTCTCAGCCTGAGCACCAACAGCCCCAAAGAACAAGCTGGATCCCTGCATCTTGGGCTCAGCCACAGGCTGGGAACAGGTGAGAATGGGCAGAGCACTGGTCAGCAGTAGGGCTCCTTTATTACTCGAAAGGCAACTTCTCTGCCACCCTTTCTTCCTCTTCCACAGCTGACAAGGGGTCTGCGAGACTCCTTCTCACACCTCATTTGCCAGCTGCTGCAGTGCCATCTTCAATGGCCCGCCTCCAAACATGTTTGGCATTGGTGTCTGCTCCAGTCTGGAAGAGAAATGGAGCTCTCAAGACTCACCCAACTCAGTCTAAGACCAGCGGTCTGAAGAGAAGGAGAGAGATAGAGATAGGATGTTTCAACAGGCCTGGCCAGGAGGTCTCCCACTCACCTCCCCATCACCTCCACCAATCCAACCGTTCCAAGATCTCAAAGCACAAGTAGGGCTACCTCTGCTCCACCAGCAGGAGGTGTCCCTGTCTACCAAGCCCAAGGTAGGCACCCCCACTCGTTGCACCTACCACACTGCAGCAAAATTGTCAGTCTCTTCCGCTAACTGTTGAGTTCCTAGAGGAAAGGGACTGTCTGTATGCCCATCACTGGGCACAAAGTCTTGAACATGGTAGACAGTTAAATATTTAACTGAATGAATATAATTCTTCTTCCTACTCTGCAAGAAAACCGGCCAGAGGTAAGCTCTGCTGTTACAGACTCTGCTCTCCTCACCCACAGTCAGCAGCCTTTATTTACCTTAGTTATCTTGCCAGGGCAGGTGGAGAATTTAGACAGTTCTTTTCCAGCTTGTGAGCTCTAACTTCAGGCCTGGACTTTGGACTATTCCAGCTACCTAACCTAGCTTTTGTCTGCTGGCCCTTACTTGCCATAATGGATAGATCCTCTTCTGACATCTAACCCACTGTCCTTCCTGCAGCCCCCATGGTGGCTTCTCAGCCCAGCTTCAGGACAAGAAGCTTAGCTTCCTCAAACTCAAAGTGGGAAAGTGCCAGGTCTTCCAGCCTGAGTCTGGCAAGGGAGCAGGGCCAGGAATTGCTTACCGGCTGACAGCAGCTGCGAGGATGCCAATGCTTGTTTCCTTTGGAGGAGCTGAAGAATGGCCTGGAGTCATGTTTACTTGCAGCATAAGGTTAATTGCACCCTTCTCGGAGACTGAAACCCTGTAGGAGAGGGTCAGAGAGGGCCCTCCTGACCTCCTCCCACCCTGAATGATCCCATAGGCCCCAGGCCCATCTGTGCAGTGTCTGGTGGGCCAGGAGGTCAGCTTCATGCTGCTTAACAAAATTTACTCTAGAGGAGGAAGGGAAAGGGAAGCCCAGACCTGGTCGAAGATCGGGGTGATTAAAGCAAGAGGAGTAAAATAAAGAGTTGTTTCAGCATGGCCTAGAGACACCAGGCTGAGGTCAACTCTAATGGGGTGAGAACGCCTTCCAAGCTGGGGGCTGGGGTGCTTTACTCACATGGCAAAGGGCTTCTGGAGGTTGGGAATGAAACCATCCAAGATGAAGCTCCCCTCATCCACAATGAATGCTAGCTGGATGCCCCTTGCCTGTAGCAGGGCTGAGATCTTCTGAGCCCCATTTACCCCTGATACCTGCAGACATTGAACCCAGAGCCACAGTCCTTCTCAGCCAGACCTCCAGAGGTAGCTCACAGAGACCCATCCAGCATAGCTGGGGGCCCCAGAGCCTCCCCACCCAGGCTCCTTCCTGGGGGGCAGGGCCCTCGACAATCCTGCCTCACAGAATCCTGGAGTGTCAGAGATGGAAGGGCCCAACGCCCCTCATTTCACAAGTGAAGAAACTGGGACCCAGAGTGTGAAGTGATTTGCCCAGGGTCAAAGTAAGTGGCATCACTGGAAATAAAACACATTCGTTGATCTCCCTGTTATTTCTCTTCCCATCACACCAGTCCTTCTCTAGGTGTAGTTGATGGATTACGTGCCTGCCTCAGGTATTACCAGGGAGTTTGTTAAAAATTCAGATCTATGCATATCACTAAGTGAAAGAAGCCAATCTGAAAAGACTATATACTGTATAATTCCAACTATATAACATTCTAGAAAAGACAAAATTATAGAGACAGTAAAAAGATCAGTGGTTGCCAGGGTTTGGGGGAAGGAGAGAGGGAAGAATTGGCAGAACACAGAGGCTTCTTAGGGCAGTGAAAATATGTATGACACCGTAATAATACCATATATGTTATTATACATTTGTCCAAACCCATAGAATGTACAACACCAAGAGTGAACCCTAATGTAAACTATAGCTTTGGGTGATTATGATGTGTAGGTTCATCATTTGTAACTAATGTACCACTCTGGTGGGGGATGTTGATATTGGCGGAGGCTGTGCATTCGTGCAAATAAGGGAAACCTCTGAATCTTCTCATTTCTGCTGTGAACCTAAAACTGCTCTTAAGAAAAAAAGTCTTTAAAAAACAACAAATTCGGGGGCTTCCCTGGTGGTGCAGTGGTTGAGAGTCCGCCTGCCAATGCAGGGGACACGGGTTCGAGCCCTGGTCTGGGAAGATCCCACATGCCGCGGAGCGGCTGGGCCCGTGAGCCGCAATTGCTGAGCCTGCGCGTCTGGAGCCTGTGCTCCGCAACAAGAGAGGCCGCGATAGTGAAAGGCCTGCGCACCGCGATGAAGGGTGGCCCCCGCTTGCCACAACTAGAGAAAGCCCTCGCACAGAAATGAAGACCCAGCACAGCCATAAATAAATACAAAATTAAAACAACAACAACAACAACAACAACAACAAATTCGGATCTATGGCACAGAGCCCTGGCATCTGCATTTTGGTCAAAGTCCTTAGATATTTCTGGCGACAGATACACAGAGAAGTTGGCAAATTACCACGCCATATCCTGGAGACAGTGCAGCCGGGGAGCAAACCAGACCAGGGTGAAGCATACTCCCTCCCCCAGTAGGGGACCCAGAGATAGGTATAGGATGAGCGGGTTCTACCTCCTCATCATGGCCCAGAGCAATGAAGAAAGATCTTCGGGGGATGTAGTTTCTGATCAGCAGAAGTTCCAAGGCCTGCAGGATTGCCTGGGGGACAGAAGGACAATGGAAGAGGAGAAAGGCTTATTCTCTGAGGTGTGTCACCAATGCACATCAGAGACATTTGGCTGCTGGCAATAGGGCTGATGGGACTAGGATGTGATAGACTCTCTTTGGAGAGAACAAATTAAAATGGTCCCAGGGGATGGGATGTAGGGAAGCAGAGCTCTGCATGAAACTTATACCACCTGGAGAAAAGCATAAATTTATCAATGTCAGAGCTGAAAGGGTACCTGGGGATCATCTACTCTAATCCCTATTTCACACTTGAGAAATCGGGGCCCAGGGAAGTGACAAACTGATGACTGGAACCGAGGTATCCTGAAGCCAAGGTTCTTTCTACCATAGCCTCCTGCCTCCCAGGGCTTAGCCAAGCACCCCCCTCCTGGGTTAATCTTTAGGACTCCAAGGCAGAGGGAACACAGCGTTTCAAGACCATAAGAGAGTTCTTGTTGTCCAGTGTGCCTCGACCATAGATGAAGCCATCACTCTCCAACCCAGAGAACGGGGGCACGTCCCAGCCTTCGTCAGGGGCAGGCACCACATCAATGTGAGCGAGGAGCATGTAGGGCTGCAGGCTGGGGTCCGAGCCTTGGACAGTGAACAGGTGGCTGTACTCTCCCACAGCTTCATGCCGGATAAAGCTGGTTTTGAACACAGTAGGAAAGACTAGAAACAAAGAGATGAAAAGCAATGAGAGAAAGCCAGATTCAACAGTTGCCTTTGGTTTTCCTACCATTTGATTCTCCCTGCTTTTTTTTTTTCCCTTTAAAACATGCAGCCTCCTTTAGGAAGCCTTCTGGCACAAAGCCAGTCTGATTTCTGATTTGCCCAATCTCTGAAATACCTCTTCCCTATATTATAATGTGCTATTACTGTGTAATAACCTGAATATCAAGACCCCACCATTATGACAGATAAGAGCTCAAGACCTGGCTTGGTCTGACCTCTAATGTTGTCACAAATACATGTTACAGGATGACGGAGACGAAGACGAAGACTATGTTAAATTCTAAATATAATAGGCCCCAGTTTCCAAATTACTTGGAACCAAACATGACCACTATATATATATATATTAAAAAATCAGAGATATTTTTCTTTTACAAAACAATACTTTTAATGTTTGTGTTATATGGAGATAAAAGATTATTCTGTCTAGCATATGGCCACAATTTTGTGTGCAGGTGTGGGTGTTCCCAGGGTCAACTATTCCGGTTACAGATAAGTATTAACACAGGTGGCCTTAGAAACATGGGAGAAAGAACTTTGATCTCCCTCTGGGCTGTGTTGGAAGAATCCATATATACCTCTGTGGATACCTAAAAACAAACAAACAAACAAACAAACAAAAATGAAGAATATGCTTTTTTCTTGTCAGCCAGCTTATCTAGTCTACTGTTACTGTTCATTTCTTTCCTGATTTTTATCTCCGATTTAGTGAAGACTTTCAGCCTGTTGGATTGATCCCAGATCCACCCGTCCCCAGAGTGTTAGAGAGGGGGCTACTTGCCGTGCCTTTGCCAGCCCCTCCCACCTGGGACTTGAGGGGGGCTGTTTTTTATTTGATTTAGGAAAGTGGCCTCACTACTTTCCATGAGCTTTTTCTATGGGGAGGGGGAGCTCCAAGTTTCCTTTTTTCTGTTGACCCATATTTCTTTAGCTCATGGGCAGTGGGGAAGGGGGAGAGGACTGATGTGATAGTTCAAAGCTGTTGACTGCCTAGAAGCTCAGAAATGTGTTAGTAATGAATCTGGAGTAGGGCTTGGGTAGTTGGAATGTGCGCATGTGTGGGCTGTAGGTATGTGTATGGAGGTAGGGGCGGGAGGAGCATGGGGCTTAGATCTGGAAACTACTAGTCCTACCTTTTGATTAGATTATATTTATTGACTGATATATTTAGGGCAAAGATTGGGAGAGTTCAAACTCCAACCCAACAGCTATGTGCCTTGGTTCTTCAAAGGGCAAATCTATAGTCTCTACTCTGTGTCCACTCTAACTCCTAGACTCTCCCTTCTATCGCTCCCCACTATGTACAAACTTTGGTCAAAAGAGGCCCATTCAAATTAGGTTGCCCTTGGCCAGTCACAAATTAAACTTCTTTATCACTTTGTAAAAGCACTGTGTCTCCAGCGCTACCTCTCCTACCCCTTTTGCACAGTTTGTGGCTGACCTTTATGAATGTATTCTCCAAACTCAGCCAGGGCTGTCGTGTTGAGCTCCTCGGGGCTGAAAGACACTGTTGGAATCTGGATGGCACCTATCAGAGTCAGAGATGGAAGATGATAACAACCATTGATTTTTCCACAGCCCTCTGTACATATAAAGCTCTCTTGCATTCATTATCTTATTGTGGAGGGCCAAACAATCCTTTGAGGTAGGCACTGTTGTTTTCCCTTATTTGAAACTGAGGAAACAAGCTTACAGGCATTAGGTGAGCTGCTCAAGGTTGTCCAGAAACAAGCAGTAGAACTGGGATTTAAACTCAAGTTCTTTGAATTTATTTAGGCTACTGTGGTTCTTAAAGGAAAATAAAGTCCAAGATGGGATGGGGTGGGGGAGGTCAGACAGGAGTAGATCTTATATCCTGACCCTAAGTGGGAAGCTGCTATAAATTGCTTCTAAGGTCTCACTCTGCCTCTGAAGCCACCATCCCTTCAATGAACCTAAGGAGCCCGCTGTCCTGGGTCCCTACAAGAATGAAGCTTTGTGTGCTTTTCTGTACAGAGAGTAGGCTTATTCCTCATAGACTGGCTCATCCAGAGTCTCACTGTTCTCTCAGCCAAGGCCAGCTTTTTGGGCACATGATGCCTGGGAAGGGGTGGATTTAGAAGCTCCCAAACAAGCTCTTCAGTCATAAACAATCTCATCCACTCTACCCGGAAGTCTCAGTTGCTGAATTGCCACTAGGTTGATCCCTTGGTGAAGGCTTTACATTCTTAAAGAGTTCCACTATCAAATGCAAACAGCGGGGGTTGGGGGGGAGGAGGGGCGCAGAAACACATGGATCATGAAATTATTTGATTAGATGGCTGTCTGAAAACACTGGGAACAAATGCACCCAGGGCAGCTTGAGGTCAAGGGAGGGCCTCTGACTTCTGTACTCAGTTTTGCTAAGAATCAACCCTGCGTCATAGCCTACCACATAGGTGGGGAAGCCAAGGTTCAGAAAGACTAAACAAACTGCCTGCATGAGATTGAGAGGCAGACTCAAGATCTGAACTCAGGTGTTTTGTCCCCTGCTCAGCGTTCTAAGCCATGTTGCTATGAGGCCCCTTTTTTTGGTTCTAATCTAGCTTTTGCTTTCTTTTGTGCAGGGAGACTCTGGTGAGCTGCTGCCCAATGCCCTTCAGAGAACTATTTATACTATGATGCTTTGGGAAAGCCCTGCTCTGCCTCCCAGGCCTATCGCTCCAGCACAAACACAATTTATATTTAACACCGAGGGTTAGCTTTTGCATCTGCCGGCACATGTTTATGTAGGCAGTTTCTTTTAATCCATTACTTAATGGAAGGGAAAAGACTGGCGTTAAGCCCAATGGTGAGGAAGGATCTCATTATACCACAGGATCTAGCACTCAACAGAAACTTTCTTCTTTTCTCCTGGAAAACGCAGATTGGGAAGGTAAATAAATTTTTAGCCTTGGTTTGCGGTCTAGGGGAGAGATGTCCTTTAGGAGAAGAAATTAGGAACATCTCACACGCCGGCAACACTCCCACACCTCTTTTTGGAGCCATCTAGAAACTACAGGCACTAGATGTTGTCACCCAGTGCTTACTCCGAGGTGTGGGGTGCTGGGGAAGATCATTTAATTGACCTAAACTTCAATTTCCCTCATCTGTAGATAAGATTCAGATCATTTAGTCTTAAGTGATTTAACAAGTGAAAACTCTCAAAGGTTAAAAGCTGTTGTATTTTTTTTTTTTACTCATTACACATTTATTGTACATTTTCACAATCTGGATTTGCCACAGAATTGGGGGCATGGGGTGAGGGAAGGGGGGGCAGGGGATACTGGGATAATATGGGGGGTCTAGAACACAGCACCCTCACCCCCAGCATCTCTCCCTACCCTTTCACACCACAGCTTAGATCTCCCTGCTCCCCCTCCACACAGAAACCTCGAGTGTGGGGGGAAGAGTTTTGGGGGTCCCCTCCAGTGTCAGGTTAAGGGACTGCACCCTCAGACCCCTAAAATTGTGCCATTTAAAAAGACATTAGACCCTTCCTTTATCACTTCACCTAAGGAGGAGACCTGGAGAGGGGCAAGAATCCCCATCTTCCAGCAAGTTCTACATTGGCAGTGACCAGTACCCCCAGCCTGAATTCAAGGGGGCAGTCAGAGGAGCTGGGCAGTGATGGGGCAACACCCCCCAAATGAGGGAGGAGGGTATTCAGTCCAACCTCCAGCAGGGGTGGGGCCAGAGATTTCAGGCAGGAATTGGGGGGATTCTTTGCCCTGCCCCGTCCTCCCCAAGGCAGTGATGACCCCCCGACACACTGGCAGCCACCTCTTCCAAAAGAGATCAGATTGCGGCCAACCCCCATGCTCCAGGCAAGCGGAGGTGGGGGTGGGGTAGGGTGGATAAGGGCAAAGGTGAAGCTTCCAGGGTAGGCAGGGAACGCTGGAGTCCCCAGAAGCCAGGTCCAGGAGAAGAATGGGCTCCCCAAGCCGGGCACGAGGTGCCGTGAATGGGGCCAGGGCTCGGCGGCGGGGTGTTGCGGAGCTCGAGCTCGAGTAGCCGACCTCTGTGGCAGGAGAAGGGAGTCGCGGGTTGGCCCGAGGAGACAGCGACCTATATATGAGAATAAGTGGTGAAGGGGACCCAGGTTCACCTTTCAGAGTCTCCTTCATTGCGACGCGCTCCTCTTGGCTGAACTGAGAAGGGATTCGCGGCGCCCTCCGATGCTCCTTGCCCCGCAGGCCCTTCGATCTGGAGACGGTGGCGATACCTAGCAGCAGCACAGCCGCCAGGGCCAGCAGGCAAACGTATGGCCGAGCCATGTTTCTCTCAATGCCTCGGTGCCAGTCGGCGGGCTGGAGTTTGGACCTAAACAGCCAGCCCGCGATCTTCGCCCTGTCACTGCTCTAATTCCCGCAACTGCCTTAGTCCCACCCCATTCCCAGGGCTGGCCAATCATCCCTTGCCTGGAGATGCAGGACAACCAATCCACGGGACGGCCCCGCCCCAGGCCCGCAAGGCCTTTTGGGGGTTGTGGTTTCTCGCCCTGTAGCTCGCAGCGGCAGAGCAGAGATGAAGTAGGGTTCCAGGCAAATTAGTGCAAGGTCTCGCCTGCACTTGATCTTCTGCTTTGAGATACTCGTCAATCCCTTTCTAGATGACAACAGACCAAATAAAAGGGGGGAAAGGCAAATAAATGAACAAAGTTTATCAGACCTTTATCTACTTCTCACTTCCTCTGAAGCTTAGGGCTTGACTACCATTCCCTTAGATTCCATTGAGGAAGCTCTGCAACCCCTGGCTTGATTTCATTTGAATTGGAACAATATTGCTCTGTCTATAGACATTGTTTTGAAGTATATTAGATGAGAGTGTTTGCTTCTGTTTAGGAATTCGCTGAAAGTGTTTTTGATATCAATGTTAACACCGCATTTTTGCAACTCTAGGCAAATACATTAAGACTGAAGGACTTTTTATTTTATTTTTTTAAACATCTTTATTAGAGTATAATTGGTTTACAATGGTGTGTTAGTTTCTGCTTTATAACAAAGTGAATCAGTTATACATATACATATGTCCCCATATCTCTTCCCTCTTGCATCTCCCTCCCTCCCACCCTCCCTATCCCACCCCTCTAGGTGGTCACAAAGCACTGAGCTGATCTCCCTGTGCTATGCTGCTGCTTCCCACTAGATATCTATTTTATGTTTGGTAGTGTATATATGTCCATGCCACTCTCTCACTTTGTCCAAGCTTACCCTTCCCCCTCCCGTATCCTCAAGTCCATTCTCTAGTAGGTCTGCATCTTTATTCCCATCTTGCCGCTAGGTTCCTCTGACCATTTTGTTTTGTTTTTCTTTAGATTCCATATATATGTGTTAGCATACAGTATTTGTTTTTCTCTCTCTGACTTACTTCACTCAGTATGACAGTCTCTAGATCCATCCACCTACTGCAAATAACTCAGTTTCGTTCCTTTTTATGGCTGAGTAATATTCCATTGTATATATGTGCCACATCTTCTTTATCCATTCATCTGTTGATGGACACTTAGGTTGCTTCCATGTCCTGGCTATTGTAAATAGAGCTGCAATGAACATTTTGGTACATGACTCTTTTTGAATTATGGTTTTCTCAGGGTATATGCCCAATAGTGGGATTGCTGGGTCGTATGGTAGTTCTATTTTTAGTTTTTTAAGGAACGTCCATACTATTCTCCATAGCGGCTGTATCAATTTACATTCCCACCAACAGTGCAAGAGGGCTCCCTTTTCTCCACACCCTCTCCAGCATTTATTGTTTGTAGATTTTTTGATGATGGCAATTCTGACTGGTGTGAGATGATATCTCATTGTAGTTTTGATTTGCATTTCTCTAATGATTAATGATGTTGAGCATTCTTTCATGTGTTTGTTGGCAATCTGTATATCTTCTTTGGAGAAATGTCTATTTAGGTCTTCTGCCCATTTTTGGATTGGGTTTTTTTTTTTTTGATATTGAGCTGCATGAGCTGTTTGCATATTTTGGAGATTAATCCTTTGTCAGTTGCTTCATTTGCAAATATTTTCTTCCATTCTGAGGGTCGTCTTGTTTATGGTTTCCTTTGCTGTGCAAAAGCTTTTAAGTTTCATTAGGTCCCATTTGTTTATTTTTGTTTTTATTTCCATTTCTCTAGGAGATAGGTCAAAAAGGATCTTGCTGTGATTTATGTCATAGAGTGTTCTGCCTATGTTTTTCTCTAAGAGTTTGATGGTGTCTGGCCTTACATTTAGGTCTTTAATCCATTTTGAGTTTATTTTTGTGTATGGTGTTAGGGAGTGTTCTAATTTCATTCTTTTACATGTAGCTGTCCAGTTTTCCCAGCAGCACTTTTTGGAGAGGCTGTCTTTTCTCCACTGTATATTCTTGCCTCCTTTATCAAAGATAAGGTGACCATATCTGCATGGGTTTGTCTCTGGGCTTTCTATCCTGTTCCATTAATCTATATTTCTGTTTTTGTGCCAGTACCAAACTGTCTTGATTACTGTAGCTTTGTAATATAGTCTGAAGTCAGGGAGCCTGATTCCTCCAGCTCCATTTTTTGTTCTCAAGATTGTTTTGGCTATTCGGGGTCTTTTGTGTTTCCATACAAATTGTGAAATTTTTTGTTCTAGTTCTGTGAAAAATGCCAGTGGTAGTTTGATAGGGATTGCATTGAATCTGTAGATTGCTTTGGGTAGTAGAGTCATTTTCACAATGTTGATTCTTCTAATCCAAGAACATGGTATATCTCTCCATCTATTTGTATCAGAAGACGAAGGATGTTTTAGAAAGATTATGTATTAGTAATTTCAATGTATCCAATAAACTGAAATTTGATAGCTTTCAGAGTAGAGGGTCATTTTGAAAAAAAAGTATCTCTTAGGATGCAGAGATATAAAATTAGATTTCCTGGAGCCATAAGAAACCTTTCCTTCCAGATCCCTTGATGCAATTTAATATGGTACCAGTCTCACATTTTAGAATTCTCTAAAAAAATTCACAAGCACTATACAGCCATTAGGGCCATTTAGCTAGTTATGACCAAAGATGCAAATTCACACTCCTGGTGTTTGCCAAAGCTCAGAGAGGGAGTGCTTTGCTCCAACCCTTTCACTTATCCTAATTGAAAAAACAAAAAACTAAAAAACCCTGCAATCATGTACTTATTTTTCAATAGCAATTTAAAAACAATATTATGTTTTCATAGAGTTAGAACAAAAAATTTTATAATTTGTATGGAAACACAAAAGACCCTGAATCACCAAAGCAACATTGAAAAAGAAAAACAGAGCTGGAGGAAGCAGGCTTCCTGACTGGAGACTATACTACAAAGCTACAGTAATCAAGACAGTATGGTACTGGCACAAAAACAGAAATATAGATCAATGGAAGAGGATAGAAAGCCCAGAGATAAACCCAGGCACCTATGGTCACCTAATCTATGACAAAGGAGGCAAGAATATACAATGGAGAAAAGACAGTCTCTTCAATAAGTGGTGCTGGGAACACTGGACAGCTACATGTAAATGAATGAAATTAGAACGCTCCCTCACACCATACACAAAAATAAACTCAAGGGCTTCCCTGGTGGAGCAGTGGTTGAGAATCTGCCTGCCAATGCAGGGGACACGGGTTCGAGCCCTGGGCTGGGAAGATCCCACATGCCGTGGAGCAACTAGGCCCGTGAGCCACAGCTACTGAGCCTGTGTGTCTGGAGCCTGTGCTCCGCAACAAGAGAGGCCGCGATAGTGAGAGGCCCGCGCACCGCGATGAAGAGTGGCCCCCACTTGCCGCAACTAGAGAAAGCCCTCGCACAGAAACTAAGATCCAACACAGCCATAAATAAATAAATAAAAAATAAAAATAAAAGGAATTCCTTTAAAAAAAAAGTAAAATAAATATCCTTCTTTAAAAAAAAAAAAAAAGCTCAAAATGGATTAAAGACCTAAATGTAAGGCTGGATACTGTAAAACTTTTAGAAGAAAACATAGGCAGAACACTCTTTGACATAAATTGCAGCAAGATCTTTTTTGACCCACCTCCTAGAGAAATGAAAATAAAAATAAAAATAAACAAATGGGATCTAATTAAACTTAAGAGATTTTGCACAGCAACGGAAACAATAAACAAAACAAAAAAGACATACCTCTGAATGGGAGAAAATATATGCAAATGAAGCAACTGACAAGGGAATAGTCTCCAAAATATACAAACAGCTCATGCAGCTCAATATCAAAAAAACAAATAACCCAATTAAAAAATGGGTTGAAGATCTAAATAGACATTTCTCCAAAGAAGATATACAGATGGCCAAAAAGCACATGAAAATGTGCTCAACATCACTAATTATTAGAAAAATGCAAATCAAAACTACAGTGAGGTATCACCTCACACCAGTTAGAATGGCCATCATCAAAAAATCTACAAACAGTAAATGCTGGAGAGGGTGTGGAGACAAGGGAACTCTTCTATACTGTTGGTGGGAATGTAAATTGGTACAGCCACTATGGAGAACAGTATGGAGGTTCCTTAAAAAAACTGAAAATAGAGCTACCATATGATCCAGCAATCCCACTCCTGAGCATATACCTGGAGAAAACCATAATTTGAGAAGATTCATGCACCCCAATGTTCACTGCAGCTCTATTTACAATAGCCAGGACATGGAAGCAACCTAAGTGTCCATTGACAGAGGAATGGATAAAGAAGATGTGGTACATATATACAATGGAATATTACTCAGCCATAAAAAAGAAAAAATAATGCCATTTGCAGCAACATGGATGGACCTAGAGATTGTCATACTGAGTGAACTAAGTCAGACACAGAAAGACAAATATCGTATGATATCGCTTATATGTGGAATCTAAAAAAAAGGGTACAAATGAACTTATTTACAAAACGGAAGTAGAGTCACAGATGTAGAAAACACACTTATGATTACCAGGGGATAAAGGGGGTGGGATAAATTGGGAGATTGGGACTGACATATACACACTACTAATAAGTAAAATAGATAAACTAATAAGAACCTGCTGTAAAGCACAGGGAATTCTACTCAATACTCTGTAATGGCCTATATGGGAGAAGAATCTAAAAAAAAAAAGAGTGAATATATGTATATGTATAACTGATTCACTTAGGTGTATGCCTGAAACTAACACAACATTGTAAATCAACTATATTCCAATAAAAAATTTTTTTAAATTCAGGATCAAAAATAAAATAAATAAAAACGATATTATGAAAACTTCACACATGTAGAGAGATGTAAAAATAATATAATGAACATTTCTGTATTCACTACCCAGCTTAAGATCTAGAATATTAAAAATAGAGTTGAAATGATTTTTAAAAGTGTATATTAACAGAATTTTTAATACAAAGCAGTTTAATTCCTATCAAAGTTAATTTTTTTTTTTTTTTTTTGGCCATGCCCCATGGCTTGCAGGATCTCAGTTCCCTGACCAGGGATTGAACCCTGGGCCACGGCAGTGAAAGCCCAGAATCCTAACCACTAGGCCACCAGGGCGCTCCCCCAAACTTAAAATTTTTAACTGTAAAATTAATATCCATTCATGCCCCTGTGAACTATTTGGAAAACACAGGAAAGTATAAACAAAAAAAAAAATCATGTGCCATCCCAATACCCAGAGATATTCACTCATCATATTTTGATGTTATTCAATCTTTTTTCTATGTGCACAAATACTCACATATGAAAGGTGTATCTGTTTTGAAATGAAACAGATGCATACTGTATGCAAAGTTCTATATTCTGCTTCTTTCTTTTAGCATTATCATAAATATTTCCCTGTCCTTAAATATTCTTTATATTCTCCTATCATGTAATATTTGATACTAACTGAATATATTCAATGACTATGTAAAGCAAATAAAAACATAAAAAATTGTGACCCCCCCCACAAATGATTAATAGCATTGAAGATGTGTGTATCCTAGTGCCTCTATCCCTCAATTCCTGCCCAAGTTAACCACTATCTGAAATTGTGTATGTCTATGTGTGTGCTTTAAATAGTTCTACCACATATGTGTGATGCCTAACATATATGTATAAGAGAGGAGAGTTTGATTTTGCTTGCTTTTATAAAAATGACAGCATGCTATACATAGTCCTGTGCAATTTGCTTTTTTCACTCAAAATTCTGTGAGATTTATTCATACTGTTATATCTAGCTGTAGTCTATTCACATTCCCTGTGCATGATATTGCATTCTGTGAGTATATAAACATTTATTGTGCATGTCTCCTGGCCCACAGGTGAAAGCCACAGGTGAAAGAGATTCTGTTGTGTACCTTTAAAAAAAAATTAATTAATTAATTTTTGGCTGCATTGGGTCTTCATTGCTACGCGTGGGCTTCCTCTAGTTGCGGCCAGCGGGGGCTACTCTTCGTTGCGGTGTGCAGACTTCTCATTGCCGTGGCTTCTCTTGTTGCAGAGCACGGGCTCTAGTCATGTGGGCTTCAGTAGTTGTAGCATGTGGGCTCAGTAGTTGTGGCTCGCGGGCTCTAGAGTGCAGGCTCAGTAGTTGTGGCGCACGGGCTTAGTGGCTCCGTGGCATGTGGGATTTTCCTGGACCAGGGATCGAACCTGTGTCTCCTGTATTGGCAAGCGTATTCTTAACCACTGCGCCACCAGGGAAGTCCCATCCCTGGTGTATATCTTGAAGTGGAAATGTTGGTTTGTACTGTATGTGAGTGTTCAACTTTATAAGACAATGCTGAATCATTTTCCAAAACAATTGAACCAGTTTATGTTCCCATCAGTGAGCTGTGCATAGTATGTCGTTAAGTTCCTGTTGCTCCACTTTCTCACCAGCACTCGGCATTTCAGATGTCTTAATTTTGCCTATTTTGTGGCTGGAAAATGATATAGCATTGTGGTATTAATTTTTTCCCAGTTTAAGTACCTGTTCCTATGCTTACTTGCTATTCGTGTTTTCCCAGTAAAATGACTGTTCTTTTGCCCACTTTTGTTTTGAGTTGTTTGTCTTCTTATTGACTTTTAGGAGTATCTAAATATTGTGGATAGTAATATTTTATTGGTTATATTTATGTTGCAAATATTTGTCTCCATTTGTATCTTGTATTTTCTCTTTCTTTATGTTTTTTTGATGAAGTTTAATTTTAATGTAGGTGAATTTATCAATCTTTTTTTTTCTTGCTTAATGTCTTTTCCTATTTCAAGATCATAAATATATTTTGATATGCTATCTTTTTTTAAACATCTTTATTGGAGTATAATTGCTTTACGTGTTGTGTTAGTTTCTGCTGTATAACAAAATGAATCAGCTATATGCATACATATATCCCAATATCCCCTCCCTCTTGCGTCTCCCTCCCACCCTCCCTATCCCACCCCTCTAGGTTGTCACAAAGCACTGAGCTGATCTCCCTGTGCCATGCACCTGCTTCTCACTAGCTGTTTTACATTTGTTAGTGTATATAGGTCAATGCTATTCTCTCACTTCGTCCCAGCTTACCCTTCCCCCTCCCCGTGTTCTCAAGTCCATTCTCTACGTCTGTGTCTTTATTCCTGTCCTGCCCCTAGGTTCATCAGAACCAGTTGTTTTTTTTTTAAGATTCCATATATATGTGTTAGCATACGGCATTTGTTTTTCTCTTTGTGACTTATTTCACTCTGTATGACAGACTCTTAGGTCCATCCACCTCACTACAAATAACTCAGTTTAGTTTCTTTTATGGCTGAGTAATATTCCATTGTATATATGTGTCACATCTTCTTTATCCATTCACCTGCTGATGGACACTTAGGTTGCTTCCATGTCCTGGCTATTGTAAATAGTGCTGCAATGAACACTGTTGTGCATGACTCTTTTTGAATTATGGTTTTCTCAGGGTATATGCCCAGGAGTGGGATTGCTGGGTCATATGGTAGTTCTAGTTTTAGTTTTTTAAGGAACCTCCATACTGTTCTCCATAGTGGCTGTACCAATTTACATTCCCACCAACAGTGCAAGACGGTTTCCTTTTCTCCACACCCTCTCCAGCATTTGTTGTTTGTAGATTTTTTGATGATGGCCATTCTGACTCGTGTGAGGTGATACCTCATTGTAGTTTTTATTTGCATTTCTCTAATGATTAGTGAATTGAGCATCTTTTCAGGTGTTTGTTGGCAATCTGTATATCTTCTATAGAGAAATGTCTATTTAGGTCTTCTGCCCATATTTGGATTGTGTTGTTTGTTTTTTTGATATTGAGCTGCATGAGCTTCTTGTATATTTTGGAGATTAATCCTTTGTCGGTTGCTTCGTTTGCAAATGTTTTCTCCCATTCTGAGGGTTGTCTTTTTGTCTTGTTTATGGTTTCCTTTGCTGTGCAAAAGATTTTAAGTTTTGTTAGGTCCCATTTGTTTTTTTTTTTTTTATTTCCATTTCTCTAGGAGGTAGGTCAAAAAGGATCTTGCTGTGATTTATGTCATAGTGTTCTGCCTATGTTTTCCTCTAAGGGTTTTATAGTGTCTGTCCTTACATTTAGGTCTTTAATCCATTTTGAGTTTATTTTTGTGTATAATGTTAGGGAATGTTCTAATTTCATTCTTTTACATGTAGCTGTCCAGTTTTCCCAGCACCACTTATTGAAGAGGCTGTCTTTTCTCCATTGTATATTCTTGCCTCCTTTATCAAAGACAAGGTGACCATATGTGCATGGGTTTATCTCTGGGCTTTCTATCCTGTTCCATTGGTCTATATTTCTGTTTTTGTGCCAGTACCAGGATATGCTATCTTTTTTAAAAAAAATTAATTAATTTTTGGCTGTGTTGGGTCTTCGTTGCTGTGCGTGGGCTTTCTCTAGTTGCGGTGAGCGGGTGCTACTCTTTCGTTGCAGTGCGCAGGCTTCTCATTGCAGTGGCTTCTCTTGTTGCAGAGCACGGGCTCTAGGCATGTGGGCTTCAGTAGTTGTGGCACATGGGCTCAGTAGTTGTGGCTCACGGGCTCTAGAGTGCAGGCTCAGTAGTTGTGGCACACAGGCTTAGTTGCTCCATGGCCTGTGAGATCTTCCTGGACCAGGGCTTGAACATTTGTCCCCTGCATTGGCAGATGGATTCTTAACCACTGCACCACCAGGGAAGCCCAATGCTATCTTTTTAAAGTTTTAAACTTTTGCCTTTTACATCAAAGATCTTAATCCATCTGGAATTGGATTTTCTGTAAATGGTATGAGGTCAGGTCAAATTTTATTTTTTTCCAACTAGATAACCAATTTTCCCAGTACCATCCATTAAATAGCCTGTCCTTTCCTCAGTGATCTGCAAGGACAACTCTCTCATTTATTAAGTTTTCATGTATGAATGAAAACTGGGCTCTCTATTTTGTTCCATTGGTTGCTTTGTTTATTGCTATGCTAATATGACTGTCTTAATTACTATAACTTTAAAATACATCTCAAAGTCAAGTAGAGCATGTTTCTCCTTTAGCCTGTTAATGTAATGAATTGCATTAATAAGTTTAAAAAATGTAAGCAGCCCTGACATTCCTGGGATAAACTCAACTTGGATAAACCCATTGCTGCATCTTCCTTTAGGATTTTTGCAATTCTGTTTATAAGTTTGATTGTCCTGTAATTTTTCTGTTTTGGATTTGATATCAAGTGTATAGTAGAAATCTAATTAGAGAATACTGTAGAGATTTCTAGCTGCCCCAATATTCTTTCCCCCTTTCTAAGTAATAAGAACCCTGAGTTTGAGCTCAACACATTGATACCCAGCTAAAAGAATAAATTTCCCAGACCCTTGCAGCCAGGTTTGCCATGTGACTGAATGTGGAGAATGAAGGATAAGCAGATACCTTCTGCTTAAAATTCTTCCTCCATTCTCATATGTGATGGCTGCAGCTCTAGCAGCCATGTTGGACCATGATGATCTGCTTTTTGGGGGTGGGGAGGGAAGGAAGGAGGGGGAGGGGGGGGAGAGAGAGAGAGAGAGAGAGAGAGAGAGAAGAAGAGGAGGGAAGGGGAAGGAAAGGGAAATTTCTACCACATTTAAACTACTAAAGGATTGACCTTCCTCCCCACCCTGCCTTTTTTTTGCATTCTCTGGAAGAGTGTGTATGTAAAGTAGGACCAAAAACCTAAGCCATTTTTCTAATAATTCTAAAAAATAAAGTAATTTGGACCTGGTATTTTCTCTGTGGAAAGATTTTAAACTGCTGATTTCACTTAATGGTTATAGGATTTTTAAGGCTTTCTACTGTTTTCTTGATTCCATTTTGGTATATTATATTTGCTAACAATTTATTCATTTTGTCTAAGTTTTCAACTTTATACTAGCTAAGAGTTTAAGCTCTGGAGCCAGATTGCCTGCGTTAAATTCCTAGGCACTCCACATACATAGAGTTGTGCTGAGTGATCTTGGGAAACTTACTTAAAATTTTGAGCCTCAGTTTGCTCATCTGTAAAATGGGGATAATAACAGTATGTACCTCTTAGAATTGTTAGGAAGATTAAATGAGTTAATACATGTAAAGGGCTTGGAAAAGTACATAGCATATAGTAACCATTCAATGGATGTTAGCTATTCTATTATTACTATCTCCTTTCTTTTGCTTTCTTTGAGTTTGTTTTTTTTTCCAACTACCATAGTTGAATATTTGGCTCATTAATTTTTGTCTTTTTTCTTTTCTAACAAAAGCATTTTAGGGCTATAAATTTACTTTGAAGCATACTTCCCTATGTACCACAAGTTTTGATATGTAGTATTTTCATTATTGTTTAGGTCTAAGTGTTTTAAAGTTTCCATATAATTTCTTCTTTGACTATGAGTTTTTCAGAAGTGTTTTTTTTTTTTTTTTAAAGATTGATTGATTGATTGATTGATTGCTATGTTGGGTCTTCGTTTCTGTGCTAGGGCTTTCTCTAGTTGCGGCAAGCGGGGGCCACTCTCCATTGCAGTGCGTGGGCCTCTCACTATCGTGGCCTCTCTTGTTGCGGAGCACAGTCTCCAGACACGCAGGCTCAGCAGTTGTGGCTCATGGGCCTAGCCGCTCCACGGCATGTGGGATCCTCCCAGACCAGGGCTCGAACCCGCATCCCCTGCATTAACAGGCAGACTCTCAACCACTGCGCCACCAGGGAAGCCCCCAGAAGTGTTTTTAAAAACTTTTTTAAAAATGCCTTTAAAAAATGCCTATTTCCGGGCTTCCCTGGTGGCGCAGTGGTTGAGAATCTGCCTGCTAATGCAGGGGACACGGGTTCGAGCCCTGGTCTGGGAAGATCCCACATGCCGCGGAGCAGCTGGGCCCGTGAGCCACAACTACTGAGCCTGCGCGTCTGGAGCCTGTGCCCCGCAACGGGAGGGGCCGCGATAGTGAAAGGCCCGCGCACCGCGATGAAGAGCGGTCCCCGCACCGCGATGAAGAGTGGCCCCCACTTGCCGCAACTAGAGAAAGCCCTCGCATGAACCGAAGACCCAGCACAGCCAAAAATAAATAAATAAATAAAAATAAAAAAAAAATAAAAAAAATAAAAGTAGCTATAAAATTTAAAAAAAAAATGCCTATTTTTTTGTTCAAGTTATTTTTTGTAACTGATTTTTAACTTCAATGCATTATGTCACAAAATGTGGAATGACACCTAGGCTCTGAAATTTTTTGAGAATTGCTTTAGGACCTAGTGTGTGATCAATTTGTGTAAATATTTCATGTGTACTTAAGAAGTGTAAATTTTAATTGTTGTGTGTACAATTCCATCTGTGTTTATTAAATCAAGTTTGTTTATTTTATTGCTTAACTCTTTCATACCTTACTTTAAAAAATTCTGTATGACTTAATGAGACAGTATATTGAAATCTTCCATTTTGTTGGTGGATTTGTCATTTTTTCAGTTTAAAAAAAATCAATTTTGCTTTATTTATTTTGAGACTTTTATTTGGTACATTCAGGTTTAGAATTGTTGAAAATTATATCATGACATAGTGGTTTTTTATGCTTCATAATCTCTTTGTCTTAAAACCAATTTGTCTGCTAATAATATAGCTATTTCATTCTTTTGGTTAATATTTATCTTGTATATATTTTTTTTCCATTTTTGTGTCCTTATGTTTTATTTTATTTATTTATTTATTTTTTAGTTTATATTTTTCATTTTTTTTAAAAAAAAAAAATTTATTTATTTATTTATTTAGTTTTGGCTGTGTTGGGTCTTCGTTTCTGTGCGAGGGCTTTCTCTAGTTGTGGCAAGCGGGGGCCACTCTTCATCGCGGTGCGCGGGCCTCTCACTATCATGGCCTCTCTTGTTGCAGAGCACAGGCTCCAGACGCGCAGGCTCAGTAGTTGTGGCTCACGGGCCTAGTTGCTCCGTGGCATGTGGGATCTTCCCAGACCAGGGCTCGAACCCATGTCCGCTGTATTGGCAGGCAGATTCTCAACCACTGCGCCACCAGGGAAGCCCTATATTTTTCATTTTAAAAACATTTTTGGTCACACTGCATGACATGTGGGATCTTAGTTCCCCGAGCAGGGATCAAACCTGTGCCCCTTGCATTGGAAGCACGGAGTCTTAACCACTGGACCGCCAGGGAATCCCTGTCCTTATGTTTTAGAAGGACCTCTGAATTTAAATTTTAATCTAATCAGACAATTTCTTTTACTAATGTGATTAGTTTAGTTACATTTTTTCTGTGATTTCTTCTGTATTTGGACTTATTTCTATCATCTTCCTATTAGCACTACCTTTTCTATGCTTCTCTCTCCCCACGTATTGCCTTTTTAAACAATTAATTAAACTTTCATTGTGTGGGTTTTTTTCTTCTTCTATTCTCCTCTGCCCCACTGGTTTGGAAATTATATTCTTTGTTGTCTTATGATTTACTATTGAAAATTTAGTACTCATATTTAATAAATTTGAATTTAATATTGTAACCCTTTTCCTCTGAAAAATGTGAAGACATTTGAATGCTTTAACTCTGGTCTCCTCTCTATATGCTATTGTTGTTCATTATTTTAGTTTTTATTTATTTTTTTATTTTAGTTTTTAAATTAATTTTTTTAAATGCCACAAATTAGTTATTATTATTATATAGAGACAGTTTCTTTATATTTACCAGTATGTTTACCAGTTTCCTTGTTTAATCTTTCTGCTTGAATCTCAGACCTTACTTCTGGAATAATTTTTCTTTTTCCCAATGTTCATCCTTTTGAAGCTACTTTACTGAAAGTCTGATGACAGTCAACTCTCTCAATTATTGCCTATCTGAAAATATCTTTATTTCATCCTCATTCTTGCAAGATAATTTTCTTTTTTTTAAAAAATTAATTAATTAATTTATTTATGGCTGTGTTGGGTCTTCGTTTCTGTGCGAGGGCTTTCTTCTATTTGTGGCAAGCGGGGGCCACTCTTCATCGCGGTGCGTGGGCCTCTCACTATCGCGGCCTCTCTTGTTGCAGAGCACAGGCTCCAGATGCGCAGGCTCAGTAGTTGTGGCTCACGGGCCCAGTTGCTCTGCGGCATGTGGGATCTTCCCAGACCAGGGCTCGAACCCATGTCCCCTGCATTGGCAGGCAGACTCTCAACCACTGTGCCACCAGGGAAGCCCCAAGATAATTTTCTTGAGCAAACAATTTTAAGTTGATGTTTGTTTTCTCTTAGCACTTTGAAGACATTAGTTTACCATCTTCTGGCTTCCATTTTTCCTGTTGAGAAGTTGACTGACAATGTAATTATTGATCTTTTGTAGTGAACTGTTTTCTCTCTGGCTCCTTTCAAGGACTCCTCTTTGTTTTTAGTGTTCTTAAGTTTCACTACAAGGTGTCTAGATGTCAAATTTCTTTTTTTTTTAAGTGTACAATTCAATGGTTTTAATATGTTCACAGAGTTGTGCAACCATTAACACAGTCAATTTTAGAACATTGTCATCACCTCAAAAAGAAACCCTGTACCCTTTAGCCATCATCCCTAATTCCCCCCATGTTACTCTCCCTAGACCTAAGCAATCACTAATCTACTTTCTGTCTCTGTATATCAATACTTGCCTATTCTGGACATTCATATAAATGGAACCATATAATATGTGGTCTTTTGTGTCTGGCTTCTTTCACTTATATTTTTCAAGGTTCATCTATATTATAGCATGTATCAGTACTTCATTCCTTTTTATGACTGAATAATATTCCATTGTATGTATATACCACATTTCATTTATTCATCCTTTCATACATTGGTGGACATTTGGATTTTCACATTTTGACTATTATGAATAATCCTGGTATAAACCTTCATGTACAAGATTTTGTGTGGACCTATGTTTTAATTTCTCTTGGATATACACCTAGGAGTGGAATTGATGGGTCATATGGTAACTCTATGTTTAATCATTTGATATATTTCCATACTGTTTTCCAAAGTGGCTGTACCATTTTGCATTCCCACCAGCAATGTATGAGGATTCTGATGTCCCCACATCCTTGTCAATACTTATTATCTGACTTTTTGATCCTAGTCATCCTAGTGGATGTGAAGTGGTACCTCACTGTGGCTTTTTTTTTTAAATTTTTAAAAATTGAAGTAGAGGGGCTTCCCTGGTGGCGCAGTGGTTGAAAATCTGCCTGCTAATGCAGGGGACATGGGTTCGAGCCCTGGTCTGGGAAGATCCCACATGCTGCGGAGCAACTGGGCCCGTGAGCCACAACTACTGAGCCTGCGCGTCTGGAGCCTGTGCTCTGCAACAAGAGAGGCCGCGATGGTGAGAGGCCCACGCACCGCGATGAAGAGTGGCCTCCGCTTGCCGCAACTAGAGAAAGCCCTCGCACAGAAATGAAGACCCAACACAACCAAAAATAAATAAATAAATAAATAAATAAAATTGAAGTAGAGTTGATTTACAATGTTGTGCCAATCTCTGCTGTATAGGAAAGTGACTCAGTTATACACACATATAAACAAAAAGGTCTTACTGTATAGCCCAGGGAACTATACTCAATCTCCTGGGATAAACCATAATGGAAAAGAATATTAAAAAAAGAATGTGTATATGTGTGTAACTCATTGTGGTTTTGATTTGCATTTCCCAGGTGACAAATGATGTTGATGATATTTACATGTGCTTATTGGCTATTTGAATATCTTTCTTGGAGAAAAGTCTATTTGGATATTTTGCCCATTTTAAAATTGGGTTATTTGTATTTTTATTTTTGAGTTGCAAGCGTTCTTTATATATTCTAGATACCAGATGTATGATTTGCAAATATTTTATCCCATTCTGTGGGTTGTCTTTTTATTTTCTTGATGGTGTCCTTTGAAGCACAAAAGTTTTAAATTGTGATGAGTCCAATGTACCTGTGTTTTCTTTTTTTGCTCATGCATTTGGTGTCATATCTAAGAATTTTTTTTGCCAAATCCTAGGTCATGAAAATTTACCTCTGTGTTTTCTTCTAATATCTTATATCTATATTCTTCTAATAGCTATTTCTTGAATAGGTATTTCTTCATAAGTTGTTTGCCCTTAGGACCATATCTAGAGGCTTAAATTTAAAAAAATTGTTACCAGTTTCACTGGGGAGCTGATCAGTGTAGCTCCTCACACAGTCATGTCAGATGTTGATTGTTCTACATCCTTTTGTGACAAAAGTCTTAAAATGATAAAATATATTTTCCAGTACTAAAGCCAGAATCATTTTTTTTTTAAACTAAATATTTCAGCTTACTTTTTTTTTTTTTTAAACTTTGGGTTTATTTATTTTATTTATTTATTTATTTTTGGGTGTGTTGGGTCTTCGTTTCTGTGCGAGGGCTTTCTCTAGTTGCGGCAAGTGGGGGCCACTCTTCATCGCGGTGCACGGGCCTCTTCACTATCGCGGCCTCTCTTGTTGCGGAGCACAGGCTCCAGACGCGCAGGCTCAGCAATTGTGGCTCATGGGCCCAGTTGCTCCGCGGCATGTGGGATCTTCCCAGACCAGGGCCCGAACCCGTGTCCCCTGCATTGGCAGGCAGACTCTCAACCACTGCGCCACCAGGGAAGCCCCCCAGAATCATGTTTAATGAGAAAAAAGCAGAAACTTTAGCACTGAAGTCAGAGATAAGAAAAGGATGTCTACTATCACCACTATTATTTAATATTATTTTTGCAGGTACTAGTCAAGGCAAGTAAACAAGAAAAAGAGATTAGCAGTATAAAGATTTGAAAAGGAGATAAATTTATAATGTTTATTATTTGTACACATAGGATGTATAGTTGGCAAACTTGAAATAATCAACTGCCAAACTACTACAAAACTATTAGTACTGTAAGAGAATTCAGTAGGTAATCTGGGTACAGAGTTAATATACAAAAATCAATAGCCTTGTATATGCAATCACCAACGAGTTAGAAAATATAACAAAAGATTCCGTTTATAATGGAAAAGGTAATAAAAAAGGTAAAAAATAACTAAGAATAAATATACTTGAGAAATGTGTAAGATCTATATGAGAAGACACTATTTAGATTATCAAAAGGAGATTAAAATGGAAAGGAATATTATACCCTTGAATAAGAAAACTGTATCATAAAAATGTTATAGGTGGGGACTAAACCTTCCAGATGTTACAAAATACTACAAATCCTCTACAATTATCTTCTATCTATCTTTTTATCTATCTATCTATCTATCTATCTAGTATTGGTATAGAATCAATTCTTCTTTTTATTGGTTTAAAATTCATCATTGTGTTTTTTTTGGTGGCCAAATTGCCCTACATTCAGTTAGTAGAAGGTGCTTGAATCTGGTCCTTGTGATATGCCTCCATCTTTTTTTTTTTTTTAACAATTCCTTGCCTTCTGGCATAAAAAGTTGTTTCAGACTCATTTTGTGCCTACCCTACCCTGGCCCTGGAACCAGCCATTGCTCTGAGGGGCCCTGGTTCTTCTTAACAAGGAATTGTATTAGAAACTATGTTTAGGAAGGCAGAGTCTTAAAATACTCCATTCCATTGTAGAATGGGGAGATGATCATCTTATAGAATTTTAAAAATTGAGATATAATTGACATATAACATTATATTAGTTTCAGGTGTACAACATAATGATTTGATATTTGTATATATTGTAAAATGATCACCACAATAAGTCTAGTTAACATAGAAGTTTTGACACTACTCTCCCAAAGACTGCTAAAGCCATGTTGTAGTTTTACAACTAAAGGTAAAAATGCGTTTTAAAGATAAGTTAAAGAAATGCATCTGATTTAGATGCCACTTTTACGCCACTCAAAACTCTCCTACGAAGCCTCTTTTGGGGTAACAGTTCTGAGCAGTCTTACCTGCTGGTCTCTCCCTGGAGCCATGCACACCTCTTCCTTCCTGTCCTAGGGGGCTTCCTTGATGCCACAGCATGGGATCCCTTGGGAACTGCTCTGTGCTCACGTCCATGCAACCCATAATTGTTGGAGAGTTAATATCCAAGGGATCACCCTTGACCAACAGGAGATGGGAATGATGGTTAAATGTTTCTCCAGGACAGTTTGGAGACGCATTTTGCAGAGCTCCTAGGATGGCCCAGGAGGTTGGAGCCCCAGTTGCCCTCCACAGGGGCTACCTCAGTAACTCATTCTTTTGTTGGCTTTCCCTCCCTCCCTGTTTCACTCCTCCTGCCTTTCACTCCCGCTTGCTGGGATCACCTCCCAAATACCTGTATGGAAGCTTTTGTCTCATGTTCTACTTTGGCGGGGGGAGGGGTTCAGGCTAAGATAGCATCATTAAAAACATATATAAAATTCAAAGCGGAGGAATGCTAATTGCCAGTTTACTCAGATCTTGCAGGGCAGTTGAATAGCACGATAAAGCAAGATTAGTTTATTTTACATAAATTATCATTTTGAAACTCAGTGACTTCTCTGCCCCTGCAATATATCCTCTTCCTCCTTCACCTGTTTCTCCCTTTTCTAGCTCTCCTGATCTCTTTGTTTCCATGCATCTATCCCGCTGATCTTTCTTATCTCTAGTCCTCCATCTCTTTCCACTTCATTCTATTTCTGTCTCCCTCAAGCCTTTGCTCTTTTTCTGTGATTCCTCTTACTTCCTCCCATTTCCTACAGTTAGCAAACAAAGTTGAGAATCAGCCTAGCTCGTTGGACACTTGAGTCCTTTGGCCTTTTGCTCCTTGCATTGTCTCACAAACAGGGGAGGGAAATGTCGGAGATTGTGTGCTCCTCCAAACCAAGGATTCTGAAAACTTTGCTGAGTATTGATGGGATTGGCCCTTAACAGACGTCTCATGAATGTTGAAGAATTAGCACGTGAAACATATACAGAAGAGATGGTGGAAGTTTGACTTCCCTGATAGCCACAGAAATCACAGAGTTGGCTCTGGGAATTGGTCCTGAGTATGGGGATCCCTTAGTCCAGGTGTCATGCCCCAATCTCTGCTCTTCAGCTGGATCGTGGAAGTTTATTCATTCTCAGGAGTGGAAAACCGGAACCTGGAGAGCAGCTGGGAGATTCAAGAAGTCTCAGCTTTCTGTTTCTTTTCCCCAGGACAGGGCAAAGCAAGCCACCTCTTCCTGGAGGTGACTTCTTTTGCCTCTCTGTAAAACCACCCGAACACGTGTATTTGTTCACATTTCAAAACCACTTTATTAGCAAAATGAACAAAAGGAGAATGGCGTTTAAATTAAATAAATTACACAAATATCTCAAGAGTCCTGGTCTTCTCCAGGAACCACATTATTGCAGGTCAGTATAACTAAGAACATTCAAAAGTATTGAAATTCTGGATTATTTCACTATCTTGCTCTCCTTTCTTGCCTCAGTCATGTCCAGTGAGTGGTCTGTGTGAATTTATGTCCTTTCCAAAGTATTCTAACAGTGAAGTTCTCTTCAAGGCCTCCCTCCACCCCAGGTGTTTCCAATCTTACATCCACTGTGGTCTCTATGAGTACTTACACCCTTGGACATGTTTCAGGATCCCTCCTTGAGCTCCCAACTCCAGGCCACTGTGAGTCAGCAATCACCTGTTGGTCTGGGGCTGGCCTGGGGGTTAACAGTCACTTCATCAAGTCCTCAAGGGTTCTAGACACTTGGTTCACAAGGCACCTCTAACTTGGGATGTCCTGAGGCTCTGTGACCTTCCCACACCTCTTGGGCCTGAGCTGGACTTTGCAGGAGGTGGAGCAGGGGAGGGTGAGTTTTCATTGGCTACGGTTCTTGTCCTCTCGAAATCTGGCACTTCGGGTGCTGGGCACGGTAAATCCCAGATAACATTGTCTTCTGCCTTCCAAGTTTTGAGTTCCATTGGCAGCCAGATGGCATAATGAATTCACAAAGAAGCAATGCTTGTAGGCCAAGAATCTGTTGGCTCTTCACCAGCACCCCCTCCTTTAACTCTACGAAGACTTGCTAGCTGACCAGCTCACTCAATGCACAGGCACACAGTGCAGGTCAGGCTGAAGTTAGGAATTCGGACATTTTTCCAGGCTGGGCCAGCCCAACCTGTTGGGCAGGGATCATTCATTGAAGGAACTTGGGAGAATCAGTGGGGAGAGGCCAAAAGGTTTTTGGTGCACTTCCATGGAAAATTTCCCAAACACTTGCACATGGAACCTATTTATTTTCAAGTCAACAGTGGGGTTTCTCTACCTTCTTATGTATAGAGAGAACTTAACCCCTCTTCTCATCTCTCCTAGAAGGAGATGGCCTCAGGTCCTGAGTTTGTTAAGGAATCCCTGTGGAGGAAGACCCAGTCTGGATCAGCCCTTCTCCATGCTTGTTACCCAGTTGGGATATGCCCTTGGTGGGGTGTCCTCCCTTGCCTGGCTGAACGATTCAGGCCCCAAGCTGATAAGGGAGAGTTAAAATCATTGGCTCTTTGCCAAATGAAGAGGACAAGGCAGATTTCCCAAGTGGGGGAGGCATTGCTAAGGTCAGGGAGACTGTCGGGGCCCAGGTCCCACCAGTTTGCCCTGGATTGGTACTAGCGCCCCTGCCCCTCCACATCTCCAGTACAAAGAGGGAAAGCTTTTGTGCAGAATAACTAGTATCTGTTGCTGGGCTGCCAGAGGATTCTGCCAGCTACCCCCCTGTCCCTTTTGGGTTCCTACCTGGTCTCAAGTAGAAGGAAGCAGCCCTTGAGGGCAGGGGGAGTGATAATGTTTCAGGAGGCTGGTGTGGCTACCTTGGTGGGCTGCCCCTGGGGTGGTAGCTCTGGTAGCCACTCCCCAGGCTAGAGTCTGATGTGCTAAATAGTAGTGGAGGTCTCAGCAGCCTTGAGATGAGGAGGAAGGGGACATAGTCACCAAGACAGAGATACCTGGGTTGTGGGAGCACATGGTCCCAGGGGCACAGAGCTGCCAGAGACAGACTCTGGGCAGCTGGAGAGGGCAAGCCACAGAGTCCTAAGCAAGTTCGTCTGTGTGTCCTGTGACAGCTTGACACCATCTGACACCAAGCCATGCTGGAGCCAGGACACTTTCGAAGCTTGCACTGTAAGTCAGCACACGGCTTCCTCTCTGTTCCTGGCTCAAAGTCCAGCAGTCGGGGGTCCTGTCAGCTGCCACAGGCAGGCTGTGGGTGGGAGCGGTGGAGTGGGCAGGAGGCTTGCTTGCTGTTGGCTGGGGCCCTGAGGGTCAGCAGAAGGATGGAGAGGTGTCTCTCCCTGCCATTGAGATTGGCTTGCTCTAGAGATGCCAGGAGGGGAATGAGAGAGGAGGAGGAGGATGGAGAGGTACTGGAGTCCTGGTGGAGGTGTTCTCCTCTACCCGCCACTCTCCATGATCCCAGGAGATGATCATGATCCCATGATCTCATCCTTCATGGGAGTCCCAGGTGCCAGGTGCTCTGCAGGCAGCACGGGAACCGGCTGGGCCCTCACAGGGCGGTCAGGGTCTCTGCATGAAACATGCTGCCGAACATCTCCTGCAGGGCCACAGGGAGGAAGTGGGAGGGGGAGAGACAGCATCAGACCTGTTGGGTTCAGAGCGGTCGCAATCGCCAGGTGACCCTATGAACCCCTGGCTGGAAAGAGGCATTTTGAGGAAGTGTGTGTGAGTGTGTGCACGTGTGTATGTGAACCGGGGAGAGGCAGGGTCGGCCTAAGAGGTGAACTGGTACAGAGGTGACAAGAGAAGATGCTTGAAATCTAATTTTGAATCACCTCTGGTGTGCTGTGTGACTTTCACAGGTCCTGCCCTCCTTTTTCGTTCCACTTTCTTCATTAGGTAAAATGAGGGTTGAGCTCAGACAATCTCTGAAGTCCTTTCTTGCTGTGATAAGCTATTTTGGTCCTACCCAGGTTTTTGTAATGTGCTGGAGATTCCATGGGGACCCAGAAATCCATCCGCCAAATCTTTGTGGCCCCGGCTCTCTTTCCTAATGCCTCCTGCATGCCCTCAGCACCCCCAGAGACATGTTTAGAGGACCATGGAACTCATACCCAAAAAGAATGGGAAGAGGCACAAAGTGAGATGTTACTTCTTATAGAGCCAGAGCCAAATTTCTCTAAACCTAATGATGTGGTTTCTTTTAATTCAGGGCATTGGGGTGGGGCTACTTTTCATGTCAGGACCATAGGGCTCTATGTGAAGTAAGACTTCACACCTGCATAGCTCTTAGCTCTTAAAGCCCATCCACGTGCAGTAATACTTGTATCGCTCATGTATCCCTAGAATTCATCTGATCCTACCAGAATGTAAGTTTTCTAAGGGCAGGGATCTTTGTTTTGTTCACTGCTGTGTGCCTACCCTGGGATAGTGTCAGGCAAGTAGTAGGCACTCCATAAATACCAGTTGAATTAACAAGAGAACAGAAGCATCCCCCACTAATCTTGTTAGGTAGATGGGACAAGATATTCCCCATATTTCCCTTATTTTACAATGATAAACACTGGGGCCTGGTGGTGTTATGTGGCTTGCCAAAGATCAAGTAGCGGGTGCGTTGGAGAGTTAAGAATAGATACTAGTTATCCAGGACTTGGTCCAGTGACTCTCCCTTCCCCCATGATGCATTTCAGGGAGTGAGAAGAATTAAGATCTCCTATTGAAAGAAACATTGTTGCCTTCAAGGTGACTGCTCTGGCTTGGAGATGGGAGAGCCCAGCCAACACTTTGGGTTTGAGAAGGTCTCCTTCCTTTTCCTCCTGACCCCCAGCCTTCAGCTTACCTGCTCTAAGTCCCAGCAGCTGGGACTGTCCTCCTCTGAATCGTACAAAGAGAGCTCAGGGTCCACTGGAGCCTGGATGGGGGAAACAAGTGCAAAAATGAGCTGCAGTGACTGAATGACGGTCTGGCACAAATGGCAGGCTCCGGGGTGTCGGGGGGAACCATGTGTTCTGATGCATAACTTGCCCTCTTGACCTTTCCCTCACCTCCCTCATTTGCCTCTCAAAATACAGCACAGCTGTGGCTTTCCTCCTCACAGCAGACAGGTGTACATCAGGGTGGGCTTCCTTGGTGGGCATTTCAGAGGCAGGGAAGGTTTACCTAGCTTACAAGGATGACTGGCTAGCTGCCTGACCTGCGAATCCATTTCCCTTCTCTGGGAATCTGTTTCCTCATCTGTAAAAGTAGGATTATCAAACTCACTCTGCTGGCTCTCTACCGCACCATGCTGTTGAAAAGGGTGTGTGTGTGTATCATTTATAGATATGAATATATTCTGTAATAGTTAAATACACAATACATATAATATACATTTTTAAGAATATATAAACTGTAAATACTGGACATTATTTGTGCAATAACGGATGATGAGGATTCTTCTGGAATCTCCCTCTCTTTGCTCTGGTGACAAGGTGCGTGAGGCTAGAAAGGCCGCTGCTCTCACAGTTTCCCTCTGTGTGGTAGGCAGGCGCCAGGCCCCGTGTTTCCCTGGGCAGGCTTTCAGCGCTTAGAACAGATGGCTTCACCCTCATCAGTCTCTTAAAGCGAAGAGCAAATGGTTGCTCTAGGGCCAGAAAAGCCTTTCTTATGACCCACAGAGGGCAGAAGAGGTCTGTTTCATGGACTGGGGCACAGAGTCTTGGGAGGCCAAGGGCAGAAGCTGAGCTGGCAAGGGAGCTGGGGAGGTGGCGTCGGCTGGGGATGCCTGGGCAGGGACCCCAGTGGGATGGGCTTTTTCTGCCTCCCCAGCTTTCTGGAGTGTTATTTGTAGACAGTGTTATTTGTAGCTCATTTGCATACCACTTACTGAGCTAGTAAATTAAATGTCAAGAAGCTGAGACAAAACTCTGATCCACACTCTTCATCCATCACCAGCCTGAAATCTCCAAGCTCTGCTAAATTAAAACAGGCAGGCTTACTCCCCTCCCTTTCCCAAAGCCTCTTGTAGAAAGAGTGAAGGAATAGCAGGGGTGAGCGATGCCAGAATACCAGGCATAACCTGCTATGCTTTGGGTGTTTGTGTGATCTGGAAATTGATATTAATAAGGATTTTGTAATATACAAAACTCGTTCAAGTGACATAAAAGATACAATTATCAGTTAATCTTAAAACCAAAACAAAAGAAAAATCCCGTGGTAGATAATGTTACCTTAGAGTACCCATTCCCCAGATAAGAAAACTGAGATTCAGAAAAGTTAATTGACAGAATTGGTGTTGGAACCCAAACTGTCCTGCTACTTCAGTGACCCAGGGCCTAGGATTCCTCAGGTGCAGAGACCTTACCCCTTGGAAGTTGCGTCCTGGGGCCACTTCCCTGGCCTTTGCCTGGGCAAACAGGACTGCGTCGTGTATGCTGGGAAAGACGTGGTTGCGCTCTAGACACCCATCTTCGAAGACGCCACCATGGTTAATGTCATTGTACACCTGGGCTGGAAGGAGGGAAAGATCACCTTCAAAAGGTAACACCGCCGTGGACAGGAGTTGGGGTTGGGGGAAAATGGTGAGAGGGCCTGAAGGAGATGGAGAGAGAGGCCTGAGGGTTGTGCTCTTGCTGTATCCTAGCGCCTTCACATTGGCTTTGCAGTATCATTTATGGACAGCAGAGGGCAACATGAGCTTGAGGATGCTGAACCTTCACCCCAGGGCAGAAGGAAGCAGTTTGATTCAGGGAGTTGGTACTTCGCGGTGATTCGAGTGGGAAAGGCTAAAACCTCTGCCCATTCTGTCCCTTGAGGGTCCATCCTTCCTATTGTTTACCCAGACCTTTCCTACAATGTCCAGTGTGTGGAAGAGCCCTTATTCCTACCCAATCCTGGACATGACGTCCTGAGGAGTGTCTGGTGAGGGTCGGCGGGAGCCTCTGATTCTAACTCTGGAGCACACGCAGAGCAGGTCACTGCCAGTGCAGACTCTCTTCCTGAACGGCGCCTGCACGGAGCCTGGGCTGTGCTCAGGCCAGCGCCGAAGCTGGCTAGGCCTGCTGGGAGTTGCTGACCCTCCGCGGGAAACGGGGTGTGCAAGTATGTGCCCCTTCCCTTTCTCCTGTGTGTCTGTGCGCTCTTGCTGTGCGTCCGTGTCCCTGCACTCTGCACACATGCTGATGACGTGAAAGTCCACTGCCATGTGGACGTGGTTTGGGGCTGTGTATGTGGGCCCTGGAGACTGTGTGCATATAAAACTGTGTATCTGTGTCTTCCCTGGATAGTTATGGTATATCTATGTTTTGTGCTTATTCATAGACTTTTGGATTTGGAGAAGATTCCCAAATTTATCTAGTTGGCCTCATTTTATGTAGGTGGCAATCGATCCCTAGACAGATGAAGTGACTTGGCCAAAGATACGTGGCAAATTATTGGTGGGCAAATTAGAATCCTACTTGTCATTTCTTAACTCCATGATCCCCCCACTCTCTAATTGAGACCCCTAGGATGTTATCTAACCCGGCTGTAGTCTCTTCTAACTTGTGCCCCAAACGCTTATGAGCAGCCAGTAGTTTAGGGGAACATTTGGCTGTTCTCGTTTCTACCCCACTCACTACTCAGCATCCCACCCACCTATTCCCACCCCAGCCCCTTGCCAGCCTTCCAGTCGCCTAAATGTCCTCCTTCTCTTACCATGAATGTTCACCAAGAAGACCTTCACACCGATCTTCCCATAGGTGGAGCTCAGCTAGAGGAGTTGGGAGGGTGTTGGGTAGGGAGACAAAAGGAAAGGAATGTTCTGAGTGGGCCTGAAAACTGATTCACAAAACGCACATCAGAGGGGAAGCCAAACAAATAAGCAGCCCCCAGAGCCCTGGCAGCCAAAGATAAAAATAGCAGCAAAGCACACCACTTCTCCCTGGAGTGCTGGCTGACGGCTTCTCTGGAAAGTGGGTGGACGTGGGACTTTGCCAATGAGGCAGCCACTTAAAGTCCCCATGACCCCTTCTTATGGAGCCAGATCTTTTCTTTCAGTAGCTTAGAGTCCTGGACTCCACCTCTTTCCTGACTTCGTGGCTTCAGGCAGAAACTGCAGGGGAGGACCGAGGCCCAGAGAGGCTACTGCTTTGCCCAGCTTCATGCCAGGTCCAGGCCAGGGAAGCAGGTTGAGCCCAGGGCTGGGCATGGAGGCTTCTGTGCACCTGGCTGATGATGCCATCAGCCTATGTGCTCTCTGTACCCCTCAGTTTCTCTGGGCTGCTTCTCTCTGGGCCAGCCTCTGAGGTTTACTGACTCCTTGTCATCGGAAGTGGCCGCTGAAAAGTTATCAGGTGGATACATTTATTCAAGGTATCCTGTGAGCTGTGTGTTTGGTCTAAGGATGTGGGGCACTGATATTATGTCTTCTTTCCTCTGTTGGCCAGAACCGGCTGACGCTAGAGTGTCTGGGTGAGTGTGGGAAGGAACGGCAGACCACGAACCAGGGCCAAGCTGAACTCTACTCAGAGGACCCTGGGGTGGGTTCCTGGCGGCCTGAGAGGGAACTTGGGGTGGACTCTGTTACAGAGGGGTGCTAGGACAGGGCGGACCAGCGGGGCCTGCCTTTGGTGTCCCTCCCCAGGCAGGCATTGCCTTGTGCTGTCTGGGCCTGCTCTGCAGAGAGCATTCTGTCCTGGGAGCATCTGGGGAAAAGGGATCTTAGGAGTTGTTAGGTTCCTTGGCGAGCTATCTCGCTCAGTTGGTTGAAATGAGGGCTCCAAGGAAAGGGAGTGTAGGAGGGCAGGGGTGACGGTTAGGGTTGGGGGGTGGGCTGGCACTCCCTCCACCCGAGGGCCTCACCTTGGCCAGGGCTTTGATGCCCATCAAGTCCACAAAGCTGACCCCACTCATGTCGAAGATGAGGGTGTGGAAGGTGACAAAGGGTGGGACGCTGGCCAGGATGTCACTGGGCTCAGCGGAGGCCGGGGGCTCACAACTGGCAGCTGTGGAGCTGTCAGGGCTGAAGGTGATGTAGGACACGCTGGCACCATTAGCAGGCGTCTGGTTGTTGTTGGGGTCAGTTGGGGAGCCATTCTCAAAGTCCTGCTGCAGCTCCTGCAGGGAGACAGTCTGGAGGGCGGGAGTAGGAGGGCAGAGTCAGGGATCATCACACTCAGTCAGACTTGGCTGTGGCTGAAGCTGGGGCAAGGAGCGTGCAGGTGGAGGTAACTGAACCTGGCGGTGGTGAATATAAGCCCCCAAAAGCCCATAGGACCGGCATCTCCCAAAGCCCCTTCCTTAGGTAGGGCCTGCACGTGTGGTCTCCCACAACCCTTCCAAGAGAGGCACTGAAGCCTCAGCCCACTCTGCTCGGAGAGAAAGGCCCTTTGGAAACAATTGAGTTCCTTTTTTGCATTTATCCATGTCTGCCTTCTTCTCCGCAGAACTCCCACACCTACATCCACCTTGCTAGATCTAGGTTGGCTGGGTACCCCAGGAAATTCACTGCTGCTCCCCGTATGGGGTTGCGCATAAGTCCATGGGCATATCCTATCTTAGCCAGAAAATGAGGACGGGCCGTGGGAGTTCAGTGGTTACCCTAAGAGCTGACAGCTCCTCATCTAAGGAGAAGATGTCCACCAGGCAATACCCACCAGGCAGTGGCCACAGAGACTTGATGTCTTTGACTTCAAGGGTACTGGGAGGTGGGGTACCGGGTAACAAGATCAGAGAGGGCAGGGGAGAGGGCATGGGCTGTTTCTAGCTTCAGTTCACCTTGGTTTTCATAAATAGGGACTTCCTCTGTTGCATGGGCACTGTTCTCCCCTTCTCCTGCCTCTTGAGGTATTTTTGCTTGGCCAGCAATACTTTCTGGGGGTCCACACCTGTCTGTAGGGAGAGAACGGAGAGCAGTCTTAACCTCTACCCTCTTTGGAAGTGGCCTGCTCTCAGCTCCCAGCTCCTTTTCTTGCATCTTCCAGGCACGCTCTGTCCAGCCCCTCTGGTCACCAGAGGACTGAGTCTTACCTTGGCAGTGACCTTTTGCCTGAAGATTTCCGAGTTGGCAAAGTAGAGAGGGGAGCAGTAAGTGATGATCTTTATCCCTTGGATTTCCTGGGCCTGTGACAGGAAGACTCAGCTCAGTTAGCAGCACTATCTTTATTGGCTTTTTTTTTTTTTAAAAAACCCTTTTATTTGGGGTGGGGGTAGGGCAAAAGAGGGAGGTCACAAGCTTGGATTACCCACCCTATTATAGGTCTTGGGATTCACATAAATGTCAGTGTCCATGACTTGGGCCAAAGTATAGCCATTTCGACTGGATGAAGAAGGAAAAGAAAAACATAAGAGAATGCTATTAGCAGATGGGCCTGGAGGGACACTGGGGCTGGGGGTTGGGCAAAGGCAGGCCAAGAGAGGGTCCCTTCCTCACCCTGGGGTTTTTGTGTTTGTCTTTCTGCACTGGAGACGTATGCCTGATGGCCTGTGTCTGGGCTATAATTAGAGGGTTGACAGGTAGCTCCTTGACATAGCTCCCAGGCTGGGGCTCAGAGGGGGAGAAAGGGTGGGGAGTAAGCAAGGTGACATGCTTAAATGGCCCTAAAGTCACCACTTCCTGGTTCTGAGTTCTCAAGAAGAGAAGACAGGGTTTCCCGGATATTCAGCATCCTTCCTGCCCTGGCCTGGACCCACTGGTCTGTTTCACTTAACTTTTTTTTAAAAAATTAATTAATTAATTAATTAATTTGTGGCCGCATGGGGTCTTCGTTGCTGCGCATGGGCTTTCTTTTTATTTGTGGCCAGTGGGGGCTACTCTTTGTTGCAGTGCACAGGCCTCTCATTAAGGTGGCTTCTCTTGTTGCGGAGCATGGGCTCTAGGTGCGTGGGCTTCAGTAGTTGTGGCACATGGGCTCAGTAGTTGTGACTCGAGAGCTCTAGAGCACAGGTGTGGGATCTTCCCGGACCAGGGCTCGAACCCGTGTCCCCTGCATTGGCAGGCAGATTCTTAACCACTGCGCCACCAGGGAAGCCCACTTAATGTTTTTATAGCAAGGACGTAGCTGTCCTCTGGCTTGCTGTTCCCTTGGGGTGGGGTTCCATTTGGTCTGGGGTCTAGTAGCACCCTTGAAAGGGCACTGAGTCTCACCCACTTGCTTGACTCCTACTTACTCTGGTCCCCCAGCCCTCCAAGACTGTGATGGCTTCCCCTGGGTTTTCAGGATATGGGAAGTCAGGCAGCCCAGCCTGTGCCGAAAGTCCTGGCTGGGCCAGGGTCTCCTTGGGCCTGGTAGCCCCTCCAGTGCCAGGCCCAGAAGGTGACAGTACACAGTGGGCTGGGCCAGGCCTCACATGGGAGCCCTTGGCAGACTGGCCCAGGGGCCCCACTGCTGTGCCTTGTGGGGAGGGGCTGTTTCTTACAACTGAGTCTGGAAGATCACAACCAGGATGGAGAAGGCGACACCCACTGCCACACCATACGGCAGGCTCAGGAAGAAGGCAGAGAGGAAGCTCACCACCCAGATGCACTGTGAAGAGAGAGATGTCAAAGCAGGCCTGGGGAGAAAACTGCCCCTTTGGGGAAGTCTTCCTGCATCAGCCAAGGTCATTCTCTGTGAGCACAACCTCAGACCCACCCTTCCCTTTTCACGGCATTTTTGCACTGTTTTATGTAACTGAGCTTTGGTTACACTTGCCCGTTTCCCTTAGCTTGAGTGTGACTCCCTGATTTTGTCAGGTTGCTAACAGACAACCCCAGCACACACAGGGAGCCAGGATGGCTCAGTGAGAAGAGTCGGCGTCTTGGCTCAGATATGCCTGGGTTCCAAATTTCATTCTCCTACTCACTAGCTGTGTGATCCTTAGTTGCCTAATTCACAAAGGGGGAATAATAATACCAGCTTCATGAAAGGATTAAAGAGTTAAGGAAGATAAGGTCCTAGCCTAGTGATGGACGCCCAGTGAGTGCTCAGTAAACCTGAGTTCCATTCCTCCATCTGATAGTAAGCTGTGTGCCTGACACGTGCTCAGCTACATTTCCTGATCTGATAGCCTGGGGCCTGGTTGTGTGCACTGTGGGGCAGGATTGGATGCAGTTTTGACAGTTGCCTCCTGTGGTGTTTTAGAGTCCCCCATGTTCCTCTGAAGGAAATAAATCTGCCCACACTCTTATAGAGAATTGTGAAGATCAGATGGGAACCCAAAGCACTATGTAAATATCAGGAACTATTGTCATAGTGGGGGGGATTGTTGGGATGTGATAAAAGCAGATCTCTCGGGGTGGGAACTGGGACATCATTTTTCTCCCTATCCTCATCCCTCACTCCCTGGGGGACCCCAGATGGACCACTCACTTCTCTGGCTTTAAGGATTTCCTTCTCATACTGGGCAAGTGTACCTTCTCCCCTAGGAGACAGTACAGTCCAGAGGTTTGGAGTCTAAGATTTGGGGTTCCAGTCCTGACTCTACCACTTACTACTTCTGTGGCCTTTGATGTGTTACTAAACCTCTCTGAGGCTTGGTTTCATCATCTTGAAAGAAGGTTAGTAAATCCTTTCTCACAGCTTATGGTGGGGCTTAAGTGGGGATGAGGCAGTGTCATCAATATATGGTAGCCTCATTTCAACTGCCCAGTGGAAGATGCGTTGGGAATGTGACTAATCAAAACAATAAGTCATGTTTGCTGATTGTTTTATGGTTACATGGTGCTTTCCCATTATGATCTCATTTAATCCTCAGAGCCAGTGTGTGACGCAGCCATGACCATCACCCGCATTACAGATGAGGAAACAGAACTCCAGAGAAGTCTGGTAACCTGCTCAAGATCCTGGTCCGCTGGCTTTATGTTCTAGGTTTTTTTGTTTTTAAAAATGATTTCATTTAGCTTTCTTTGGAACTATAAATCATAAAAATAATAATAGCTAAATTTTATTGAACACAAGATACAATTCGACAATGTGCTCCTTACTTGTATTATCTCATTTCATAAGCATCCTGAGGTGGGGGGTAGAGAGTATAAGATACCCATTTCACAGATGAGAAAGCCAAGTCTCAGAGAGGTTAAGGGACTCTCCATTGGTCATAAAGCCAGTGAACAGCTGAGTTAGGATTTGAACATAAGATGTCTCACTCCAAAACCTGAGCTGTTAGCACTCGGTTATGCTAATCAGCGAGCAGCCGACCAGAGGGATCACTGACAGAAGAAATGACAGGGCTGTGGGGTTGGAGGAGGCGGCAAGGGCACAATGGGTACCCAGAGGCTGCCCAATACCTACACAGTCCAGCTTGCTCTTCCTCCACAGGTAGTAGGGGTCGGCGAGTTGCTTGAGGGAGTTCTTGAGGTTGACAGCAATCAGGGCTCCTAGCACAGCCTGGGGAAGCAGAACATTGTTCCTTGTCACCTGGGGTGTCCATTTTTTCCTGCCCTTCCTGCAAACACCTGACCCTGAAACCTGGCAGGACAGAGTTGCAGTTCTAGAACATCTCTGCTGGCAGAGACCCCAAATCTTTGCATTCAATCTTAGGGTTGGAGTGCAGGTGCTAGAGTCATAGAGCCCCTGGCCCCATCTTTGCCCTTCCCCTTTTCCCTCATCCCCACATGGCCCGTGCCTAGAGCCCTCCTAGCCAGGCGCCCACACTGACTTGTAAACATTGACTTGGGCGTGGACTCTGAAGTCAGAAGGCTGGAGTTTGTGACCAGCCCTGCACTTGTGAGCCTTGTCACCACAAGCAGATCACCTAGACCCTCTCAGCCTCAGTTTCCCTCACCTGTACAATGGGGAGAGTAAAACCTGCGTTACCACTTCACAGGTTGTGACTAGGACAAAGTATGACAATGATGGCACTTTGTAATCTGTAAAGTGCCACACAGCTCTTAGGACCTGCTCTTATTGGAGTCTCTCGCTGGCCTCTGCTCTCGTGCTGTGCTCTTACCTTGGGGAGAGGGTAGAGGTAGGACCCCAGGACCAGCATCGTGATCATCACCACCAGGGAGACGCACAGGCTTGACATCTATTCAGAGAAAGAGTTTGGAAACAGGGAATAGGTGTGAAATTCTCGCTCTTGTTTTGTTTCCAATAGATGCCTTTGGTCAACTGGAGGCTAAGGAGGGGAGAGGAAGGTTGGAGAAGCAGCTGGCCTGGCTTCTCCGGGGCAATTGTTCTGCTACTCCCCCATCCCTCCCACACTCCCCTGGTCCAGCGCTCACCTGGGATTTTCCTCCAGCTCCATCCACAGCCAGAGTGACAGAGAGAGCACAGCAAATGACATGGATTTTAAAGAAGGAGCCGAAGAAGTTGCTGCAGCCCAGGGCGATCATCTCCTGTGGGCACAGGATTGGAAGCTGGGGTAGGGTGCAGGGTACAGACCAAACACAGTTGTCCTTGCAAGCTGGATCTTGAACTTGAGAGTGACCCTACTGCTATAAAGCCACATACTCCCAATCAAGTAGAAGTCAGCCTTTTGGTGTTAGAGTCTCCCCTCCCCACTAGCAGGCAGCCTTCCTCACCTAAGCCCAGAGCCCCAAAACATCTCTTGCCAGGCCTCTGTGGGCCCTGGCCCGTCCTGCTCAGCCCTGCTGGGGGTGGCCGGACCTACCTGGTTAGAATCCACGTCATAGCCGTGCTTGCTGGCCAGGGTCCGGCCCACAGCCAAGTTGATGACGTAGCCCACGATGGCCAGGGAGAAGGCTGTGCCAATCATGTCCTTCCACTGTGAAACCACAGGCAACACGGGAGTGGGGAACCTGCCAAGGAGCCAGAAAGGAGGCAGGGCCCAAGGGTGTGAGGAGAGGGAGGGCACCGCGATCTTCATCAACCCACAGGGACCGGCTGGGCACCACTCTGTGCCAGGGCCTTTACGTGAATTACCCCTTTCAGTTTGAATCCTCAGTACCATACTGCAGGGCCGCTACCATCACTCCCCTTGACAAAGCAAAAATCCGAGGCTTAGAGAACATAACTTGCCTGAGGTCACAGGGCTAGTAAGCGGCAGGGCCTTACTTGTTCACATCCAGATTCTGGACTCTTCACGCGCACTCGTCCGCATATCCGCAGCCCCCAGTGCTGTGGGGCCTTTTCTCCATTGCCTGCTCCAGCTCTGCAGCATAAGCACCTCCCCTCCCCTCCCAAGGCCCAGTGTGGTGCCTGGCACAGAGTAGACGCTCAGTGAATTTTGTTAGTCCTAACGGCTTCCTTTCCACGTGGATAAAAGAGCCAATGTATTAGAGCAAGGCAAAGAACCAGAGAAGGGCTGATCAGAGCGGCTTTGCTTTAACAGCATCCATCAAATGAGACTTCCGCGGGGAGTGTTTCATGACTCACCATCAGGAAACAGCCAGCATTGTGTGGCTCTTCTCCATAATTAGTAATAGTAATAATTCATAGCTGGTCAGTGTCACAGAGTTTATAATGTACTTTCATAGAGTTCATTTCATCTCTGACTCTGAACCTGGGGGGGTGCAGTGGGTGTGGGGCCAGGCTTCCCAGCCACCTGGACTCACCCTCGTTGGATCTCTCCCACGATCTGCATGTGATACTTTTTGGGCATCTTGCAGCCCCCAGAGATAGCTGTTGCCACCACTACCTGCAAACCCCAAAGTGGAGAATTGGGATTGGCTATAAGTTGGGGCCAGGGCAGGGGTCCCTCTCAAGCCTTCCCTTTTCTTTGGGGACCCCAGATCCCACTCCCCTGCCTCCTTGAGGGGGGTCAACCTGAGGATCAGGAAGAGTGGGAGCCATATACAGGGGGAAGGAGTGGATTCACCCCTGACTTCTGTCCTGCTGGCTCACAGTGGGCGAGTGGGCGGGGGGCCGGGTGGGTAGAGGGGCTCCCTTGGCTCTGACTGGAGCTGGATTCCTTTTTTCACAGCCTCTCTTGCCTGGGCCCCAGCCCTCCACCCCTGGGCAAGGTCCTTACCACGATCATTTCTGTAGGGATGGGGAAGCGGATCTTGTGCATGAAGCGAGTGTTGAGCTCCTTCACCAGCACCAGGAACACGCTGCTGATGAGGGCGAAAAGGAGCGAGGCGACGTTGGTGTGGGGAAGGTTTTTGCAAATGTCAATGAAGGTCTGTGGGAGAGAGCATCATGCTCGTGGGCTCCCACCCCTTCCTCCCATACCACTCCCACCCAGCATCTGAGCCAGTGAAGGGGTGTCATCAGCTCTCGCGGAGGCACCAAAGCAGAATCCAGATCCTGCTCAGGATCCCACTTTCCACCACCCTCTCCCAAAGGGCATGTCTGGAGCTCGTGCTGGGATGGGAAGGCAGATTCCCTTCCTCTTTCTCTAGAAAGAGTTCAAGCTAAAGGAGGAGGGATGGAGATTAGACACAAGGAAAGACTTCCCAGGCAGGGAGGGGTTGAGGCACTGGAACGGGGAACTGATGGAGAGTGTACCTCTGCTTTTCTGCAGGGTTTAACCACAGAGAACCTCAGCAAGCCCTCAAGGTCACGTGTTTGACACTCCCTCCCAAAGTGGAAACTTCTTGGAATCCTCTCTGATCTTCTTAAGACAGTGAACTTGAATCATGTGTCTGCTCAAGCCCCTCTCTATTCACAGGGGTGCGTTCCTAGACTCACAAAGATGATGGACCCTGGGCCTGTGTAGGAGGGGATGGTCAGTCCGAAGATGTACTTGAGCACGGAGATCAGGATCTGCAGGCCAGCAGCTGTCATGAAGCCCCGGATGAAGGACTCAGAGAGGTAGATGGCCACAAAACCGAACTGCACGAAGCCCAGGCCCATCTGAGAGGAGAGGGGTGGCGGGGGGAGACCAAGATGGGTCAGCGGCTCCCACACCTGCCTGGCTCAAACCCAGGGCTGGAGTTCCGTGCAGCCCTGGGATAGCAGCAGCTCTAGGGAAATGAGTCCATCATGACCTTGTCTCGCCCTCTCCTGCCAGCAGACCTTTAGTCCCTCAGGGCACAGGCCTCTGACACTTCACCTTGTTGGCTCCAGTTTCCTCATCTGTAAAATGAACCTGGTACTCACCAGTGTTTCCTCTCTCAGTAATTGACACCGCTGCCCACCCAGTTGGCCAACCAAAAACTTGGGAGCCATCATCCCTCACCTCCCATCTCCAATCTATGACCAACCCCTGTTCATTTTGTTCCTGGCAAAAGGTTCCGCAAGTCTACCCCCTCATCTCCTTGGCCGCCACCCTCGTCTAGGACCTTATCACTCTTGCCTGGGCCTCTACATAGTCTCCCAACAGGTCCCCTGACTTGATTCTCATCTACCTCCCATCCGTCGTCTTCTCCATAGTCTGAGTGGTCCAAACCGACTGCCAATCAGACCCAAAGCCACTGCTTGGGGACGGACTTCAGACTTCATTGTCTGGCCCCTGCCTACCTTTCTAGCCTCTTCTCTGGTCCATTCCCCAAAGGCCCCCTGCCCTCTGGCCATACCAAACTCCTTGTCTTGCCATTCCCTGGTCAGTTCACACTCTCTTAGGCCTCAATGCCTTGGGGGTGCTGTTCCCCCTGCCTGGACTGTCCCTTCCATGCCTTGTTCATTTGGTTACTGGTCAACTTCTACTCATCCTTTTAGACTGAGGTCAAATGTCACCTCCTCTCTTTGAGGAGAGGCCTTCCCTGACTTTCTCTTTGGTGTTCCTGAAGCTATTTATACATAGCTCCATTATGCTGCTGATCTCACTGCCTATACGTTTATCTGTTGATATGGCTACTTCCTCTGCTGGGCTGTGAGCTCCTTGAGAACTGGGCTTCTTTCTTACTTATCTTTTATCCCCAGAGCCTAGCCCAGTTCCTGGCACAGTGAAACAACCAAAAAACATTAACTGAATGAATCAATGAATGAAACCTCTAAGGTTGCTTCCTGCTCTTACATTCTGTCCTGCTGTGTTTGCCTTCATAAAACCTAGCAGAGTCCTTTGCATGTGGTGGAAATGCAATTTATGTCATGCAGGTGATGCCGTGGCTTGGAGCAGAAGAAGCTCCAAGGAGGAGGATAAGCGATGTTAGAGAAACTGGAACACTGTGCTGGCAGAGAGCTGGGCACTGGAAAGGGTAGTGGAGAGAGGCCAGAAGTCCTTTAGACAGTCATTAGCTCAGGACAGTTTTATTAGGTGTAGATGCTGGTCTCATGCACCTGCTGGAGACAGGTAAGGAGAGATACTCTGAATTTTCAATGTCATTTGTAGCCTTGAAGTGGGGAAGAGGGAAGACGTAGAGCCCTAAGTCAGCTTTAATGTCAAAACTGGGACTCTGAGGCAGGGGCAGGGTGGGCTGGTGCCTTCCTGAGGTGGGACCCCGGCAGAGATGGAGGCCGCCCCCCTCACCTGGATGATGGCAGTCAGGCAGGCTAGCGTTGCCGACACGTGCAGCCTCTCGGCCTCCATGGCCACTGTGTCCACATGGCTCTCATTGGTGGCATTGTTGAAGACCCGGAATTTCGACTCTGGGGCCAGCTGCAGACAGATGTTACCCACCAGGATGCTGATAACGGCAAATGTACCTGTGGTGCCCCACCCAGCCAGCAAAAGTCAGAGGTTTGGACCACACCCGTGGAAACCAGAAAGGGGCCCAGGAATGCTTCCTGGGCCCCATGCCTCCAAGGCTCCTCTCCAGCATAACAGTAACCGTTCACATCTAACCATGATCTACAACTCTTCAATGTGCTTTCACCCCAACTGTTAATATTGTTTTATTGGACACATGAGGAAATGGGCTTGGAAATATAAGCAGAGCCTGCGCCAGAAACAGGCCTTGTGATCAGGCCCTTTTTCTCCACCTCACTTAGCACCAGAGAACTCCATATGTCCCTGAAGTGGTCTGCTGGGACCATTCTGGGAGTTAGATGGTAATCTTCCACATCTGTTCAGCACTTTATGGCATTATCTTGTTCCACCAAGTCTTCCCCACATTCCAGGGAGGGAGACCCCACAGGTCATGCTAACTGAGCTCACGGAAGCTAAGTGGCTTCTCCAAGGTCACAGAAGACCTGGGACTGACACTCACAGTGATGGTCCCTCCAGGACCAAGCAGCACCAGCTAGAGGAGAATGCAGATGGGAAATCACCCCAACCCCCTTTGCCACCCACCGCCCATCCTCGTGGTCCAGGTCACCTGCCCGCTGAGAGGGGAGAGGCCTTACCTGGCACCATCTGGTGGATACCCCCCAGGAAGAAGTAGGTCAGGAGGGGGAAGAAGGAGGAGTAGAGGCCGTTGACTGCAGGAAGGTTGGCCAGCAGAGCAAACGCCATGCCTGCAGAAGACCGAGACAGTGAACGTCCAGGGGCATGGTTGGGTTATGGGGGTCACAGAGGATGGGGTGGGGAGAGAAATAGGCTTGGCTGAGGGGATCCCCTCACCTTGTGGGACCTGGATGGATCCACCGCTGATGCCGCCAAGAAGGTCAGGGATGATGTAGTCTTTGACCTTGTACTTGGGGAGCCAAGAGAGCACGGGGAGCAGCCTGAACACTGTGGTTTTGATCTTGGCCGAGGAACATCTGGAGGGGAAGAGGGCAGGTTTCCAGTTAGCACTGCACAGCTTGGACACTCTGAGCTGGGAATAGATTATAATATCCTGTTCTTGGTCATTCATCCATTCGTTCACTCATTCATGCAAAATTCAGTGAGCACCCACACTACGCGGCAGGACTTTCTTGAGAGCCATCACCGTGCCCTGGGCACCAGCTGGAGGTCTTCTGATTGCTGACCGCTCACCTGGGAAGTCTATAAGACTTGGCTTAAAGGCATGGATTTTGTGGTGGCTGAGCCTGCCGAGGTGTCAAGTCCAGCCTCCACCTCAGATGGCCTTTCTCTGGTCTGACTGAACACAGGCCCGGGCACCCTCTTCTGGGCTCCTGCAGCATTGTGTGTACCTTGTGTTGTAATTTCTTGCTTTTCATCTATCTCTCCCACTACACAGTAAACCCAACATGGAGAGAAGTCTGGCTCTCTTGTTCAGCTTTGTATACTTCGTGCATTACACTGGGGTGCTTAGTAAATATCTGTTGAAGAAATGAATGAATGAATAAGTGAAAGAATGGGTCTGAATTGAAACTCAGTCTGAGTGGGGGCTGCTGCCATATTTCTTGGAACTTCCCCCCCAAAGGAAGGCTCCACTGTCCCTGCAGGGTGCACCTCTGCTGACCTACCATTCTTTGTGTGTGATGACTCCAGTGCTGGAGTTCTTTCCCCTGTTAATTCATCAGGAGAGGGAAGAATGGGGAAACTGTTGGTTAACGCAGGGTGGGGAGAGTTGATCCCTCCCCTGTTTGCTGAACACCTTGAGGTCCTTTCATTAGAAACTCAGGAGTGGTAAAAACAAGGGCCTTCAATCTCAAGGGTGACAGCTGGTGGATTGATGACTAGAAGGGGGTGGGAGGCATTTGCTTTTCTTCTCCCAGCTGAGGGAACTCAAATACTCAGGGCCCATCTGGTGACTCACTGGCCCTCTCTGATTAGACCTCCTTTCCTGCCCAGCACCAATTCTTGCTCTTTGCTGTTGCTCAACAAATAGTTTCCCTGACACTGGGTCCCCTGGATGTCACCCAAAACTGAAATCAGCACAGACAATGCTTTGTACCCTGTAAAGTCTGGGTAGATTTTCTGTCCCAACCAGCACTTCAAGGAACAGAATCACCATCACTATCACCATCTGACTCCCTGGTCTCCTCTGCGGTGGGTAGTGCCTCTCCCATCCCTGGGACGGTGGATGGGGAGTTGGACTGGTAGTAAATAGCTTAAAGTATCTCTAAAGGCTTGTCCTAAGAGAGAATCAGGCCTGCAGGAGCTCTCTCATGTTTGTTTGTGGCAGGGAAAACTGGACTCGTGAATGGAGAGCTGGGTGGGGAAGAAAAACAACCCACTCGAGGGCTTATACATGCCCAGCCTTACTTGCAAGCCTGTCATATATTGAGCAAAGCAATCTGAAGCCTGAGAGAAGAACTGGGAACAGATGCCAAACACCCATACAGAGGTTCCAGAAGCCAGACGGGAAGTGGACAGAGAGATTAGCTTTCTAGACATTCATTCATTCATTCATTAAACAAATATTTACTGGAGCACCTTCTGTGTGCCAGGTACTGTTCAAGGCTCTCCTGCCAGCCACATGGGAATTGTTAGCTCCCTGCATCACTTTATGGTATCCATCATCCTAATCTTTTAGGACAACAGCAGATACCCTCATCCCTCCAGTACAGTAACAACCCAAACTTAAACTCTTTGGGCATAAAGACTGGCAGAGCCCACCTGCCTGAGGGACACAGCTGTGGCTATGGTGCCTGGATGCTAGCACCCAAGGTCTTGACTGTAACCGGGCAGAGATGGAGCCTCCCAGGAGACGTAGGGTTGGGCTGGGGCTTTTAGTGGAGACTCAAGTGGGTGATTCCCCCAGTCTGAACCAGTTCCACCTGCATCTCTACTTCAGTCATTGCCAGTGACCTCAATTCAGGTAACTGAATCAGCTGTTTCCCCAGGGGAGTGAGGAAGAGCAAACCAGACCCCGGTGAAGCCTGAGGGAGGTCTGCCAGACGTCTGGGAAGGGGGAAGATAAAGCTCGTAGCCTCAGGCTCCTGGAGTGTGGGTATAGATCACCTTGCGGAGCCCCCTCCTCATAGGCGTGGTTTCACTACCCGCCAGCACAGTTCCAGGGATCTGAGAGAGGAAAGAGCCCAGGGGCTGGTGAGATCACATCCTGGTAGGTACCTTTTAGGAGAGCCCAGGAACTTAGGGGCTGTCTTTGGGCATTGTGCGGACCAGGAGAAGGAAGGAGCATCCAGGAGGGAAAGAGGACAAAGTGCACGGGGGTTGGGGAGGCTTCAGATTTTTCTTGATAAGGAAAGGACAGGAGAAGGGACAGGAGCAGTAAAGGCTCTGCAGCTCCCCACCCCCATATGGTAGCATGCCCTTCTCCAGCTCCCTTAAGATCCCAGGAGAGACTTGAGTGGACTGAGAATATGGCGAGACCTCATGCAGGGGGTTGGGGATGGTTTACAGCCCTTCTGAGCCTGCGGATGGTCCTTGCTCCCACTCCCCATCCTCCTTGGGGGTCTCAGTAGAGATGAGGTGTAGGATCTCAAATTCAGGGTTCAGAATCTCACCTCCCCGAGGCTTCCCCACGTTCTGTCTTAGGGACACTGGTACTGGAGTCATGCCCTGGTACAGGAAGATTTTGGTGGGGAGTAGAAGAGAGAGGAATCTGGGCTCTGGGCCACATTACCTGAAGGCATTGCGAAGTTTTTCTCCCAGTGGGTATGTCCGATCCTTCTTCTCAAACTCATCATCGAAGAGGGTGAGGGAGTAGGTAGCTCTGTCTACCACGTAGCGGGGCCTGGGCTGGCTCATGTCTGGGACATTTACAAGCTTTGGGAGAAGCAGAGTAGGGAAGAACGAGGGGCATCCCTTCCCAGCGCTGGCCTGGACCTTCTCTCTCTAATCCTAGCTCAGCAGACTTTTATTCTGTCTTCCCCGCCCCCAGCCAGCAGGGTGCCTCCCTTCCCTCTTTCAAGTCTTTCTACCAGACTCACTTCTTTTGGTGGCCTTCCTTCCCAGACACGGATGATGCATACACCCACCCTGGCTGTTTTGCTTGGCACCCAGCACGTGGCTGGCACTCCACACCTGTTACATCACCGTCACCCCCGCTGAACACCAGGCAAAAAGGAGGTGGGAGTGCAAGGGTAGGAGTCACAGCTGGGATTCAGCAGGTTGATCCTCTCCCCCCTCCCCCTTACCACCCTCCCCACATCGTCCCGTGGTGTCCCCACAAGCCCCTCTGCCTCCCTAGACCTCAGTTTCCCTGGCAGAAAGTCTCATACCATTCAGCCAGTCAGCTTGGAAGAAAGAGAGAAAACAGCCTGCCTGGGGGCGGGGGATGGCTGAGGTGACCTCAAGAGGACCCTTCTTAAAGGAACCGCCTAGGACTTCACCAACAGATTTCCCCAGGGGGGCAATGGTGTGTTTGGGGAAATCAAGATGGTCTGCGGTGGCTGGCTCTCCCACGGCTTCCTGTGTCTAACCTTTCCCCCACCCTTGTGTACTGGTGCCTCTCCTCCTAGCTTTTTGCGCAACCTTGCTGACGTTCCAGGTGCTGAGCAGGGCAGGACTAAGTGCCAGGGCCCCTGAGGCCCAGAGGAGCTCCCTGCAGGGATCTTTCCCTCCTCCATCCTCCAACTGCTGGTCCGCTCTCCTGTCCCCTGCCCCCCAGAGCTGGGAGAAGCCCACCTGGAGGACCTCAGAGGAAGAAGGAGGGTGAGGAAAGAGATGGGACAGGCTTAGAGGGAGATTACGTCTGCGAGGTGGGGAGTGTGGGATGGCCGTGGCCAGTTTGGCAAAAGATTCAAGATGGAGTTAAGAGTGAGAAACCACACGGGGGGCTCAGGATGCTCCCCCACTGGCTTCCTAGGGGAGAACCTGGGTGAATGAGAGGTTATCAGAGGGGAGCAGGCTGGTTGATGCCTTTTGTAGAAGAGAATACCGGGGAAGAGGTGGAAAATGCATTAACTAAGGGCCCAGAAATCTGGGTTCTGGTGCTGGCTTTACTGGTGAGGCGGAAGGGGCAGCACTGGCTTTACTGGTGAGGCAGAAGGGGCAGCACTGGCTTTACTGGTGAGGTGGAAGGGGCAGCACTGCCTTTCTGAACCTCAGATTCCTCGTCAGTAAAACTGGGGTACCATGTCCACCTCACAAGGTTTTTTGAGGATCAAATGAATACATGGACAAGAAAGGCCTGTGTAAAATGTAAAGAGTGATGCAAACGTGAGTTGCTGTCGTGGATAAGACTGTGCCCAGGTGGATGAAGGTCAGGCTGGTGCATTCCACTCAGGGGGTCTCAGGACCCTGAGGCCCACCGGGACCTGTAAGCTTGGACTGGGTGTCTGGCAAAACCCCACGGATGCTACCCAACTGGCAGGGAAGTGGGGGAATGAGCCTGCCCACAGTGTCTATGCCCAGGCCCTTGCCTGGGCACTTAATATGCACCCAACAAATGCTTGTTGAGTGAATCAATAAATGCTGTTTCAGAGAAGACATGGGCAGAAAAGAATAAGAGCAATGGCACGTGAGACATTTCAATGGGAGAAGAGAGAGACTGAGTGGCATAAGGTAAACAGCACAAGCTTTGGAGCCAGAGTGACCTGGGTTCAAAGGTTCAGTTTCTTCATCTGTAAATGGGGATAATAACAGTCCCAAGAGTTTGCCATGAGGATTCAATGAGATCATGGGTGTGAAGTGGCTGGTCTTCCAAGGGCACCCAGTAAACCGTAACGGAGATGATTATTATGATTAAGATAGGAAGGTGCTTCCTTCCTCTTGGAAGAGACTATTCAGAGGCTTCCAGCCCTTTGCCTCCGGTAAGGCAGGATGGCCTCGCTCCTCCTTCCCCTTTCCACCCTCTCATTGGATCAGGAAGTGTCCAACTTTCTAGGTGCTTTGCCTGGCGGGCCCTATGGGAGCAATAAATGGGGATCGTGACCCTCTGGAAGAATCCAGAGCTCCAGCCCGGCTTCAGAGGAAGACTCATCGTTTGGGGAGTCAATGCCTGGCCACCGAACAGACCACTTGTAAAGGAATAGCCAGAATTTTCAAGGGGGCTGAACCAGAAGAGGGAAGAGGAGGCAACGGGAGATCTTGTTTCCATGTTAAGCAGCAGGCAGTGATACCCGAAGCCCCTTCCCAGGCTACTTTCAAAGACTCCGAGTTCTAGTGGTGTGTTTGTGGGGAGAGGGGTTGTCAATGTCTGATCCTACTAAACCTCCTAACCCGGCTCCCCCGCCCCATTCCCCCATTTCCTCAGTGACACCTTTCCCCACCCCGCACACTTCTCCCTGCCTTTTCCCTCCTGCCAGCCTCCACATTCTGTAGTTCATCAAATCCCATTGCTATTTCCTTCCGGTGTCTCTCTCAGGTCTTATCTCACACCTGGACTACTGCATTAGCCCTCTGACCGATTCCCCAGCCCACACCCCCTGCTCAGAAAACCTCAGCTTCCTCATTTCCAGGAGGATCAAGCCCAGACTCCTTATTCTGGCATGTTCGTCCTTACACCACCTGGCCTTGTTTTGGTGGACTCAGTAGATTTGTAGGTTGGGTCTGCCCACTCCATCCAAGCTGTCCACTCAGCATCCCCTGAGCAAGCTTCCTCAGTTTTCCCTCAGGGGCTCTGTCCACTCTTTCCTCCTTACCTGAGATGCCCTGACTCATTCTGCCTTTTTAGCCCTGCCCCTCCTTAAGACCTGCTAGGTTCCTCCTCCTCCCCTCTCCTCCCTCTCTTCCTTCTCCCTGCCCACCTGTTCCTCTTCTATGAAGACTTTCCTGACCACCCTGGCCTGGGATCTCTTTCTCCTTGAATTTCCTTTACTGGGACCTGTCCAGCCTGTACACCACTGTTGGCTTCCAGGGAAGGGAGGCAGGAAAGGGGGTGATGGTGTTGGAAATTCTTCTGAGAGCGCAGATGAATTTGGATGACGCAGGACTCTTTCTGCCCCTGTGGGCAGGCTTTATACAAATGGGATTAGATGCTAGGGGAGTTCCCTCTTACACAGGCTGACAGAGGAGAGAAGATCCCTTGCTTTACTGGAATGCAAAATCTGCCGCTTTTCCCATACGCTCTTCATCTTATTCCAGAAATAGGGTGTTGAAGGGGAGAAGGCTCTGGGAGCTTTCTTAATCCTGAGTGTGCACTGTGTACAAAAATGAGAGCCCAGCATCCCGTCAGCCACAGAAAGCTTGACCCAGAGGCAACCTGAGGACTAGGCAAGTCCAATTCTCTCATTTTGTGGATGAGGAAACTGAGTCTTAGAGGTGGGATGGGAACTGAACCAGGCCTTTGACTCCAACTCAAGTGCTCCTGTTGGAAGGGGCCCAGACCTTCCAGAGACAACCCTAATCCTGCCCTCTGGCATCCCTGAGTGGCATCAGACAACCCTGGTGACCTTCCATCCCAGCCAGTGACAGGACTTTCGTGAGGGCTCTGCTGGGGTTTCTGACTCCTCTCCTGGCCTTGGCTTTCCCAGGATAGGGACAGACAGAGTGGCAAATCTGCAAGCACGCAAGCTGCCCCAGCTCCTGGTGAGGAGGTGCCCTCGTCATACTTCCTAATTCCAAGAATAGGGGTTGAGGCAGGGTGGGGCTTAGGCGGGGAGGTTACTTCATCCCCAGCCAGTCCTTCAGGTCTAGGAGGAGAGGGGGATGGGACGGAGAGGCGGAAAAGGGTGAGCTGGCAGCGAGGTGGGGGCACCACCTCTCCTAGATGCTCCCCACGTTCTCAGAGAGTTCAGGGGCTCCCAGGGACCCCCAGAGGGGGCTCCTACAATGCTAGGTTAGGGGTGGGAAGGTGAAAGAGGGGGCAATAAAGAGAGAGAGGTATAGGGAACGTGAAGACTTGATCCCTAGTTAAACAAACACACAGCCTTGCCAAATGATGTCAGCATGGCTGAAAAAAGTCGAGTGCTCTATTGCCATAGGTGTGTATCACCGGGTCTGGCCTTGCATCAAACCGTGTCAGCCCCTCCACCGCTTACCATCCCCCACCGGATCAGGGATAAATAGCAGGTGCCATGTGACAATATTGAGGAACAAAAGGGTGCCCCTGCCCCCTCCCCCACTGTGGAGGTAAGGAGGGCGGGTCCTGAGTTGCTGGAGAGACCTAGAGGGGGGCCATGAGGCTTAGGGGAAGTAGAAGGTGAGACGGGAAGAGGAGAGGTGGGTGTACGGACAATTCCCCAGGCTTGGCAGGGGAATGGGGTCACATCTGGGGCAAGGGGGATCTGAAAGTCTTGCTAAGGAGCTGGGGGTGGGAACAAAGGGGAAATGGACTCTGTGGGGAGGGCACAGACCAGAGCAGAAACCCCTCTTGCGCTTCATCAAAATCTTAATTCCCCCACAGTGAACTCATTCAATAGAAAGCCCACTGGAATCTCCTCCAAGTCATATTTCTGACTAGGTCTGTCACATTGCCCATGAGAATACAGTGGACAGAGATGGGCTTGGGCATAGTGCCCAAGTTAATGCATAGAAAGTCTTGAAATGGTGCCTGGCCACAGTATGTGAGCAACAAATTCAGACTGTTATTGTTACTCCAATTATTCTGGAGGGGTCTCTTCCTTGTTCCTCTGCAACCTAGGCAAGTCACTCTGACTTTCTTGGCCTTCCTTTTCCCATTTGCTTCTACATGCCACACACCCTGCTTTCCCCATGCCCTTGTTCCTTCAAAATTTCCCAGGACTGGTGGGAGGAACAGCAGAAAATCTTTGTAGAAGAGGCAGGACATCTGGGGAGCAGGGAGGCAAGGAACCTGTCTGTGGGGTTTCAGTAGGTCTGGAGGTGATCCTGTCATTGTGGCCCAGGTTGGCTTCCTCCTCAGCGCTGCCGGGTGAGTGAGTGAGTGAGTGTGTGTGTGTGCGATGGGGGGGGGTGTTCTTTGATGTGCACATGTGCCAGGCACGGGAGCAACCCCAGCTCGGCCAACGCAGCTCGGGCTTCTTATCACTGGTCTCTACCTGGGCGATCGCTGTGTTCTGGGCAGAGGAAAGGTCACTTTCAGGTTTCCCCTTTGCTCTAGCTGCTGATTCCTCCCCGCCTCATCCAGGGTGGGAGCCAGAGGGAAAGGGCCACCTCTGAGTAACAGCGTGGGTGGGATGAGAGCTGGGGATAGGAGAGGAGGGCTGGGGTCTCAGCTGGTGGTCACATCCCTGGCAGGAAGGAGTGAGGGTATAGAGGGCTGTGAATTTCCAAGGCATTTTATCACTACTCCTTTTATTTCTACTGTCCCCATGTTTCTTGGGAAAATTTCCCACCCCCTCTTCACCCCAGCCTAATTCAGTAATGTGAGGGGGAGCATAAGATGTCCCTGAGTTGCCTTCCTGCTCTCTGGCTGTTCTAGGGACTGGTATCCCCTGTAGGGGAGAGAGTCACTGCTACCTGCCCAAATCCCCACTCCTTATCTCTAAGCCTGCTCACCCCTTCCTCTCTGCTCTCCCTGCTGGGGATGGCTGCTGGGCTGAGGAAATAAGCTCCAGCAGAAAGGCACTTTCCAGCAGTGATACCTGACCAAGGTCATGGGTCCTTGAAATGGACATTTAAGGTTAGATTCCTAGAGGTCTGTAAGGAGACTAGGGTTAGTCTCACTTGGAAGTAGGCGAGTGTACAAGGACCTCAGTAATGAGCCCGCTGCTCTGGTTCAAGGAATGAAGAGCTTGCTCAGTGCTGAGCTGGCCCCTCATTCCCTCAGGGAGCTCACTGGGATCAGGTTTGGGTTGTTTGATTCAGTTCAGCACACGCTCACTAAGTGCCTAGTATGTGCCCATCCCTGGGAAGACTCTGGACATCAAGAGATAAAAAAAAGAGTCCACCTCTACCCCCAGGCTTTATACGGTTGAGCATTCCGGACAGTCGACCAGGCTCTGGGAGGTGCCCGGGAAGCCCATCCTGGTGGTGAAGGAGCCATGTGCGCTGGTCTCGGTGCTGCCCAAGGAGGGTCCTGCCAGGTTCTGAATGCCAGGGCCAAGGGAAGGATGGGGAGGGCTGTGGGGCTCTGGGAGAGGGGTGTCCATGTGAGTGAAGCCATCGGGAGGATAGCCCTCTCTTGGTTTGCCTTACTTGGGATGCTGTGCCGCCCTGAGGGGCACGGCCTTCCTCCCGGTGCTCAGACCCAGTGGAGTCAAGTGTCACGGGGGGGTGGGTTGTGCTAGAATGATAGAAGATTTGCTTGGCCTAGCCTGGGGAGCCCGTGGGCTGATTTTGAGGAGTGGGGGCACTGCCTGAGGGTGATTTGCGGCCCCTCAGAGCTGCAGGATGAGGAGTTAGGAGGCTGGAAGCCAGTGGAGCTGGCCCCAACCCTCCTGAGTTGAAGCATACACCTGGGAGTCAGGTCACTGGGTCCTGCTCCTGCCTGCCTGATGGAGCCAGACCCTTGCTCACCCTCTCCTAATCCTTACTTTCCCCTCCTTCCACCTCCTCCAACCTCTCAGGACTCATGGAGACACTGGGGACACATGCAGCCCATGCAGGGGCCTCGAGCTGGTGGAGAAGCGAACGAGTGAAAGAGGAAGTCTGGGGGGTAGAAGGAGGGGTCGACAGCCACACAGAGCAGGCCGGTGAGCCAAGCATTAAGAGCTTTTGGCTTCCAAGACTTGAAAAGAAAGGGAGAGGTGCAGCCAGCAGCTTCAAAGGCTGGCGCCCCGAGGAAGTCCCAATGTTTTTGTTGTTTCCTCTGCAAAGGAAAGAAGCCCTTGCAAAGGAGCAGGCTGTTTCTCCTCACCTCATTTGGGGGTCCGGCAGACCTCCTCCACCGGAGCTTCCATCCCACAAGCTCCCTTCGGCCCCCTGCCCTGCAGCTGAGGTCCTGACATGGGAGTGAGGACCCAATGGGCTTCTCCGAGGTGAAGGGCTGGGGGCTGCTCTCAGACCCAGGGAGTCCAGAGCCTCCTTCCCACTTGTGCCCAGGTTGGCAAACAGCCACCGCCATGATCGGCTGGTTCCTGTCATCCCTCCTCTCACTGCCCCTGGTGCCCGCCCTCTTCCAGAGATGACCCCCAGCCCAGGGGGTGGGCTGGGTGGGGCTTACCAGTGGGTGAGCAGAGCTGGCTGGGCAGGGCTGCAGGTGTGTCTGGGGAGCAGGCAGCCGAAAGGTGTTCCAGAGGTGTGCGAAAGGGCTCTGCTCAAATAATCCAGGGAGGCGTTTATAAATAACTTTACCTCAGGGCCACAGGGTGAGCCCCGGCTTCCGATTGGCTCAGAGGGGAAGTGGTTTTGAACACTACACCATAGCTAAGCCTGAGGAGATAGGAAAAGGAGATAAGGGAAGAAAGGTCCCAAATGAACAGCCCTTTTTTTGTTTTACCTGAGGAGCAGGGCTGTTTGATGGGAGCTTGGCACTTCCTAAATCCACCCTGAAGACAATAGGTCACATTCAGCGGGGCCCCGGCCTCACAGGCTCCCCCAAGGCGGCCAGCCGAGGCTGAGCAGGGGACAAGGCAGACCCCTCTCCGAGCTTGCGTCCTGTTGCTTATGGGGCTGAGGGTCAATCCAAATAGCTTCTTGGACAATGGGACCCATTGAGGCCACCAGGGAGGTGGGGTCCTGGGGCTGCTTGCTTTGAATGTTGGAGGGAGGGGGGTGTTGAAGGGGGACAGTAGACCTCTGAACACCCCTGAGGAAGGCCACAAGCCATGTTTTGGGAGGCCTTGAGGGTCCTTGAGAGGTTTGGGGCTGTGGTGGAGACCTGGTTCCCAGCTCTGTCCTCAGCCTTAAGTCTCTTGTAAGCTCTGTGCCTTGATCTATCCACCAGTGCAATGGGGAAAGTATTCCTTGCCCTCCTAACTTCCCAGGTAGGGTGCAGGGGGTGCATGGGGGTTTGGGATATGGTAAAGGCGCTCAAGAAACTGGACTTACAACAATTATATGTAAGGCGACCTGAAGGCTAGAAAATCTCTAATTCATAGGCCTCTGTCACTTCCATGAATGAATGTCCACCTCGGTTGTGGTTCTGCTCAGGCTGCTGCCTGCCTTCTGGGTTAGAGCTGCCCACCTACCCCATGCCCACTGAGCACTGTGGGAGAACCTCAGAAAGGGCAGACAGCTAGGTTGGGGGAGTTTCTTGACATATTTCCTGAGAAGGGGAGTCCCCCGCTGGTGGCAGGAGCCCCTTCCTTCATGCATCTGGGGCTGCACTGCCTTAGCCTGAATTGTCCTCCCACCTCTCCAGAAGACAACAGAGGCTCTGAGGTGGGCTGGAATCAGTACAGGGGGCTTCAGTAAGGTACCCTGGAAGTTAAGGAGAAAGTCCCGCTGAGAAATGAGCTAGCTTCAACACATAATAGGGACTCAATAAATATTTGTTGAATGAATAGAAGAATGAATTGTCTGCAAGCCCAGCCCAAGGGAGAGTCTGTAGATGCATTGCTTGTGGGGACTAAGGAAACACCCAAGGTCACTCAGAGTTGTCAGGGTGTAGCTAGGGGCCTGAACATGACTGACGAAAGCTGGAAGGCAAGCCACCCAAGCGTGTCCTGCCACCTGCTGAAGGCAGGATATGTGCATGGACACTTCCTCCAGCAGCCCTTCCCCAGGCCCCTGCACTGGCTTAGCTGCCATGTTCCCATGGTTCCCTCTGCTTCACGGTGGTAATAGTACACTGATCACAATGGATGGAAGTTATGCATTCAGTTGTCAGTCTTTCTCCAAAGACTGTGAACTCCATGAGGAGGGCAGGGAAGCGCCTGTTTCGTTTACTTGCGTATGCCTACCACATAGCCGAGTGCCTGGCACTTAGTAGAAGTTCAATATAGATTCGTGGAATGGGTGAATGACTGTGTGATGGAATCTTCAAACAAAGTAGAGCCAGAGGGCCAGAATTTGCCCATGCATCTCCAGCACTGTCCAGTGGCATGGGTAGCATGACCTGTTCTAAACCATGAGTGGACAAGTTATCAGATTCTCCCTATAGCCAGGTCTGGGACAGTGACAGGTGACAGTGGCCACCAAGATCGAACAACTAAGATCCCTTGCTTGGATACCATGCCTGCCAGGGAAACCTTTTGGTTGTACTTTGGTTCCTTCAGTGCAGAGAATGCACTGCCCAATTGACTGGAGCATCTGGGGATGCCTGCAGGTACCTTTTTCTCTTTTAAATGACCCATGAACATTCTGGTCTACTAATTGGTCTAATGTGAGTTTTGTTCATGTGAATCAGTCTCCCCTGAGTCTGATTGACTTTTGATAATGACACTGGGCTTTCACACAGGTTATCTGGTTTAATTCTCATAGCAACCATGTGATGTAGGCATGTTACTCTCATTTTTCAGAGGAGGAAACAGGTTGACTAAAGTGAAATAACTCACCCAAGGTCACAAAGACCTGGATGGAAGAGGCAGGAATCTAATTTGGATATTATGGCTTCAAATCCTATGCTTAGTCCATATTATCACTTTAATTTTTGAACCTACAAAGCGAAGGATGGCATGCATCCACCTTATAAAACTCCACCTTTTAGACACTTTCAGCCTCCCCATCAGGTATATCTCCCAAGGTAACTTGGATGAAGACGACAGAGGCCTCCAGAATATGTTCTGGGGCTGGGAACTTGTTCACTCTCCTCCCCAATCCTTCTCCAACTGTCTCGGCAAAGTTCTGGGCAGGTAGATCTTGTATAATAGAGACAGAAAGCACAGATGAGCCGTGAGGGTCCTCTGAAGTCACCAAGGGAGATGGACAGGGGCCTCAGGGTCTGGGGACAGTCATGGGAGGGAAGCCCAGGAAGGAGGAAGCCAGACCAGAGGCTGGAAAAGCAGAGGACAGGAGGGAGAGAGGCTGATGACTCAAAAGGGTATCTTAGGGGTATCTTGGATAGAATTAAACTATGGGACAGAGTTAGGGCTGGTGGAGGGAAAACAAAACTATGGAGAGATAGACAGATGGCAGAAATGAAAACACAGAGAAGAAGAAGCTGACTCAGAAACCAAGAGCAAGGGGCAAAGAGCACATCCACATCCTAGCAGCTCACAGTCTTGGTTTTCGTTAAATCATTGTCTGATTTTCATGGTGAAGGCATTTAAGCATCAACCCTATACCTTTCTCTGGAGCATATAGATTCTCCTTTGGTAACAACCTACTCCAGCCTCACCCCTAGAGTTGAAAACTGTATTTGTTCATCCATTCATTCATTCACTTAAAAACTACTATCCAGTGCCAGGATGCTGCCCTGGGGATACGGAGATCAATAAGGTCCAACCCCTGCCCTGAGAAGATCCCACTCTGGGGGGGAAGACAGGGAGGTGAAGAGACCATTGTCACATGGGAACACAGAGTGCCATGGCCATGCAGAGGAGAGGCTGAGGAGATGGGGTGTGGTTGGGAAAGGCTTTCCCCAGGAGGGGACACAGAAGGGCCTATATGTCCAGAGCCTGAGACCTGAGTTCTAAACTCCACGTGGCCACTCCCAGGAGGAAGTGGGGTAGGGACTGTCCTGGAAGCACTATTTTTATAGGGGGAGTCCCAGCTTGTCCCCAAGACTCTGACTCCCAACTCCATCCCAGGTTCTCTCTTCAAAGCCCATCCCTGAGTTCCTGTCTGACCAGAGCTCCAACCCTATTCTTCAGCACATCTTACAGCGTGCGCGTGTACAAACACACATACGCTCATACCAAACAGATTTTGGGGATTTACTGAGTTACGCAGATAAAGCCAAAGTATTCATAAAGTTCCCTCCTGACACATGTCACCTTTGAGCTGGTCCAGTTAAGAAACAGCTAGTTTTCAGATTAGCAAACTGAGGCTAGACTCCAAGAAGGAGATGAATCCTGCCACCTCTGGCCTTATCTGCACCTGCTGGCTTCTTGCACCTGTGCCCTGCATGGGGCCTGGGCCAAGGGTGTGGGCAGGATCATGTTTTGGGCAGAGCAGCCCAGTGGCTTAAGCAAACACCTCAAGGCTGGAGGCAGAAAGATCTTCAGCACCTTGGCCTGCAGTGGCAGGATCTGACCTGGCCCTGTGGCTGCCAGTTTCCTGAGTACACAGGATCTGGCAGGTCTGCAGAGATACTCAAGCAGAAGCCAGTTCTCACCTCTCTTCCCAGGGAAGCCAGGGGCTCAGTGCCCCAGCAATGAGCATCTTAGACCGGTCAGGAGACAGGGGAGGCGAGGTGAGTGGCAGTGACGCCAACCTGTGTTCGGTCTTTTAACTCAGAGAACCTGAGCTCCTGCCATGTGCCTGGCACTGTGCTAGGTACTGGTGACCAAGACCCAGGAAAGCCAGTCCTCGGGAGGCCAACACTCTGAAAAGAGTAGGCAGAGGGAGGCTTCCCAGAATATACACGGTCACAGGGCTGGGGGACAGCATGTTGGAAGGAACCTAAGGGTGGGCTCTGAAGGGTGGAGGGTAAGGACAGGACCTGTCTGGAGAAAGTCAGACCAGAGCTGGCCAAGACCCCCCAGCATCTGAGGCCAGAGGAACGGGAGTGTCGCTGAACCATAGAACTGGGAGAGGAAGAATGGGTCTTCTTAGTGCTCTGAGTCACCTCCCTCATTTTACAGATGAGAGACCTGAGGCCCCAGAGACGGGAGGGACCTGCCCAAGGTCACCCAGAGAGGCAATGTCAGACCCAAGGCAGGACTCGACCCAGGACCCCAGCCTGCCTCTCCAGCCTGGCCCTGAAGCCCGAACCAAGCTCTCTCTCCACAAAGTGGGTAGGAGATTACTTGGTGACCCCTCCCCCTTCCTTCTCAGTATCACTTAGTCACTCTCCAGAGATGCTGGATATCCAGAGTGCTGGCTGCAGAGGGACTGCCCTGCTCGTTGGGCACCAGCCACTTTGTTAAGGGAGAGGTTTGGGGGAAACAGGTCTACAGTGCCGGGCCTGGGAGCCCAGGGGATGCGGCTCCCAGGTGCACTGGTCCTGCAGGCTCCACACGGAGACGATTCTGCTCAGAGCCAGAAACTGGTGGACTGGGTGAGGGTGTTCAAGGCGCTTCACACTGCCCGGTAATGCTGCGAATGAGGCTGGAGGTGAGGAGGGGGTGAGTTCCAGACTATTAATGTTGACTGCAATTCTGGCTTCGGGCCCGTAAGCCAAGCACATATTAACCTGGTGTAGGGGCTGCCTCCAAGGGTGGGGTATAGAGGAACTAAACCCCCAATTCTAGGAGAGCTGAGATAGCTGGAGAAACATGGAATTGACAGTCTTGGTTCCAGGGCCTTGCCCTAGCTCCAGGGTCTAGCTTAGGCAGCAAGAGAATTTGGTCAGAAGATAGAGTTCTGTTGACCTTGGAAAGTTATCGATAAAAATGATGCCTCCCCGTCTCCCCTTTCCTATCCCGCGTTCTCCAGAAGAGTAAAACTGGAAGAGATCTATCACTCACCAGCCAGTCCAGTCCTCCCAAATCTTCCTTCCCATCACCCCTGACCACACAGGCCTCTCTTCTCTAAGTGCTGACAGCTGTGCTCCCTGAACCCCAACCAGCCAAAGGTGAAGTGTTCTATGTCTTCTAGGTGTTGTCTCCCTAACAGCTCTCTTAAGTCAGTGACTGTGTCACATGTACTTGAGAAGCATCAGGACATAGCGGGAAGAACAAAGACTTTAGGCTGAGATCCTGACTCTGGGTTTGCTGGTCATGTGATCTCGGGCAAAGTATTAACCTCTCTGAGGCTCAGTTTGTTCATCTGTAAAAGGGGACACATGGCAAAAAGGAAGTGCTTTTGTAAGGCAAGTTCCTTTCCTTCAGGCATGACCGCCTGGCTGTTTGCCCATCTCCATCATCTCTCCACTACCCACTGCTCTCAGCCCTTTGGCCACACCCCAGCCAGGTGACAACCTTTATCACCTTTGCACCATGAATGACCTTTGCTCCCTTGTCTCAAGAGCCAGGAGTGTTGAGCTCCGACTCGCAGGCCTTGCCCTCCCAGTCTCCCAGGGATGCAGCCAAGTGGCAGAATGGGTTCGAGAAGGCTCTTCTCCCAGGTTGCTGTAACAGAGCAAAACCATCAGGACATTATCTGCACCTGGGCCTTGGAGCTCCCACCCCTCTGCCCCTCCTGCCTCTGGGAGGTGCCAAGTGGGGAGTGTGTGAGCGGGAATGTGGGTGTGTGTGTCCGTGATGTGGGTGCTGGACAAGAACAGGGATGCTGCGGGCTTCCCTGGTGGCGCAGCGGTTGAGAATCTGCCTGCCAATGCAGGGGACACGGGTTCGAGCCCTGGTCTGGGAAGATCCCACATGCCGCGGAGCAACTGGGCCCGTGAGCCACAATTACTGAGCCTGTGCGTCTGGAGCCTGTGCTCCGCAACAAGAGAGGCCGCGATAGTGAGAGGCCCGCGCACCGCGATGAAGAGTGGCCCCCGCCTGCCACAACTAGAGAAAGCCCTCGCACAGAAACGAAGACCCAACACAGCCATAAATAAATAAATAAAAATTAATTAAAAAAAAAACACAATGCAAAATATATACACACATGTGAAAAAAAAAAAAAAAAAAAAGAACAGGGATGCTTTCCTGAAAGGGAGTGGGACTCGGGGCATGTATACACCCTTGCTTTTGCTCCCTCCTCATCCCACATGTTCCCCAATGACCCTCTGCCTGTGGTGCTTTGCCTCGCCCTGCTGTAGCTGTGGGCTGGTGGGCTGGGGTGAGTCCCCTCACGCTCTGGGTCCTGGAGCCCTCCTGCCTAAGGAATAAACCAGACTCTCTAGGGCTGAACTGCACTAGGCGTGGGCAGCCCTTGCAAGAACAGAGTCTTGCAGCTGGGATTCCCCTCAGTTCATGTTGGAGAGAAGGGATGGTGGAGGGGAAGATGTCTACCCTGAGTTTTTCCCCAGGGGCTGTGTTTGGGGGACAAGTCCAGAAAATTATCCCCAAAGTAAGCCTCTTTTGCTGTGTTTTTTTCAACCCTCCAAGGTCAGGGCACCCAGCACCCTGATTCCTCCCTCTCCTTCCTCAGAACCACTCACAACAGGCTCAGGCAGAGGTAGGAGCATGGTCAGGGGTAGGTTTTCAGCCCTAGAGAAAGGGCTTGTCCATTCTGGGTGGGGGACTGGGACCAAGTCAGTGCTTTAGCCTGGGACACATTCAGGGTTTCTCAGCCTGGTCAGTCCTGACCAGCCTGAACCCCATTCTCCCTCTGGGAGTCAGGGGGGTGTGAGACGTTCATGGAGTTCCCCGAGGACGTGGTCCCAGCGTGCCGGTGCAGGAGGGGACCAGGGGCCAGCCCGCTGGGACCTCAGCTGGGGGCACTTCTCTGGGTCTCCCAGCTTAACAGGCAGAGGTGGGTATGACGGAGGCTGGCTGAGTGGCTCTGGGGGTCCAAGGCTCAAGAAGTACACATTCTAGCCCTGGAGTGCAGGGAACAGGCCACAGCACGAATGGGTTCTGTGGAGTCCTCAGGACAACTCGGTTGGCTGGGGCTAGTTCCTGTCAGCTCTCCAGGGCTGGCTGCGCTCCGGCCTGGGCTGCTCACAGAGCCGCATTGTTCTCCGGCAGCCTCTTGAGCATTTAGCTTGTTTTGTCCTGCTGGTACATTCGTTGGCTGTGATTCCCACTGAAGACATCTTCAGGGACAGGGAGGGCGCCAGGCTTGCGGGCAGGACCTGGACTGCTCCACCGAGAAGGGAGCTCAGAGCAGTGGGGCCTCGTCGGCCTTCGATGTGACCCTTGGGGCTGTTTGCCAAGAGCAGCAGCAAGTCCGCCTGGATGTTCTGATGCCACTGCTGGCCCTGGGCAAGGAGGCTGAGAGCAGACTCTGCCACCAGAGTGTCCTGGGATTGGCTCTGGCTCCCTAGAAATAAGCGGTGTGATTATGGGCAAGTTACTGAACCTCTCTGAGCTCTCAGTTTCCTCATCTTCAGAATGCGAGGAATAACAGGGTGATATCGGGAAGATTAAACAAGTAACGCATGACGTGCATTTAGCACAGGGTCTGGCAATTTCCACAGGGCCCACCCCACCCACCTTGTCCTTTCTCTTATACGCTGTCCCCATCCAGCTTGAAATGTTCTCCCTTCCCTTCTCAGTTCTCCAGGTCTTTCGGCTCAGACCACATCTCCTCCATGAAGCCGGCCCTGTTTGCTCTGATTGCACTCACATTCCTGTAGTTCTCTCAGGTGATAACCGCAACTAGACACTTGACCACTTGACCAGGTGCTCTTAGGGATTTGGCTCTAATGGTTTACACGAGGCTACCTTCCTGGAGCATAGGATTTGGGTGTTTTGCTTCTATTGTGTCCTTCACAGACCAAAATCTACTAAGCCTATTAATATGAGTGCTTACCTATGGACTGAGAGCCCATCCTGGGTCCTGCCCCAGGGCACTTATAGAAGAACCGTCATTTATTGTGGTTTCAGCCTTGCTCTGTGAAGGTCCAAGGGTTCCAAAGAGGTGCTTCATTTGCAGCCACACCCCACCAGCTGGTGAGCCCATAATATTGTTACTTACCCACATTTTGCCTGCTTGAGCCCCCTCCCTCTGACTCAGGGCCTGAATCCCCTCCTGGGCTGCAGTTTCTTGTGGGTAGGCTTGGGAGTCTCCAGGGGTCTCCGGGTGGCTTTTTCTGCTCCAAACTCATCCCTGCTGTCTATTGCCCCCTCACCATGGAGAGATGGTTCCTCCGGGGAGTTCTGCTCTGCTGCTTCCCGGAGCTCCTGCCTTCGAGGGTCCAATGTCTCAGTGCACGCTGCGTCTGGCAGCCACTCCATGTGTCCCACAGGAGCATGGGTGGTGGCTTCTCTCCAGTCTCTGTCACATTGTGTTGGCCCAACCCTGGTGATGCCGTGGTGCAGACTGTTAGCACTCTACCACCAGAGACAGCATTACCGTGAGGCACACGGCAGCAAGCTGGACTCCATTTCCCAGCCTCCCTTACCATGTGACTGAGCCCTCACGGATGCAGGGTAGAATGAGGTGAGCGCCTTCCAGGTCTGGGCCTTAAGATGTTGGGCGTGTCTTCTCCACACTCTTTCCTCCTCCAGCCATACTGGTGACCTAGCACCTACCATGCATGATGATAAAGGCCTGGCAAGTGGGGAAGCAACAGATGGAAGGGATCTGAGCTCATGAATGACCTCATGAAGCTGAGGGCTCCAGTAGCCTGCTCACCTTGAGACCGCTGTAGGAGAGAAAAACTCCTATATTCTGCCATCCACTGTGCTGGGGTTCTCTCTCCATTGCATGGCAGCTTAGTCTTTAACATACACAGAGGCCCCGAGTGTGATGAGAACACAGCCCCTTCAGCCTCTGCTTGTGGTCCTGCACCCTGTCTGTGTAAGGGCTGGATTCATCCCCAGGGCTTGGCTCAGGAGAGAGGATGTAGAGGCCCATTTCCTGGGTTCTCCTTCTCTGCCCCAGAGACTTGACCACAGGAACTCTTCCTCTCCTGTAAATAGAGGACTGGAGGGCCTCTGATTCACCAGCTCATCAGACATACCCAATCTCTGGATCCCAGTTTGGGTCAGCTGGGACTCCCAGCCCTGTGTTTCACCAACAGCAGAATCTTTTTTTTTCCCTTTCTCTTTCTCTCTTTTTAAAAAAAAATTTTTATTGAATTATAGTTGATTTACAATGTTGTGTTAATTTCTGCTATACAGCAAAGTGATTCAGTTATATATATATATAATATATATATTATATATATATATATTCTTTTTCATTTTCTTTTCCATTATGGTTTATCATAGGATATTGAATACAGTTCCCTGTGCTGTGCAGTAGGACCTTGTTGTTTACCAATCCTATATACAATAGTTTGCATTTGCTAATCCCAAACTCCCAATCCTTCCTTCCCCACCCCACCTCCCCCTTGGCAACCATATGTCGGTTCGCTATGTCTCCAACAGCAGAATCTTTATAATTGATATCCCCAGTTAAGGAGAGCCTCCTTGGACGAGGGCTCAGCCCTCCTGCTTGCCTCACCTCTGTCTCCTGCTTAGAATGAGAAGATAGGGGAAGGGTTGGGAGTCTCTAGGGTCGAGAAAGAACCCTGTGGGTTGGTAGCTTCTAGTCTCGTAGAGTCTCCCTGGGACTCGCAAGTAGGTGAGAAATGGAGTTGTGTTACTGAGATTAAGAAGAAATGTTGCTCGGGACTTCCCTGGTGGTGCAGTGGTTAAGAACCCGCCTGCCAATGCAGGGGACAGGGGTTTGAGCCCTGGTCCAGGAAGATCCCACATGCCACGGAGCCACTAAGCCCGTCGCCACAGCTACTGAGCCTGTGCTCTAGAGCCCGCGAGCCACAACTACTGAGCCCATGTGCCACAACTACTGAAGCCCACGCGCCTAGAGCCTGTGCTCCGCAACAAGAGAAGCCATGGCAATGAGAAGCTCGCAAACTGCAATGAAGAGTAGCCCCCGCATGTGGCACACAAAGGTAACACATAATGGAGTTCAAATTCAAATCCAAGCAGTCTGTCTTAGAAGTCAGTCCTCTAACTACTTCATAATATTAACTTGCTAATTATATTAGACTACAACATTCACAAGCAAGATAGGTATACACAAATGCCATATTTTGCTTGTTTTCCTTATACTGTAAAATTATTATCATATGAATAACTAGCACCACCCTTTCTAATTTTCCTTCTACTTTCCTCTAATTTTCTTTCTAATTTGTTCAAAATGAAACAAATGACAAATCAACTTATTTACAAAACAGAAACAGACTCACAGACATAGAAAACAAACTTATGGTTAGCAAAGGGGGAAGGGGAGGGGGAGGGATAAGTTAGGAGTATGGGATTAATAGATACACACTGTATAGCACAGGGAACTATGTTCAGTGTCTTGTAATAACCTACAATGGAAAAGAATCTGAAGCTGCACACCTGAAACACAATATTGTAAATCAGCTATAGTTAAATATAAAATAAAATAAAAAAATAAAGTGAGGTGCAGACATCAGTATCCATCTAGGCCAATACGTCAGTCAGCATCATATCATGAACAAGAGGTCAATATTTGTTGTAGTTATCTTTTTCTTTCGTGATAAGTTTTATACACAACAAAACGCACAAATCTCGTGTGCCAGAGATGAGTTCTGACAAACGCATACACCTGTGCAACTCAAATCCATATCAAACTACAGAACATGGTGATGACTCCAGAAAGTCCCCTCATGCCCCTTCCTCATAAGTGCCCCCCAAAACCAAAACCAAACAACTCTTCTGATTTCTTTCTACCATAGATTAGTTAGGCATTTCTGTAACTTTATTCACATAAATGAAATCATACAATAGGTACTCTTGGGAAGGCTTCTTTCCCTTAGCATAATGGGTCCTGCATTCTTTGTGAAACAGTCTGTTTTATATAAAGTCAGACTTTTTTTGAACCACCGGAAAACAAGTCCCCAAATCTAATCTTCATTACGTGCAGGGACACCGTGTTTACAAAGGCATGATCAACATCTCAGCGCCCATTCTGTGTGTCCTTGAACGGCTAAAGGTGAATAGGGCTGCCCCCCCCCACCCCCTCCGGAGACCTGAGCGTGTGGTGGAGGGAGTGCAAGCTTTCTCAACCGCAGCCTCCTTCTGCGGCTGCGAAGGAGCTGCCCTTTCGGGCACATCCACCCCTTACATCTTCTTCCCACCCCAGGCACTGAGGACTCTGCCTTCTTCTCGCCCTCCCCCTCCTCCCTAACCCACACCAGGAGGATCTGATAACCAGTCATTTACACTAGGTAACTGATAGTCCGGTTACACTGTAACTGGACCGCCTTCCACCGAGGTGCTGCCTCTGCCGGTATTGACTTGTTCCGACTTTTATCTCCGAATGGGGCCGACAGGCTCCCAGCCCTGTGCCTCTCCGACTTCCACCGAGGCTCCCTAAGGACAGGGAGTCCTGACCGCGTCCCCGCAGGGGCCGATGTGCTCAGTAGGCGCAGCGTCTTTAAATACATGTCATAGATTTTTAGTCATTCTTAGAATTAATCACGGGTACAGCACGGAAACTTTGATGGGATACAGACAATGCTGTGATGGGAGAAAGATGCGCGGCGGGGCGCGGGGGCGGACTGATCTGTCGGCTGCCGGTTCCGCGTCCTTCCCCGAGGGGAGGTGTGTCACTATCCAGAGCTGACACGCAAAAAATAGTCATACCGAATAAAGGTTTAAACATATTGAGAGACCTAAAGGCAGCTGCCAGAAGACTCAAAATAACAAAAGTTAGGAAAGGGGGGAGGGGGGACCCGAACAGTCTCAGGAGAAGTGTCAGTGAAGCATTGTGTGTTTCCTCAAAAGCACACGTGAATGAGGCATCCCACCACACCCTGTGTTGAGGTTTGTTTGTAATATGCGCCCCCCGGCCCCCATCCCCGCCGAACACCCTGCAGAATCGCTGAGTAAACACAAGGCTCTGGGATCTGCCAGGTTTTCCCCGTGGCTTGGGTTCTCTGACTCCCCGACCCCTACCCCCAGCAGGCCCTGTGGTTGAGACTTGGGCAAAGGCATTTCAGGCACTGGCGGGAAATGGCAAGTGGGATCTGAGGGACCCAGAAACCACTCTAAGTCCATTCTCCTGGCCCTGAAGGGAAATTCAAGTTGGCCCTTTTATCAGGACGTTGGTTGTGGGAGAGGGTGCCAAGTGGGCTGGTCCCCTCTCTGCAAACCCCACTCCCATCCCCACCCCCTCTGTGTCATAGCCTCTGCTTCCGGGGGCGCTGACTGAGCCGTGGGAAGTTTCTTTCTGAAACAAGTCCAGGTTCATCCTTGACGGGCTCTCTCCGCATCAGGAGGTCACCAGGAAGGGACACAGAACTCCCTCCTCTCTCCAGTCCTTCCCTCTCAGACCTGGGCTCCCTTCCCCCTTCTGCCCTAACCCAGTGGTCTTTCCCCCAGCCTCCACTCTCACTTTAACCACAGTTAGGTTTGTCTGACTTGGCTGTACTTTAGAACCACCTGGAGGGTTCAAAAAATAAATGTACAGATTCTTAGGCCTTGTTCCTAGATATTCAGAGTCACTGTGTCTCGGGGGACATGGTCATGAGTATTTTTGTAAACTATTCAAATACACAGCTAGGTAAGGGAAGCCCCGCCTTACCCCTAATCCGCCCTTCTTCCCTCAATAGCCTCACAGATACGTGTTTTGTCTCCTGGCACAAATGATGTGATTTTGATCGGTAATGGATGATTTTTCACATCATCACTTTTAAAATCAAATATTCTCTGAAACATCCCTCTGTCTCCTGTGCTGCTTCCACCCTGATACTGAAACTTGTCATCTCTGTCATCAGCGGTGTCCTTGAATAAGACATGTCCCTGTCTTCTGGAGCTGATCCTCATCTACTGAGGCTCTGAAGGCAGACCTCCCCTCGGGGAGAGAGAGCAGTTCCACCTAGTTCTAACCAAAAGGGAAGGGATCATACTGGGGACTGGCTCTGAACCAAACTCCTCCTCTGAACAACTGACCACTCTCATTCTTTTCTTGGGAGACTCTTCACAGTCCCCACTGGGAGGGGGGCATGGGTAAGGCACACCAACCTGTACCCCCCTGATCTGTCCCCAGGCATCCTCCCCCTTCTGAGCTCTTTAAGCAGGGGAACCAATAATACCAATTTGGTCTGAGATCTCTGCAGAGAAAATATGCACCACCAACAAACCTGCGTTAAGTTGTTGAGATCTAACCCGAGCCTAACCTTCCCAGGCATTTGTAATAGGGGGGAAAAAAAAGGAGAAGCTATAGGAAGACGATGAGCAGTACCTAAGCCTAAAATAAAATTCCAAACACCAGGGAAGGAGAGGTTATCCTGGATTGGAGACATCGTTGCAGCCACTTCCTACAGACCCTGCTGAGTGGATGGAGGAACTGTAAGTGTACGTGTGTGTTTGAATGATATACCTGAGTTACAGCTTGCAAGTTATTTCCTCCTTCTCTGGCAAAGGACAAATAGAGAAAGAGCCTACTAATACTGAGGGTGTTAAAAACAATGATTTCTATAGAAAACTCCTTTGAAAGGTCAGTAAGATCAAAAATATTTTTTTTGTTGTAAATGACCTTGTTTAAAGAGCTTCAGGCATTTTGTCCTTCGCTGGTCTAGCCCAGTTCCAGGCTAGGGAGTGAGGTAGTGAAACAGAGACAGGGGCCAAGAGCAACACCCCGATTAGGAGCCTAGAAGCCCCTCGTGCTACCAGTGGAACAACCACATCTCCGCCTGAGCTCAGCGCGGCTCCCAGCCTAAAGGAAAGTGGGAGCTTTAGCTGAGGGGCACCAGAACCCCAGGGATCTGCTTGCTCCCTGGAGCTCTAGCTGGAATACATCAGCTCCAGCTGCCCTGAGCCTTCTCAGGAAAGGACTCACCCAATTACTGAGCGCTCCAGGTACTGCCTGCGGGCTAGAGTAGACCTGCTGCTGTTCCAGGCCCTGGGGACTTTTGACAGCTCCCTGTATTTTCTCCTCCAATTTTACACTCCCCAAACACCGCGCTTTTTCAGATCTCTCATACACAAAACATTCTTTCTTTGTGTGTTATTTTTTTCTGCTTATGAAAGTAATTCCTGGGCTTCCCTGGTGGCGCAGTGGTTGAGAATCTGCCTGCCAATGCAGAGAACGCGGGTTCGAGCCCTGGTCTGGGAAGATCCCACATGCCGCGGAGCAACTCGGCCCGTGAGCCACAATTACTGAGCCTGCGCGTCTGGAGCCTGTGCGCGGCAACGAGAGGCCGCGATAGTGAGAGGCCCACGCACCGCGATGAAGAGTGGCCCCCGCTTGCCACAACTAGAGAAAGCCCTCGCACAGAAACGAAGACCCAACACAGCCATACATACATACATACATACATACATACATAAAAAGAATGTAAGCAGACAAGAATATCATTAAAAAAAAAAAAAAATTAAAAAGAAAGTAATTCCTGCTCACTGTAAAAATTTCAAACAAAATAGTAATGTGCAAATAAGAAAGCAAAAGCCTCCGTAATCTAATTTTCTGAGATAACCAGCCTTAGCAGTTGAGGATACACCCTTCCAGATCTTTCTCTAAGCATACACAAACAGCTTACACATGCCATGCTATTTGTTTCCCCACACCTTTGCTCATGCTGTCTGCACCCGCTTCCTGGAATGCCCTTTCTTCTCTCTTGCCAGGCTTACCTTTACACATACTTCTGAACTCAGCCCACTTTCTCCATCTGTCGTCCCCCAGCCTGGACCAGGTGCCCCTCCCTGGGCTCCTAGAGCCCCTGCACAGCCTTATCAGAGCACCTACCACAGTGAATGGTCAAGTTCTCGTTTATATATCTGTCTCCCTCACTAGAATATAGGTTAGTGGCCAAGAGGTGAGGACCGGGGAGGACCTCAGCCCCACTAGGAGCTCTGCTGACTGTCCTTCCTAGTCACTTGAGCAGCCTCAGCGCCAGCACACTGCCTGGCACGTGCTTGGCATTCAGTAGGTGTTTGTTGAATGAGCAAGTGAATGAATAAGTAGGTTCTGGGTCACAGCAGCTGTCCCTGCCATGGGACTTTTATGTACAGGTGGAGGACTACAGAGAGAGGCAACCACCCAAGAACAGAAGATCTCCATGTTGCCTGGTTCCAAGAGCTACCACTAACTTACAGGGGCTGTGTAATTTTGGGGACGGTCTCCTCAGGATATTGTGAGGGTAAGAATTTATGGAGTGAGGTTTCCTCCCACCTCCTATGACGGCCACTCTCCCACTCTCACTTAGGAGGCAAAGGGCCTTTTTCCCTTAAGCCCAATGAAACAAAAGCGTTCAGGTCTCTGATAGAGCTTGCCATGATGGGCTCCAAGGGACAGAGCTCCAGACGTGTCAGTTGTGTGACCTTAGGCAGGTACCATAACTGCTCTGAGCCTCCTTCCACAACAGTAAAATTAGAATGCTACTGATTATACCTACCTCACAGGTTAGAGGAGACTAAATGAAAGACAAATGTTAGAGTGCTTTGTACATTTCATAGCTCTTTAGCCTGTCTCCCTCCCAGTGGAGTTCGGAGTAAGACCAGAGTGCTAGGCAATCGAGACTTTTAGCTCTGTCCCTGTCTCCCGAGGTGACCTTGGGCCGGACACTCCCTGTTTCCTCAACTGTAAAGTGGAGGTGGGAGGGGCTGTGGGACCAGCTGGCCCCTAAGACTCCTTCCAGCTCTAACGTTCTATGTGCTCTGAAAAGTGAAGTAAAGTAAAATGCCCCGGGTCCTCATACCTGGTCCATTTGGCTGTGAGCACAAAGGTCTTTGCCGGCGGCCAGCACTACCAGGGAGGGTCTCTTTCTTTCTCCAAAGCCCCCAAATAGGAATGGTGAACACTGATTGGCAGGCCACCAATTGGAATGCCCCCAACCCTGAATTTCTGTGCTGGGCCACCATGAGATCACCTGATACTACAAAATCCTCAGCTAGTTTCCAGGTCCCTAGAGAGGGATGGATTTGGGGATGGTTTGTGTGATGTCTTTTATGACATTTGACTTCTTTGGAATCTGACCATTTAAGCTGGGATCAAACAGGCAAGTCGTAGAGTTTGCACTTGGGGAGCATGGGGTCTAGGTGGGGAGAGGAGACTGACAGGTGACCCTGATTTGGGGAGCAATAGAAGAACTCCTTGCAGGCTGGAGTTTGCAGGCTTTGGGAGATGCTCAGGGTTTGGGTGTGTACAGGGAAGGTGTGAGGGTGGTGTAGAGGGTAGGGTATCTGAGGAAGAGTGACGAGGCTGGGCCAGCTGAGGCTGAACAGGGGATGTCTAGTCAACAGAACGTGCATTTGACTGATCAAGCACTCATTTGATCCTCACGGGCACTCTGGAGGTGGGGATTATTAGTCCCACTTTACAGATGAAGAAACTGGGGCTCAGAAATGCCGGGAGGCTGCCCCAGCTCGCACCGTTAGTTAGCGGGCCAGGCCTCCCAACTCTAAATCCACCAGGCTGCCCAGAAGGCAGCTCCCCTCGGGTGCAGTGGGTTTGCACAGAGACTGACAGAATCAGGGGTGGATAGGGACTGTGGGACTGTGGTGGGGGTCCTGAGACTGATGGGGTGAGGGGGCAATGGTGGGGCGTTTGCTGCTCATCTGTGGGCTGGCGACCTGGGGGGGCAGTCAGGAAGCTCAGGAGCCTTGAGCTGGGCTGTCAGTTTCAGGGGTCAGAATGACTCCAAAAGACAGAGAGGCAGAGACTGGAGGGATAACTAGACAGCCTTACAGGTCACCAAGGGGCCACTCACTCCGGGTGGAGGTAGGCCATTGCCCCATCCTCCCCCATCACCCAGCAATCAGACTTCATCAACTAGGCAGCCAGTCTCTGCCCTCTCGGTGCCCCGGGATGGAGGAAAACCTCTGTCACTGCAGAAGCTGCACAGCATTTCTTCTCTTCTGGGGGCTTTCCTGCCCCTCCCTCCACTGGCTTCCTGATGCTCTGGGACCTGAGTTGGGGGATGGTGCGAGAGGGTTTCACTTTCCCAAGGTGGCCAGCTCCAAGATCCTGGCTTCTATTTGGCCCCCGACTCGCCATCTGCCTCCTGTCTGGCATGGGCAGCAAGACTAGGTCTCTGCCTCCTTGTAGGAGCTCTGCACCTCTCATTCGACCCTTTGGTCTCCTGGGGAGATGGTCAATGAGCAGTATTCCTGGGCCGTCAGCATCTGGGGGGCTTCCTAAAACGAAGCTGGTTGGGCGTCACCCTAGATCCTTGGAATCAGAATTTTTGAGGATGGGGCTTGTGAATCTGCATTCTAATTGGCTTCCTTGGGGAGTTCTTAGGAATGGTAAAGGGAGAGAGCCAAGAACCAGAGCATGTGATCATCACACTGTACCCTGCCGGGGAGGGACTCATCTCCCAGGATGCCGGGAAGGAGTCTGGGTTGCTGGCAGTTAGATAAGACCGGTTGAATGAGCAGAGTTTCAGAAACCCAGGCAGGGAGGCAATCCCCTGGCTGGAGGCCCTTGAAGTGGAAAATTGCTCTCACCTCCGGGTCCCCCCCACCCCCCTCAGGCTTCTTCACACAAGAGCTCTCTCCCTGGCAGAGCCAGCCAGGAACACTCAGGTTTGGGTCCAAGGAGGAAATTTGAGGAAGGGCTTGGAGATGGGCCAAAAGGAGAGCCAAGGAAGTGATGAAAGATATTTTTAGGATTACTTATTCCAGAGAAGGCCGAGGGGGCACTTATCACCATCCAAGAACTTGGAGAGGCTTATTTATTAGACTCTTGACCCAACAATCAGAGATTAAACGGCAGCTGAAAGGACTGAGGTGAGATGAGAGGAAGGGACCTGTGAGGTCCTGACACGGGTCCAGGAAGAGGCTGTGGAAACTTCTATCCTGGTGTTTTTTGAGGACAGTTCATTCAGTCATTCCTCAGGTATGTTTTGTTGTCTGCTGTATGCCTGGTACTTGCTTAGCATAGGGGGAAAACCACGAACAAGGACTTGTCCCCCTGAGCTGGAGGTCGGGTGGAGAGTCCCTTCTGTTTGGAAAGCCTTTCTCTTTGTGGAGCAAGCTTGCCCAGGGCAGACTCCTGGGTGGCGGTGCCCCATTCCCCGCCAACTACCCCCGTGCTCCTGCAGGGAAACATCTAGAGAGTTGACTGCTTGCCAGCTTTCAAGCATGCCGCCACATTTCCACAGGGGCCTCCTTCCATATGACTAAAGGCCTGTCAGCAAGCCGAGCAGCCCAGGCTGCCCTCACCTCTGACAGTCCTGTTGGGGAAATCTCCTGTTTCAGAACCAGTGCCCCCGGCCCGACTTGCCAGGCATGTCAGGTACCCTCACTGAGCCCCTGCAGCTGCCAGAGTCACCTGGGCACTGCTGTCCGCTGCTGGACATCTGGGCTCCCAGACGCCCCTGGTCAGCGATGGGCTCCATAGTTCAGCTTCTCTGGGGAGCCTGGTGAGATCAGGGGATTGCTTCTGCTTTGCTGCCCGTCTCTCAATACATCAGCCATCCCACTATTCATTTTTCGAGGGTTTCTATATCCCAGCACTGCTAAGGGGGTAAGAGGGACACAGGAGAAACCTCTGTCGCTGACTCATAGGGTGGCCAGGACTAATACACATGAAGTAATGAGAGAATTTTATTCAAGTCCGAAACCACAAGGAAGTGGGAGTAGAAACTGGGACACCTTAGGTCTTTGTCCAACTCCCTTTCCTGAATCACTGTTAACTTCTAGTAAGTTCCGGTTCCAGCGGAAACTCTCTAGGTTCTCCCTCTGTAAAATGGGAGGATGATCTCTGTGCTTCCTTGAAACAAAGTGAGGGTGTGTATGGGGACAGACAGGAACAATGGCTTGTGTTTATGGAGAGCTTGGGAGGTGCTGGGAGCAGTGCTCAGTGCTTTATATAGTTATCTCATCTAAGCTTATTAGCAACCCTGTGAGGTAGCACTGTTATTATTTATGTTTTACAGAGGAGGAAACTGAGGCAAAGAGAAATGAATAACTTGCCCACTAAGTGGCTGGATTCAGCCCCTGGCCTGTCTGACCAGGCTTCTCACTTACAGTAACCGGGAGAGTGAAAGGGCAGGTGGAAAAGCAGGGCCAGCTGGCTTTCAGACTCCAGGGTTGCCTCCCGAGGTTCCCAAGAGGTGCACATGCCACCCTCAGACCTGGAAGCAGGACCCCGTGTCTCCAACCCAGCACCTGTTCCTGGGTGACAGCTGGGTGCCAACCTGAAAAACTGCTCTGTTTCCTCTCGTGAGGTGGTCCCCTCGCCCCGAGCCAGGGTCCTTCACATCCCTTCAAGTAACGCTCGTATATCAACTCATTTGCCGTTTTCAGAGCATTCTCCCACTTCACCTTCCCAGTGTTATTCTTCCCATTTACCAGATAAGGGGACTGAGGCTCTGGTGAGATCAGAGACTTGCACAGTGTCTCCTGGTTGGTGGACTCAGTCCAGTGCCCTTCACTAAATGGAGGAGTCTCCGTAGAAAGCACTGAGAGATTCTTGGTCCTTCCCTCTCCGGGCCCCTTTATGGGGCTAAAACACCATTTTAGTCAGAATTCTGAGGGCTCAAGGACCAGGCATAGCCCACACTTGATTGAATTCACTCTATCATTCATTTATTCAGCCATATTTGCTTGCCATGCTCTAAGAGCTGTGCCACATGAGGGCGCAATGATGAGCTGCCCTGGGGACCTCAGAGGCCCGGGGGATGGAGGGACAAGGGAAGCAGAGAGTGAGCAGGCAGTTATAATACCAGGTGCAAATACTGAGGAAAGACATCTAAATTTGGGAAGCAGGGATGGCTTCCTGGAGGAGGTGATGAGGCAAAATCTAAGGTGAGACCAGATGGATGAATAAAACTAGCCCCTGAATATTAGGCTGGGGAGAGGGAGAGAGGAATGTTCCAGGCAGAGGTAAAGCATTTGGGAGGGCCCAATGGCAAAGGAGCGCATGGTGCACCTGCTATGTCCTCAGCTCCACCCAAGTTTCTCTCGCCCCAGATCTTTCCATCTCCCAGTGACCCCTTTCACCCCCAGAATGCCCAGCTCCCCACTTCCCCTCGGATGGGCAAGCCTGAGAGTGAGCACCATTGCGTCTGCCTGCCTTGTGCAGGGATGCCTGGTGTGAATGTGGATTATTTCCCTTTGCGGGTAACTGGAGAAGAAGCAGCAGGTGAGGCAGCAGGTATAGTATCGAGGAACATCCTGGCACTGGCTCTGTCCTGGAGACCCGTGGGAAGCCTTTGTCCCAATGGCCTGTAATGGGTTTCAGGAGAGAGCTTCAATATTTGCAGCAAACAATGGCACAAAGGATATGGAGGGCTATTGTGGACTCTCCAAAGAGGAGCTAATCCTCAGGCAAGCCTCCTGGGCCAGAAGGGGTTCAAGTGCTGGGCGGGCTGCTGGGGGGTGTTGTCATTTACGAGCAATTGTAGGAGATAATAGCAGAGAGAGAGACATTCTCTATACGGGTGGAGGGAGGTGGTGAGAGGCACTCCCCACAGGGGAAGAAGGGGACAGCACCTGTCCTGAAAGCTCAGGGCACAGGTGATACTTCCCCACCCCCACGCATCTGAACTCTGTGCTTCCTCCAGGCGGCCTGGGCTGCCTTCTCAGCTGTCCTTTGCCCAGGGGTCAGATGACTCTGGGGTGGGGGGTGTCAGCCAGGGCTCTCAGGCCTCTCTTTCTTCCCTTTCCTTCTCTCTAGCTCTCTCTCTGGGCCTCTTTTCGGTCCACTGCACATAGACAAGTCATTGCTTGGCTCCAGGGGCCAAGGAAAGAAAACCAACTGTATTTGCATATCATTAGCATAAAGAAGCTCTATTTGCATAAGTCTATTTTAAGCTCCTCCCTCCTTCAAACTTGCCCCATCATCTCTGAATATGGTACATAAATGTGCTGTCCAGCCACTAGGACAAGGGATGTCTTGGGGATGGGGGTTGGTAAAGGCTGTTTTCCTAGGTCCCTTCCAGGGATGCCTTGTGGCCTGAGTGGAGGGAAACAGAACCAAAGTAAAGCTTTGTAATGACCTAGAGGGGTGGGATAGGGAGGGTGGGAGGGAGGCTCAAGAGGGAGGGGATATGGTGATATATGTATGCATATAGCTGACTCACTTTGTTGTACAGCAGAAACTAACACAACATTGTAAAGCAATTATACTCCAATGAAGATGTATTAAAAAAAAAAAAAAGAAATCTGCAGTCTGGGAGTGGGAGAGGTTGGAAAACTCAAACCTGCAAGCTCTGCATCAGCACGGGGGTTTCTGCCAGGATCCCCTCACCCCAGACACCTCCAGGGGTACAAAGAGCTGAGACTGGAAATAGAGGAGAAAATGTGCCAGTACACTGATTTACATTACAATTTGCATAATCTTGTGTAATTTGCATGGGTGAGATTACTCAGTTGTCCAGAAATTTTCAAATTAGATCTTTTTGCTTCTTAAAATTCTTCTTTCTTGGAGTTTTCTTTCCTTTGCTTCTTGTCAGCTTCCTAAGATGTGGATCAGCTTCCTCTCCAGGAGGGAGAAGAGGACTGGGTAGGAGCATAGTAAAAGGGATGGGGTGGAGAAGACAGGCAGTGTAGACATCTGAACTGGAGAAAAGGGGTGGTGTAGACATCTGAGGCCTCTGCCAGGTCCCAGCAGTGCCATCTCCCCTTTCTGTTGTCCCTACTCTGTGGGATCTTCTTTCTACTCACAAATTCATGGGAGTAGAGCAGGGAGGAGCTGGGTTTGTCTGCCCATTTCCCGGAGGACAGCCAAGGCTACACAATAAGAACCCAGAAGGCCTGACTCCCAGGCCACATTCTGGCCAAGACTGAACTGCATCTAGAAATCAAGAGCCTTGCTCCTGGGGAGAAAGGGCTGGTCTTAAGAAGCATCCTCCAAACTGCTCCAGACAGCAGCAGGTGGGTCCCCTCAGCCCTGGGGTTCTAGGCCACCTCTCTCCTCGGGGTAGGAAGAGAAAGGGGGAAGAAATCTGATCCCTCTCACAGTGGAGCCCTGGAAACCTATGTAGTTTTTTCCATTTACAGCCCATTATTAGTATATTGGATTGGCCAACAAGTTCGTTTGGGTTTTTCCGTATGATCTTACGCAAAACCTGAACAAACTTTTTGGCTAACCCAGTATATAAGATAAACGAGGGGGCTTCCCTGGTGGCGCAGTGGTTGAGAATCTGCCTGCCAATGCAGGGGACACGGGTTCGAGCCCTGGTCCGGGAAGATCCCACATGCCGCGGAGCAAATGGGCCCGTGAGCCACAATTACTGAGCCTGCGCATCTGGAGCCTGTGCTCCGCAACAAGAGAGGCCGCGACAGTGAGAGGCCCGCGCACCGCGATGAGGGGTGGCCCCCGCTTGCCACAACTAGAGAAAGCCCTCGCACAGAAACGAAGATCCAACACAGCCATAAATAAATAAATAAATAAATAAATAAAATTAAAAAAAAAAAAAAAAACAAAAAAACTACTAAAAAAAAAAAAAAAAAGATAAACGAGGCTTAATTCTGCTGAAGCTCAGGCGAAGGGAAACACCTGCAAAAGTCATTTGCTCAACCACTGTCCCTACTCCCCGCCTACGTCTGCCTTCTCTGACCTCTTCTTCCCTCCGTCTCTTGTCTTCTAAACATGTTTTTAAAAAAACATTGTTATAATTATTATTAGCAAACTCCAATGCTATTTAAACTAATAATAATAATATCTCTTCTAAAACATAATCACATTCAGATCACATTACTCTTCCGCCTGGGAGCCTCTGATGGTCCCCATTCTCCTTTCCACAGTCTCTGAAGCCCTGCACGGTGCAGATCCAGCCTTCCTTTCTTACTTCACCTCTTACCACTGTCACCTTTCTCATGACTCTTCAGGCCCCGGGCTGCCCTACAGCTTGGAGAACATTCCTAGCTCTTCACACCTCAGCTTCTTTTCTTTGTTGGCTCTTCCTCCAAGGTCTTCTGAAAGCCAGCTTCTTTTCATCGCTCAGGGCTCGGCTCTGCGGTCCTCTCCTCAGACAGGCCCTCCTTTGCCTCCGCACCTGGATAGGACTCCCAGAGTATCAAAGCTGTGCCTTTCTTATTTATTTGTTAACTTACCGGTTCTGTCTTCCATATGGGCAGAGACCTCACCTGCCTCATCCATCTCCATGTCTCCAGCACATGGTAAAGCACCTAGAACATTGAAGGTGCTCATTAAATATTTGCTGTGTGATGGATAATAACACCCAGTGACAGATTGGGGTTGGTGACAGATCATAGATTTGGAGTCAGAGAGATGCAAGTTCGCATCCTGGTTTTGTCACTCACTGGTGAATGGCCATGGGCAAGGTACTCACCTCCCTGAGCCTCTGAGCCTCTTTATGGGAACAGAGATAATAACATATATTGAAGGTGAAGTGTATGGCACTAACAGGGGCTCATTAAATAGAGATTATTGATGTGGATAATTACATCTTTGTTTCATACTTACTCTGCACATGAGTCTGTTCCTGCCCTCAAAAATTCAGTTTATTGAGAGACACAGTGACCTGCATGGCCAACTATGAAACAATGGTGAACATACTAAAACAGAGATATGAACCAAGTACCACAGGAACAGAGGCAATAACAACAAATTCTACAATCCCTGCATTGGAATAGCATTTTACAGTTTATGTACCATGTACACTTCTGTCATTCATTTGATTGGCTCCTAGGCTGTTGGAGTAGGCAAGGCCTCAGCAGCTCCATTTTACAATAAGAGATCAGAGACTCAAGGAGATGACATCATTGGCCCATGGTCACACTATATCTCCTTGCCCTGCTATTTGTATTCCCCCAAAATTCATATGCTGAATCCTAACCCCCAAGCTGATGGTATTAGGAGGTGGGCCCTTTGGGAGGTGATTAGGTCATGAGGGTGGAGCCTTCATGAATGGGATTAGTGCCCTTATAGAAGAGACCCCAGAGAACAAGCTTGTCCCTTCCACCCTGTGAGGACACAGTAGGAAGGTGGCCATCTGCAACCCACAAGAGGGTCCTTAGCAGAACCTGACCATACTGGCCCCCTGGTTTTGGACTTTCAGCCTCTAGAACTGTGAGAAATAAATTTCTGTTGTTTATTAGCCACCTAGTCTGGTATTCTGTTACAATAGCCTGAACAGCCTCAGACACCCACTCTATCCTTCTTACACTACCCTCACTCCTCTGGACACCTTACGTGATTATCTGTGTATGTTCCATCTCCCAGGCTAGAATGCAAGCTCCATAACAGTCTGTTTTGTTCACTGCTCCACCCCTAGTTCCTAGAACAGTCTCTGACACATAGTAGTTACTCAGTAAATATGTATGGAATGAATGAATGGAAGATAGAAGAAAGAATTAGTGAAAGGCAGGTGTACGCTTCAAACCTCTCAAGCAGAAGGCAGAATAGCTGGCTAAGAGCTCAGCTTCTGGAGCCTGACAGCCTGAGTTTAGATCTTAGCTTTGTCACATACTAGTGTGCAACTTGGACAAGGGATTTAACCTCTCTGTGCCTCGGTTTCCCGATCTGTCTAATGGGGATGATAATATAACACCTAGTTCATAGGATTGTTGTGAGGACTAAATGAGTTAACATTCATAAAGTGCTCAGAACAGTGCCTGGTACATAATAAGCCTCAATATATATTTGGTAGCTTAAAACCAACCAACCAACCAACCAAGGTATTTTGACTCCAAATCCAGCATTCTCTCTCTACACCATGTTTTGTAGAGCTGTATAGTTTCCAAATGACTAACATATTCATGAATTTATTTTATCTTTCTATCATTTTTCTATCTTTCCCTGTGAAACGAGCAAGAAATAATGATATAATAGTTTTTTTGGCTGTGCTGCACGGCATGTAGGATCCTAGTTCCCCGACCAGGGAACCTGTGCCCCCTGCAGTGGAAGCACAGGGTCTTAACCACTGGACCACCAGGGAAGTCCTCAAGAAATAATTATTGTCCCCATTTTACAGAGGAGAAAACTGAGGCTAGGCACAATGGCTCAAGACCACACAAAAGCTTGGTTAAAATAACCTGACTTCACATCAATGATTCTGTCCATGATTCCACAGGTAACTCTCTCCCCTAGATTTAGCCTGAAACAGGAAAAAAAATAAAATAAAATCAGAGACTGGCAGAGATTCTCAGAAGCCCTAAAAACATCAGTCTCTCCCATTTTCAGGATTTGGAAATCCACTTAATTTTCTCCAATCTTGGGCTGTCATTGTATACAAAACAAATGTTGCTGAGACTTTAAGGGCAAGGAAATCTCCCACAGATTCAAGAGTGATGGATCCAAGGCTGCAAATGTCTGGGGAGCTCCCTGTTGACCAAAGTCCTCTCCTCCCCAAAAGCAGCTGTTATGGGCCCAGAACTGTGCCAGGTGCATGGCAGTAGGGAGAATGCAGTGAGTTCTTCCCACAAGGTCCTCTCTTTGGTCCAGTTTGGAGGGTGGAGACAGAATCTTCCTGGGGCTAAGCTTGTCAACTGCCTGCTTTCAGATGCCCTGGGTAGGCGTGAGAATTGGATTTTGTTTTAAGTGACCACAATGCTAACCAGGCAACTTGAGTCCCAGAAGTTACTGAGGGGAGAAGATGTGGAGGTACGAATAGGATGAATGAGTTTTTTTGTTTGTTCCCTCACTCGTTTATTCATTGCATCCTCATTTATTGTGCCCTTAACCTAGAATGGTGATCCCAGAATCCTATGCCTTTATTCACTTTATTATTTAAATACGAGGTTTAAACCAACACCCTTGCAATTCTTCCTGATCCAGTAATAACCGCCATTTATTAAGCATCTACTACGAGCAGGCATAGCACATTCATAACCCTTCAACATAAGCATTATTATCCCCACATACAGATGAGACCGTGGAAACTCTGAGAAGTCAGGTGACAGGCCCAAGGTCACACAGCTAAGAAAAGAAGGTCAGGATTCAAACGCAGGTGGGCCTGATGCCAAAGCTCAGGCTGTGGTTGAAACTTTAAAATTTGAATACTTGAGTCATTAAAAAGAATCCCTGTAACATACATCTAAGATACAAGGTGTAATAATAGAATGACTGCCTGTGGTTCCACAACTCAATGGAGAAATAGAACATTCCCAGCATCGTCCAGGTGCCTTGTGTGTCTGGCCCCTATTGCATCCCTCTGCTTCCCTCCACTCCGACCCCCCAACCAAGGTAACCACTGTCTAAATTTGGGGTCCATTAGTCCGTTGTTTGCATGCCTTTTGTTGCTTTATGTTGTTTTACCACATGCATTTGTGATAAATAAGTATGAAGATAAACCGTTTAGTTTTGAACTTTACATAAATGGTTTACAGTATGTCTTCTATGGCTTGCTGCCTTCTATAAGCTTCTAAGATTCACCCAGTTGATATATGTGGCTTTATTTATTTCCACTGCTGTGAAATTCCATTGTTTGAATATACCACATTTTATTGATCCAATTTCCTGTAGGATATCTAGGTCATTTCTAGTTTCTTTCTTTCTTTAAAAATTTTTTTTGCTATTACAAACAATACTACAAAGAAAATTCTTTTTTTTAAATTGAAGTATAGTTGGGACTTCCCTGGTGGTCCAGTGGTTAAGAATCCGCCTTCCAATGCAGGGGACGCGGGTTCGATCCCTGGTTGGAGAACTAAGATCCCCCATGCCGTGGGGCAGCTAAGCTCGCGCACCGCAACTACTGAGCCCACGTTCTCTGGAGCCTGCATGCCACAAATGGAGAGCCTGCACGCTGCAACTACTGAGCCCGCATGCCACAACTAGAGAGAAGCCTGTGCGCCACAACTAGAGAGAAGCCTGCCCTCCACAACGAAATATCCCACGTGCTGCAACTAAGACCCGGTGCAGCCAAAAACAAAATGAATAAATAAATATTAAAAAAAAATTGACGTATAGTTGATTTACAATATTGTGTTAGTTTCAGGTGTACAGCAAAGTGATTTGGTTATATATGTGTATATATATCTATATCTATCTATATATAGATATATATATTCTTTTTTTTTTGATTCTTTTCCATTATAGGTTATTACAAGATATTGAATGTAGTTCCCTGTGCTATACAGTAAACCCTTGTTGTTTATCTATTTTATATATCGTGATATGTATCTGTTAATCCCATGTTATTAATTTATCCCTCCCCCTCCCCTTCCCTCTTTGGTAACCATAAGTTTGTTTTCTATGTCTGTGAGTCTGTTTCTGTTTTGTAATTAAGTTCTCTTGTACTATTTTTTAGATTCCACATACAAGTGATATCATATAGTATTTGTCTTTCTCTGTCTGACTTACTTCACTTAGTATGATAATCTCTAGTCCATCCATGTTGCTGCAAATGGCATTATTTCACTCTTTTTTAATGGCTGAGTAATATTCCATTGTATATATATACCACATCTTCTTTATCCATTCATCTGTTGATGGACACTTAGGTTGCTTCCATGTCTTGGCTATTGTAAATAGTGATGTTATGAACTTTGGGGTGAATGTATCTTTTCCAATTATGTTTTTTTCAGGATATATGCCCAGTAGTGGGATTGCTGGATCATATGGTAAGTCTATTTCTAGTTTTTTAAGGATCCTCCATACTGTTCTCCATAATGGCTACACCAATTTACATTCCCACCAACAATGTAAGAGGGTTCCTTTTTCTCCACACCCTCTCCAGCATTTATTATTTGTAGACTTCTTAATCATGGCCATTCTGACTGGAGTGAGGTGATACCTCATTGTAGTTTTGATTTGCATTTCTCTAATAATTAGCGATGTTGAGGATATTTTACGTGCCTGTTGCCCATCTGTTATGTTATGTCCTCTTTGGAGAAATGTCTATTTAGGTCTTCTGCCCATTTTTTGATAGGGTCATTTGTTTTTTTGATATTGAGCTGTATGAGCTGTTTGTATATTTTGGAAATTAAGCCCTGTTATCTCTTCATTTGCAAATATTTTCTCCCATTCTGTAGGTTGCCTTTTCATTTTGTTTATGGTTTCCTTTGCTGTGCAAAAGCTTATAAGTTTGATTAGGTCCCATTTGTTTAGTTTTGCTTTTATTTCTTTTGCCTTGGGAGACTGACCTAAGAAAATATTACTATGATTTATGTCAGAGAATGTTTGCCTATGTTCTCTCCTAGGAGCTTTATGGTGTCATGTCTTATATTTAAGTCTTTAAGCCATTTTGAGTTTATTTTTGTGTATGGTGTGAGGGAGTTTTGTAACTTCATTGATTTACCTGTGGCTGTCCAGCTTTCCCAACACCACTTGCTGAAGAGACTGTCTTTTCTCCATTGTATATTCTTGCCTCCTTTGTCAAAGATTAGTTGACCGTAGGTGTGTGGGTTTATTTCCAGGCTCTCTATTCTGTTCCACTGATCTATATGTGTTTTTGTGCCAATACCACGCTGTTTTGATTACTGTAACTTTGTAGTATTGTCTGAAGTCTGGGAGGGTTATGCCTCCAGCTTTGTTCTTTTTCCTCAGGATTGCTTTGGCAATTCTGGGTCTTTTGTGGTTCCATATAAGTTTGAGGATTATTTGTTCTAGTTCTGGGGAAAATGTCATGGATACTTCGATAGGGATCACATTAAATCTGTAGATTGCTTTGGGTAGTATAACCATTTAAACTATATTAATTCTTCCAACCCAAGAGCATGGGATATGCTCTTCCCATTTCACTGAATCTTTGTTGATTTCCTTTATCAATGTTTTATATATAGTTCTCAGCATATAAGTCTTTCACCTCCTTGGTTAGACTTATTCCTAGGAATTTTTTTTTTTGGATGCAATTTTAAACAGGATCTTTTTTTTTTTTTTTACTTTCTTTTTCTGATATTTCATTGCTAGTGTAAATAAATGCCACAGACTTCTGTATATTAATCTTATATGCTGCTACCTTGCTGAATTCATTTATCAGTTTTAATAGGTTTTTGTGTGGAGTCTTTAGGGTTTTCTATATAGAGTATCATGTCATCTACATATAATGAAAATTTTGCCTCTTCCTTCTGATTTGGATATCTTTTATTTCTTTTTCTTGTCTGATTGCTGTGGCTAGGACTTCCAATATTGTGTTGAATAGAAGTGGTGAGAGTGAGCAACATTATCTTGTTCCAGAATTTAGCAGGAAGGCTTTCAGCTTTTTACTGTTTAGTATTATGTTGACTGTGGGAGAAAATTCTTGATCATGACCTCTGGTGCACCAGCAAGGGTTGTGCATGTACAGGGTGGAATTGCAGGATTGGAGGGCCTGTATGTGGTGCCTTACTCAATATATCCAAAAAAATAGTTGTACCAGTTTACTTTGGAGCCTATAAGCTAGAGCAGTGTCTTTCCAGGGGTCAGTGCTGGCTTTAGGAAAGGGGGTTCCAGGGTGTTGACAAACTGGTAAGCCCTGAGATTAACCTTGGGAAATTCCTACCTCTAAGTGTGGCAATTCACAAAGGAGTGAACAGACTTGATAGTTTATCTCCAGAGCTGAGCTTCTGAGGTTGGAAATGATCGCTCAGTTACTAGTTAACATCCCAGGAGACAGGATCCTCCTATAGGACACAGGAGAACCAAGAGAACTTGAGATGATCTCACCACATCTCAGGGGACTTGGCATCTTGGTCAGAGCATGTGGGCTTGGAGCATTTCTTAGTCGTGTACCCTCTGGTGGCAGAATCCAAGTTTGTCAGCCTTGGATTCAAGGCCCATAGGATGGACTGACTGGAGGCAGCTAGGTCCTGGTTGGAGTTTTGATCCTTTCCCTGCTTGTACTTATTTCCACCAATATTCATTTTCCTTCTTTTAAATTATTGATTATGTAGTAATTCAGAGTTCAAAATTTAAAGTATAAAATTATACAAGGAACAGTCTTGCTCTCACTCTTGACTCCCACTTGCCCAGTCCCCCTCTGAAAGGTAATTGCTTTTATCCATTTTCCATGCATCCTTCCAGAGTTTTCTTTATGTACAAGCAAAAATGAACATAAAGTCTTATCTAAGCCTCCTGTTATAGAAGAGATAGCATATTATTCCCATGATTCTGCCATTGCCTTTTCATAGCATCTCAGCTATCTATTCCATGTCATTACATAGAACATTTTATTGTTATTTAAAAAAAATACCTATGCAGTATTCTATTCTATTCCACAGTATTTATTTATCATGTGCTATGCACCAGTCTCTAGCTGAGTGCTGGGGTTAAAATGATTAATCAAAACAGGCCCACTTCAATAGAAGTTAATTTAAAAAAACAAACAAGCCCTGCCTCAGGGACACTACAGCCTAAGGGCAAACAGACAAACAATTATGATAAAATACTGCAGGAGCTCTTCCTTCCAAAAATATTTCTCCAGTCCCAACCACTTGTCAGGCATTGCTCTGGGCACGAGGGAGACGGTGGTGAATAAAACCGATGAAAATCCCTGCCCCGTGGCACTTCCATCCTAGTGGAGCTACTGTTCTGGCACTGTGATAAGGGGGGCTGGGGGGCACATGGTGGGGTCCCTAACCTGGTCTTGGTATCAGGGAATCCTTACTGAAGGAAATGATGCTTTAGCTGGTAACTAACAGCTAAGGAGGAATTGGCCTGGTGAAGGACCAGAGAGGGGCCAGAGTTCCCAACAGAGGTCCCCCTGCCAGGCAGGGCGGGGAGGTGAGAGGCATCCCTGGGGACTGAGAGAAAGTCCTCCGTTTGCAGCATTGAGAGAGACTGTGGCCAGAGCTAAGCCCTGGCAAGCAGGCAGTGGCTGGCGGTGGTGGGCCCTTGTAGGTCACAAGAAGAACTTGTCCTCTGGAGACCACTGTGATGGCTGCCATGTGGAGTGGCTAGGAAAGAGGGACAAGAGGGCAGGCAGGGGCTCGAGGGGAGGGAAGTGTGGTCTAGGCAAGGCTTGTGGTCGGCTGGACCCGTTGGAGCAGAGGATGAGGGGAGAAGGAAATGAATGCAAGACAATGACGAGGGGGTGTTGACAGGACTTGGTGGGATGTGAGTGGAGGGAGAAGAAGCCTCAGTCTCCTCATCTGAAAAATGAGGCCAATGCCCTCCTCCGTGGGCTGTTCTGGAGGATTCACTGATATGAGGAGGGCTCTTGGCAGTGTTTCTGTCCCCTCACTGCCAGCACCCCTTCACCTGGTTTTTTGTTTGCTCCCCTCCAAGCCTATGAGCTTAGTTACAATTTTTCTGTACTTCAGCAAGGGAAACCTACTGTCTGATCTTCTAAGCCCTGGCAACCCCCATGCCCCCGACAGGCGTGCACAGAGTGCCCTGGTACAGGCCGCTGCCCTCTACTGCGACGAAACTTCCTGCCTTGCCTGTCCGCCGCCTCCAGCACACACCGCAGAGGGAGCCTCCAGGTGCACGTGCAGCAGGCCTGGCCTCACGTGGGTCCACTGTCGCAGCTGTGTCTGCTGAGCGCGGCAACTAGTTTTGGGTGTTGCTGCCAGCGTGGCTGCTTTGAGGCTGCCATTGGACTGTGCGCTCCTGGGAACAAGACCCCATTGTGGGTGCCCGCCACGTGCCTGACTGCGGCATCTGCCTGTGGCTGTGGATGGTGCAGTGGGAGCCCCTGCTGAGCAGGAGCACATGCAGAAACAGCATTTCCCCAAATCCCCTTGTGCAGTACGGCACCCAGTAGGGCCCGGCCAGGTTTATTTGGCGAGAAGATCTGGGTTTGTTTTTCTTCAAGCCCCGTGGGCGTGTGCTGCCCAGAGCCCTGGCCTGATCATTCACTAGCAGCGTGGAGCTGCCCCTCAGAGCAGGGCTGTGGTGGGTAGAGGAGCAGCCTGGTCGGAGCAGTCTTGTTCATCTGGGTCCTCTTCTCTGAAAGGACGCTGAGAACAGGGCCCTGGGACATGTTGCCCCACCCCGCCCCCCAGGCTCTAGTGGGCTCCCCTTGGCCCGGAGTTACAGCCCCACATCCTGCCTCTCTCTGCCAATACCTGCCCCTACTGGCTGGGAACCGAGGGCCAGTCTCAGACTCAGGAGTGGGGGAGGGGGTGTGGAGCGGCCCACAGTGTTTTGGCTCAGTTCCATTTGCCCTGGAGATTGGTCACTAGCATGTCCCCTAGTCTTGATAGGAGGGATGCGGTGGGCCTCAGCTCCCCACTCTCCACCCCCATGTGAACATTCGGTCCTGGCTCCTGACTCTGGGGAAGATTCAAAGTGCGTGGTTTGGGGCTGGTGTTGAATCTCCATGTGGCTTTTGCAAAGACAGAACCTTTTATCTCCAAGCGGCCCAGGTGGGCCTGGCCAGGGCTCTGTCATTCTGGAGGGCACTGAAAACATAGTGCTTACTCAGGCACAGTTTCCTGGGTGCGTGCCACCTGCGCTCAGAAGGACCCCACGCTTGGTTTAATGATCCAGTGTCACCGTCTTGGAACTCTTCATGATTTTTGGACAAGGGGTGGGGCATTTTCATTTTGGACTGGGCCCTGCCAATTATATCACTGCTCCTATTTTACTTTTTGTTTTCTCTATCTTCCCTTTTATTATCTTTTGAATTTTGAACTATGGGGATATTGAAAAAAAAAACTTTAAAAACTAAATACCACAAAAGATTAAAACAAAGAAAGACACACTTATTATTTGTTGTGCACATTTAGAATGGTCCCTACGTCCATTGCGGTGCACGAGCTGCTGCATACACACCCACGCACCACACATCCAATCCACAGTCCGACCGACTCCCAGGAGAGCCTGTGTGACATGCAGGGTGCTACCCCATGAAGGACACAGAGACAAAGGCATGCTCCAGGCCACCTGCTCCTGTGTCAGGTCCATGCCATTGCCCAGGACGAGCAATTCTTACTTCACAGCTGGGTGGGGAGAAGGGGTTCCCCAGACTCTCTTACTGACTCCCACCTCCCCTTTCCCCCTACCTCTGGGCATATCTTCAGTGTTAGATGACACTTGGAAGTCATAGGCTAACATCCCCAGCTCTGCTGGGAGCTCAGGGAAGGATACTTCTGTGTAGACAGGAGACTTCTGTGGTGGGCATGGTTGTGGTCATGGGAGACCCTAGGAGGGTCATCTTGCCTATTCCCTTCAGGCTGGGCTCTATCTGTGTTGTTTATCGCCAGAAGAAAAAGAAGATTATGGCTGTAGAGACTGCAGGGACAGAGACTCCATGAGCTTTCCAGGCCCCTCTTCTAGTATTTGTCACTGATGCAGATTTCTTGCCTGAATCACTGATGCTGCAGTTTTTGCTCATTTCTCTGTAGGCTTAAGAAACTGGGATTTTCCTGCCCCACAAATGTCGAAGGGTTGAAAATGCCCAGAGGCCAAGAACGAGCTTTGAGCATCTGCACAGGAAAACTGCAGCTCTTCATGGGCCCCTGGAGCTTCCGCTTTCTGCTCTGCTGGAAGGAAAGGAGCACTGCTGCCCTCTGGTGGCCAGTTGACAGAGACGCAAGGAGTCATCCATTGGGCGGGGTCCCCTTTGCTTTTCTCTGGGATAGCAGAGAAATAGAATGGAGAAAATACAAGAAACGTTTGACAAGGACCTAGAAGAACTAAAGAGCAAACAAACAATCATGAACAACACAATAAATGAAATTAAAAATTCTCTAGAAGGGATAAATAGCAGAATAACTGAGGCAGAAGAACGGATAAGTGACCTGGAAGATAAAATAGTACAAATCACTACTACAGAGGAGAATAAAGAAAAAACTGAAAAGAATTGAGGACAGTCTCAGAGACCTCTGGGACAATATTAAATGCACCAACATTCGAATTATAGGGGTCCCAGAAGAAGAAGAGAAAAAGAAAGGGACTGAGAAAATATTTGAAGAGGTTATAGCTGAAAACTTCCCTAATATGGAAAAGGAAATAGTCAAGTCCAGCAAGCACAGAGAGTCCCATACAGGATAAATCCAAGGAGAAACACGCCAAGACACATATTAATCAAACTATCAAAATTAAATACAAAGAAAAAATACTAAAAGCAGCAAGGGAAAAACAACAAATAACATACAAGGGAATCCCCATAAGGTTAACAGCTGATCTTTCAGCAGAAACTCTGCAAGCCAGAAGGGAGTGGCAGGACATATTTAAAGTGATGAAAGGGTAAAACCTACAACCAAGATTACTCTACCCAGCAAGGATCTCATTCAGATTTGACAGAGAAATTAAAACCTTTACAGACAAGCAAAAGCTAAGAGAATTCAACACCACCAAACCACCTTTACAACAAATGCTAAAGGAACTTCTCTAGGCACAAAACATAAGAGAAAGAAAAGACCTACAATAACAAAACCCAAAACAATTAAGAAAATGGTAATAGGAACATACATATCAATAATTACCTTAAATGTAAATGGATTAAATGCTCCAACCAAAAGACATAGACTGGTGGAATGGATAAAAAACCAAGACCCATATATATGCTGTCTACAAGAGACCCACTTCAGACCTAGGGACACATACAGACTGAAAGTGAGGGGATGGAAAAAGATATTCCATGCAAATGGAAATCAAAAGAAAGCTGGAGTAGCAATTCTCATATCAGACAAAATAGACTTTAAAACAAAGACTATTACAAGAGACAAAGAAGGACACTACATAATGATCAAGGGATCAATCCAAGAAGAAGATATAACAATTGTAAGTATTTATGCACCCAACATAGGAGCACCTCTATACATAAGGCAAATACTAACAGACATAAAAGGGGAAATTGACAGTAACACAATCATAGTAGGGGACTTTAACACCCCACTTTCACTAATGGAGAGATCATCAAAAATGAAAATAAATAAGGAAACACAAGCTTTAAATGATACATTAAACAGGATGGACTTAATTGATATTTATAGGACATTCCATCCAAAAACAACAGAATACACTTTCTTCTCAAGTGCTCATGGAACATTCTCCAAGATAGATCATATCTTGGGTCACAAATCAAGCCCTGGTAAATTTAAGAAAACTGAAATTGTATCAAGTATCTTTTCTGACCACAATGCTATGAGACTAGATATCAATTACAGGAAAAAATCTGTAAAAAATACAAACACATGAAGGCTAAACAATACACTACTTAATAACCAAGAGATCACTGAAGAAATCAAAGAGGAAATCAAAAAATACCTAGAAACAAATGACAATGAAAATTTGACGACCCCAAACCTATGGCATGCAGCAAAAGCAGTTCTAAGAGGGAAGTTTATAGCAATACAATCCTACCTTAACAAACAAGAAACATCTCAAATAAACAACCTAACCTTACACCTAAAGCAATTAGAGAAAGAAGCACAAAAAAGCCCCAAAGTTAGCAGAAGGAAAGAAATCATAAAGATCAGAACAGAAATAAATGAAAAATAAATGAAGGAAATGATAGCAAAGATCAATAAAACTAAAAGCTGCTTCTTTGAGAAGATAAGCAAAATTGATAAACCATTAGCCAGACTCATCAAGAAAAAAAGGGAGAAGACTCAAATCAACAGAATTAGAAATGAAAAAGGAGAAGTAACAACTGACACTGCAGAAATACAAAGGATCATGAGAGATTACTACAAGCAACTATATGCCAATAAAATGGACAACCTGGAAGAAATGGACAAATTCTTAGAAAAGCACAACCTTCCAAGACTGAACCAGGAAGAAATAGAAAATATGAACAGGCCAATCACAGCACTGAAATTGAGACTGTGATTAAAAATCTTCCAACAAACAAAAGCCCAGGACCAGATGGCTTCACAGGTGAATTCTATCAAACATTTAGAGAAGAGCTAACACCTATCCTTCTCAAACTCTTCCAAAATATAGCAGAGGGAGGAACACTCCCAAACTCATTCTACGAGGCCACCATCACCCTGATACCAAAACCAGACAAAGATGTCACAAAAAAAGAAAACTACAGACCAATATCACTGATGAACATAGATGCAAAAATCCTCAAGAAAATACTACCAAACAGAATCCGACAGCACATTAAAAGAATCATACACCATGATCAAGTGGGATTTATACCAGGAATGCAAGGATTCTTCAATATACGCAAATCAATCAATGTGATATACCACATTAACAAATTGAAGGAGAAAAACCATATGATCATCTCAATAGATGCAGAGAAAGCTTTTGACAAAATTCAACACCCATTTATGATAAAAACCCTCCAAAAAGTTGGCAAAGAGGGAACTTACCTGAACACAATAAAGGTCATATATGACAAACCCACAGCCAATATCGTCCTCAATGGTGAAAAACTGAAACCATTTCCACTAAGATCAGGAACAAGACAAGGTTACCCACTCTCACCACTATTATTCAACATAGTTTTGGAAGTTTTAGCCACAGCAATCAGAGAAGACAAAGAAATAAAAGGAATCCAAATTGGAAAAGAAGAAGTAAAGCTGTCACTGTTTGGAGATGACATGATACTATACATAGAGAATCCTAAAGATGCTACCAGAAAACTACTAGAGCTAATCAATGAATTTGGTAAAGTTGCAGGATACAAAATTAATGCACAGAAATCTCTTGCATTCCTATACACTAATGATGAAAAATCTGAAAGTGAAATTAAGAAAACACTCCCATTTACCATTGCAACAAAAAGAATAAAATACCTAGGAATAAACATACCTAAGGAGACAAAAGACCTGTATGCAGAAAATTATAAGACACTGATGAAAGAAATTAAAGATGATACAAATAGATGGAGAGATATACCATGTTCTTGGGTTGGAAGAATCAACATTGTGAAAATGACTATACTACCCAAAGCAATCTACAGATTCAATGCAATCCCTATCAAACTACCACTGGCATTTTTCACAGAACTAAAACAAAAAATTTCACAATTTGTATGGAAACACAAAAGACCCCGAATAGCTAAAGCAATCTTGAGAAAGAAAAACGGAGCTGGAGGAATCAGGCTCCCAGACTTCAGACTATACTACAAAGCTACAGTAAGCAAGATAGTATGGTACTGGCACAAAAACAGAAATATAGATCAATGGAACAGGATAGAAACCCCAGAGGTAAACCCATGCACATATGGCCACCTTATCTTTGATAAAGTAGGCAAGAATATACAATGGAGAAAAGACAGCCTCTTCAATAAGTGGTGCTGGGAAAACTGGACAGCTTCATGTAAAAGAATGAAATTAGAACACTATGTAACACCATACACAAAAATAAACTCAAAATGGATTAAAGACCTAACTGTAATGCCAGACACTATAAAACTCTTAGAGGAAAACATAGGCAGAACACTCTATGACATAAGTCACAGCAAGATCCTTTTTGACCCACCTCCTAGAGAAAGGGAAATAAAAACAAAAATCAACAAATGGAACCTAATCAAACTTAAAAACTTTTGCACAGCAAGGGAAACCATAAAAAAGACGAAAAGACAACCCTCAGAATGGGAGAAAATATTTGCAAACGAAGCAACTGACAAAGGATTAATCTCCAATATTTACAAGCAGCTCATGCAGCTCAATATCAGAAAAACAAACAACCCAATCCAAAAATGGGCAGAAGACCTAAATAGACATTTCTCCAAAGAAGATATACAGATTGCCAACAAACACATGAAAGAATGCTCAACATCATTAATCATTAGAGAAATGCAAATCAAAACTACAATGCGATATCATCTCACACCAGTCAGAATGGCCATCATCAAAAACTCTGCAAACAATAAATGCTGGAGAGGGTGTGGAGAAAAGGGAACCCTCATACACTGTTGGTGGGAATGTAAATTGATACAGCCACTATGGAGAACAATATGGATGTTCCTTAAAGAACTAAAAATAGAACTACCATATAACCCAGCAATCCCACTACTGGGCATATACCCTGAGAAAACCATAATTCAAAAAGAGTCATGTACCGCAATGTTCATTGCAGCTCTATTTACAATAGCCAGGACATGGAAGCAACCTAAATGTCCACTGACAGATGAATGGATAAAGAAGATGTGGCACATATATACAATGGAATATTACTCAGCCATAAAAAGAAATGAAATTGAGTTATTTGTAGTGAGTTGGATTGACATAGAGTCTGTCATACAGAGTGAAGTATGTCAGAAAGAGAAAAACAAATACCGTATACTAACACATATATATGGAATCTAAAACAAAAAAGGGTCATGAAGAACCTAGGGGCAAGATGGTAATAAAGACGCAGACCTACTAGAGAATGGACTTGAGGACACGGGGAGGGAGAAGTGTAAGCTGGGACAAAGTGAGAGAGTGGCATGGACATATATACACTACCAAATGTAAAATAGATAGCTAGTGGGAAGCAGTCGCATAGCACAGGGAGATCAGCTCGGTGCTTTGTGACCAGCTAGAAGGGTGGGATAGGGAGGCTGGGAGGGAGGGAGATGCAAGAGGGAAGAGATACGGGGATATATGTATATGTATAACTGATTCACTTTGTTATAAAGCAGAAACTAATGTACCATTGTAAAGCAATTATACTCCAATAAAAATGTTAAAAATAAATAAATAAAAGTTTCTAAAAATTAAAATAAAATAGGGGCTTCCCTGGAGGCGCAGTGGTTGAGAATCTGCCTGCCAATGCAGAGGACACGGGTTCGAGCCCTGGTGTGGGAGGATCCCACATGCCGCGGAGCAACTGGGCCCGTGAGCCACAACTACTGAGCCTGCGCGTCTGGAGCCTGTGCTCTGCAACAAGAGAGGCCGCGATAGTGAGAGGCCTGCGCACCGCGATGAAGAGTGGCCCCTGCTCGCCGCAACTAGAGAAAGCCCTCACAAGAAACGAAGACCCAACACAGCCAAAAATAAATAAATTAATTAATTTTAAAAATAAAATAAAATTAAAAAGTGAGCACATCTGGGTCTCAAGACCTTGTCTACAGGATGCGTCCTCACCTGCCTTCTTGAGGGCTGTCCTCATCCCGTGGGCATCAATGGTCCCCGAGTGGTTATAATCAGTTTCCCAATAGATCTCCTAAAGCAGGAGAAAAATTCCAGGTAGAAAACAGCTTTTTGTGGCCCCTGCAGAACCACCTCCCTCCACCCCACCACTTCCTCAGAAGGCCAGGGACACCCTCAGAGAAGGCTTCACTGATTCCTCCCAAGAAGTTTCCAGAACAAAGTAAGAGCTTGGGCTGAGGGCCGGTGCTAGTCCTTTTGCCCTGTGAACAGGGGAACTTCCTGTGACAGCACTGGCACATTGACAGCACTTCCGTTGACAGCACTGCCAATCTCTCATTGCCTCCTTAGTCCTTCCTGAACAGTATGTCCAGGTTTGGGGTTGCCTTTGACCATGATGAAGGATCTGGTCAGACCAGGGCAGGAAATAGATCAGGAATGGGTGTCACGGAAGGCGAGGGTCTAGAAACAGAACAGAGGCCAGTGACAAGAGCCCAGAGTATGCACAACAGGGAGAGAGGGGTTACCAGATACTTCTGAATCTTCAACCAGAGCGTCTTGAATTCCACCAGCCCCAAGGTGCCCGTCCCATTGCTCTAAGCAGGTTAAAGGCCAACATGATCAAGCCCAGATTCCACATGCTCTATGGATTTCGTTCTCTTGTGACCTTGCACAGTGAGTGTCTTAAGACCTCAGTGAACATCCGTGTCTGTAGTAAGCAGGGCCCTGGGGGTCACGGTGGGAAAGGTTGGTGGGAGACATATTCAAGTAAAGATTAAAGAGTCAAACACTCACCAAGACCCTCCTTTGAGGTCAGGTACAGAGCTAGGAGCAAAGGGCAAGTCAGGAGCCTAACGCCCTCCATTCATTAGCATCCAGCACCCTCGTCATCCTGGGTCATTGAGGGGTTGAGCTCTATGGTCTGTTGTAAATTCCCTTCCAGATTTAAATGTCTGCCATTGATAGTTGATGTCAAAATGTTATCAGAGGGACTTCCCTGGTGGTCCAGTGGCTAAGACTCTGCGCTCCCAATGCAGGGAGCCTGGGTTCGATCCCTGGTCAGGGAACTAGATCCCACATGCCGCAACTAAGAGTTCACATGCCGCAACTAAAGATCCCGCATGCTGCAACTAAAGATCCTGCATGCCGCAACGAAGATCCCACACACGGCAATGAAGATCCTGCGTGCCACAACTAAGACCTGGCGCAGCCAAATAAATAAATATTAAAAAAAAATGTTATCAGAAGAGTCCTCAGGAGCACGGGATTGGGATTCTCTGCCACACGGTCTACACATGTTTGTCTGGTGCCCTGAAGGAGCTCTGAGCTTCTCAGAACTGATTCCTGGGACCCTGGGACACGGTCCCAGGAGCACAGCTGGCTCATAGGCCACTGCTCAACCCAAACAGGCCCGGGGTTGTGTGCAATTCTCTGTGTCCAGCAATATTGATTAAGCACTGGGCTTGACCTGGGGGGCTGGTTTTGAGCTGTCCCTACCCTCATGTAGTTCAGTCTCTTTGAAACTCTACCCTTTTCTCAGCCATCCCAACTAATCAACAGACACCAGTGTGTTACAGCTCAGATGTTAAGATTCTGAAACAGAGCATCATTCCCACCTCCTTCAACCAGCTAAACAAAAAGTCATGTTTACACCCAAGAGTATAAACCTCACCCTTTAAGAAAGTCTGTGTCCTTATTTCCACGATCCACGCTGAGTGTTGGATGCACCACAGCCTTCAAATCCTAATACTTCAACCAACATACCTGAGAAGAGTAGTCTATAAAGAGGGCTAACGCTCTGGTCTAGCTAGTCCCATGTGTACTTGTATCTCATTTCATCCTCACAAGCTACATATTGTTATTCCATTTTCCAGGAGAAGAAACTGAGGTTCAGAGCATTCAATAACTGTGGCGGAGCCAGAACTTGGACTCCTGTCTGTTCCAAAACCCTTGTCCCAGAGCACCAGTGTAATCCTCAATCCCAGATGGAATTGCCTACAGATTCCCAGGCCCCATCCCAGACTTAATGAATCAGCATCTCCGGGAGTGAGACTCAGGCAACTGGACTGTTAAAAACCCCATGGTTTTTAAGTGCTGATACATGCTATAGTGGACCACATGTTATATGATTCCATTTACATGAAAATGTCCAGAACAGGCAAATCTATAAAGACAAAGTTGTTGTAGGGCAGAGGGTTTCAGGTTGTTGAGAGGAAAAGGTGAGTGACGGCTAATATGGGTGCAGGGTCTCTTTTCGGGGTGATAAAAATGCTCTAAAATGGGTGGTGATGTTTATACAACTCTGTGAATATACTAAAAACCATTGAACTGTACCCTGTACATTGGATGTACATTGGATGGTATGTGAATTATATCTCAATAAAGCTGTTATATTTACACAAGGCTCCATGGGCAGCTCTGCCGCATATCCTGGTTCAGAACCACTGCCCCAAAGCATCCAAACCGTGGAACGGACCCTCTTGAAGAATGACTGGGTCACGGTCCTCCTGGAGCCATGAAAATGCAAATACCACTGGGAACAATGAGTGAGCGACTACAAGGTCACCCTCAAATCTAAGTTAAAGTCTATAGGCAAGTTTGAGAAGAATGATTCGGAAATCAAGGAACTATCTGTAGAAAAATGAATCGACGCTTAACAGTTCTTTGTGGCTCACTAATTAAACTGTGGACCATGCAGACCTCACAGAAGGACACAGGGCTGGAGAGTCCCAGCATCTGAAGCTCTGGGACCACAAGGATAGCGCTCGCTCTCCGTGGCTGACACTGCCAGCAGAGGGCAGCACACGCGTGCTGGCTAACCAGGACCCCTCTGCATGACTACCGCGTAAGTACAGTTCATTCCTCCCGCCCCAAAGGTCATCAGATCTTATCACGGAAGAAGCCCTCAGAACTGAGAAGCACCCTCCTAGGCTCCAGTTTTCAAAGAAATCACCTTCACCAGCAGCACCATGGAGAACGGTAACCTGGGCCAAGTTTCAAGTAAGTGACGTTCCACACTTCCCCACTCTGCGCTTCATTTAAACTGTTCCTTCCACCTAGGATGCCCTAACCTTCCCCAATCCTCCCCAAGTCTCTTACTCATTCTTCAATACACAGCGAGGGTTAAACTGGGTCAGAGTGACAAGCAGGTTTTATCCTGCGTGATATTTCTCAACTACTGGTGGTGGCCGTGTCAATACTGGGAGACAAAGACAGATGGGGATAGAAAGAGCCGGGGAGAGGGAGGAGGGAGAAGCCTCGTGGGAGGAATACTGTGATGAACAGGAGGAGGGTCACAAATGCCACATAGCTGCGGTCTTTGAATGAAAGGATTTTAAACAAGTCACGTCAACACGGCACACCTCAGTTACTTCACCTGTAAAACAGATCATCTCGAGCTTACTGAGGAGCAAAAATGAGATGACATTTTTCTTTACAGCTCAAGCAAGTACCTGCCATATGCTCAGAAAATGCGGGTTCCCTTCTCCCTCTTTCCCTTGCCTCCATCTCACTGGGAAAGGTGGAGGAGTCATGAAAATCAGGATCAGAGTAAAAATAATGTGACATTTAAAGGATACACCCATCAGGCTGATCATCTCCCTGCAAGTGTTGATGTTGAATCCATCGAATTTGACGTCTGTTCCTAAATATTTAAATAGAAAAGAGGGGAGGGAATCAGGATCATTTGAAGGCAGGGGAAATAATCTCCCTGGTAGGAAGCCACCAAGGATGCCAGCCAGAGTACGCAGCCAAATGTGAGCGCCACAAAAAGGAGAGAGCATGCCGGCGGGCTCCTGGGCAGGGCCCCCTGTGGGTGGTACAGGTGGGCACCAGCATCGGAGTTCAGTGTCTGAACCCCAGCTTTGCTACTCACAAGCCACCGGGACTTCAGCAAACTAATATCTCTGAGCTTTGGTTTCTTTCTCCGTCAATAAGAACAGTACTTGCCCCCAAAGCTAATTGGGGATAAAATGAGATAATGTAAGTGAACTTCCTAGCACAGGGCTTGGTATATGGCAAGTTCTTAATAAACCAGCTAACTTTTTATTGGCTAGGTGTTGTTCTAAGCACTGTACTTCTACTCCTCAAAATAACCCCATGTGGTAGATACTTTCATCCCTATTTTATAGATAAGGAAACTGAGGCCCAGAGAGGTTAAATAATTTGCTCAAGATCACACGACCCAGGCAGAGCTGGGATTTAAACGCAGGCCACCCGTCTCCATAGCCCAAGCTTTTAGCCATGACAGCCTCTCAAACGGCAGCTGTTATCCTTACTGCTAAATTGCAGGTATCTCCTGGGCGCTACAGCCATCCCTGGCTCCGTACTCACCTCGCCCTCACCTGAGCGCCAAGGCAGGAAGGAGCCAAAGACCCTGCAAATCCTCTCCTCTTCCCTGGGCTCTTTCTCTGCAAGGCAGGAGGGAGAGCGGGAGCGGGGCGGGGTGTCTCTGGGAACTTTCTGGAAGTTTTTTTTCAAATATTTTCGATCTGTGGTTAGTCAAATCTGCAGATGCACAGCCCTCGGATATGGAAGACTGACTATACTCAAACTTCACTGTACTGAGCTGGATATCCTTGCTAATATACATTTGTAACAGAAAAGTGTTCAAACTTTCAGTTCTTAAAGTCGTAAGCATACCATTTCTCCACTTTTCTTTAGTATGTTAAGTGCTGAATTAATATTCTTACATAAATCATCAATTGCTTCCTCGTAGTTTTGCTTCTGTGCTGGCTTTGATAGTTTCCCTGTACTAAAACATAGTCAAACCTCACAGTTCCTGCTCAGGAGCCTGAAGATCTCAGCACAAAGGGAAGGGTTTCCCGTTACACCGCTCCTGAGTCTTTGTGTGAGCGAATCAGGCTCAGAGAAAACAATTCACACTATAGAGTATTCATGAAACAACGGGCTGCCGGCCATCAGTGGATGGCACAAAAGGGTCTGAGAGTTTGGGTCTCTGTTCCCCGGAGAAAATATCACCTCGTGTGCTGTGGGAAACCAAAACAGAGCCATCATCAGAAAGGAACCTGTCACACCAGCCTTGGGCCAGCCCACAGGCCTGGGCAGCTGAGCACCACTGCCCTGCGGCCAGGCCTCAAGGGGACTGGATCCCCGGGCCCCAGCCCAGGGAGACTCAGGCACACGGACAGATGAGGAGACAGAGGGGGGCAAAATGACTCACTCATCTTCCCAGGGAGGTGAAGTGTGAAGAACAATAGCGTATTTAAATTCCACAAAAAACGTGCCAGGCTGATCTGAGTGTCCCCTATAACTCTAAATGTATTGGAGGGAAATTAAAAAGAAGTACTTAGCAGTTCATAAACATATGAAATACATTACCCAAGACACAGGGGGCAGAGAACCTGTGGAAGAAGGGTTTTAAGGGAATTCATGGAGAACAAGGTTCGAGGGAGGGAGGGAGGGAAGGAAGGAATGGCAGAAGCAATCGTGGCTAGCATTCACTGAGCTTCTGTTCCTGGCCAGAACTAGTTACAAATGCTTTCCCGTTAAATGCTTTTCTCATTTAATCCAAATAACCCCCAAAAGATGGGCCCTATTGTTATAATCCCTCAAGTGTCTGACGGACGGTGAATGATGTCACAGAAAATCCCCAGCAGAGAAGAGACTGGGCCCTAGGCCTGGCTGTGCCAATAACCAGCTGTGAAACCCACAACACACCCTCACTCTGGGCCTTCATCTCCACACCAGCAATTTAGAAAACCCGTAGGGCTCTCCAGTTCTACCGCTGCTAATCCAAAGCCCACCTGGGTGGACCACACACCTGAACCACAGGAACGGCCATCATGCTCCCAATATTCATTATGGCAAAAACATAACCAAAAAAACTTATTTTCAGGAGCAACTAAACCATCCGCGTATAACACTGGAAGCAGTAGCATCGGCACACTTGATGCTTCAGTACGTCACGACGACGTGCTGACTTACAGAGATAAGCGAGACAAAAGCATTGCTTTTGCCTGTTTATTGGACTATTTCTCGTTCTGCCCACATTTTCAGGGAGAAAAAATAAAGCTGACTATTTCTCGCACATCATGTCCTATGACCCCACAGGCTCCCGGGTCCCGCCTGTCATTCACCTCTGCCTCTCCCACCCTGCCTGGCCCAGAGCCTCGAACACATAATAAAGGCTCCGTAGATGCTAGTTGAGTAAATGATCACCCCACCTCTTCTCTATTTATTCTTTTGATATTTATAGAGGAACCACTTAATAGCAGAGAGTTCTTCTAAACCGCACAGCGTTTGTTTGCCACTGCCAGGGCGGAGGAAGGGTTAAGTTAAAGGGGCAGCTCTCCAATCACTGCCAGTCCAGATGAATTTGTCAGCCTCCCTGTCTGCTGTTCCTCTTCACACCCTCTTTCCCCAGCACGCCCTGAACCTCAGCCCCTAGGTGTTTAAGACCAAAACTTCCAGAGAAAGGCACTCATAAGGAGGAAAAATCATTTGCCAGGCCCTTGAAAACGGCTTCCTTCTCTGCACCATTTCCATCAGGAGCTTGCTAGAGACTCACTCCCCAGCACTCTGTACTGAGCCTGTGATTTTTTTAACCCTTTCGGGTCATGAACCCATCTGAGGATCTGTGGACAGCGACACACCCTCTTCAGAGAAATGCACACACACGTCTTCAAACACATGCAGGGCCTGGGCAGGGACGGTTCCCAGACCTCCATAAGCCGGTTCACAGGTCCACAGGCACAAGGCCGCAACTCCTAGGCTATGGGGATCAGAGAGGGGAGGGGGAGCTAGGCCTCAGTTGACCTGGCACTGCCTTCTCGGTTGGTCTGGACGACACCTCTCCTTTAACCAAAAGGGATTAGGGTCTCATAACACAGGCCCCTCAAAACAGCACCACAACCCAGTCTGAATTCACAAATCATTCAGCTCTTCCATTTGTTTCAACTTAAAATATAAGAAGAAGGGGAAAAGAAAAGAACAGAGGAAATGTTTTGACTAGGAGAGAAAAAATTGCTCTATAAAAGATACTTCCGAAATGACTTAAAAACACAAAGATAGCTTCCTGCTACTGTGCATGTTAACCCGTCACTTCCCCGCAGGCTAACTCCACATAATAATCCAATATTCACCCGACCTGAACCAGGGGTGGGCCCACCGGGTGGCCTGGGGAGCCATCTGCAATAGATTTTTTAGTGGTCATTTACACTTGCCACTGTAATGGAATAATGGGAGCGCCTAGCCGTAGATTGATTCGGTTAAAGCGAATATGATGGCCCTTTAATTTGGGAAACTCTGCAAATCTGAGCTTTCAGATCATCTCTGGACCCCACTGTCAGACTCTGTATGTGGTTTGTCTGTGTACAGCAAATCTTAAGAAATGTTTGGTGAATGACTTCATGAGATGTATGCATAAGTGAATGGCTTGTAAACCAGCCCCCTTAAATACACACACACACACAAACACACACACACACGTAGGTTCACATGGCTGTACCCTTGACTCATATTGCTTCTTCCTCCCCTTGTGCACCTAACTGCCACTATTCCTTCAGCACTCAGCTCTGCTATCATCTCCTCCTGGAAGCCTTCCCTGATCTCCCCTGGCTGGGATAAGAGCTCTGGATCCTCATAGTATCTTTCTATTAGAATTAACATTTGTCTTCCTTTGATATCTGCTAAGGACTGAATTATGCCCCCCCTCCAAATTCATATCTTGAAGTCCTAAACCCCAACATGCCTATATTTGGACACAGGGCCTATAAGGAGGTTAAATTAAACCTAGTAAGGTTAAATAAAGTCAGAAGGATGGGGCCCTAATCTAATAGGACTGGTGTCCTTATAAGAAAAGACACCAGAGTGCTCCCTTTCTTTCCCCCTCTGTCCATGCACACAAACCAAGGAAGGGCCATGTGAGGACACAGCTAGAAGGCGGCCATCTGCAAGCCAGGAAGAGAGCCCGCACCGGAGACCAACCCTGCTGGCACCTTGACCTTGGACTTCCAGCCTCCAGAACCGTGAGAAGATAAATTTCTGTTGTTTAAGCCACCCAGTCTGTGGTATTTTGTTACGGCAGCTCAAGCAGACTGACAACAGTACCAATGCACAGACACACGAGCTCCTTGAGGGCTGAGACTGTATCGTCTTCCTGTTTCTAGTCTTAGTACCTAATGTGGTCCTTGCACACAGTAAGTGATTAATAAATTCCTGTTGAGTAAATATAAGAGTGGATGGAGGTAAGAGGCTGCAAAGACCTCCTCCCTTTCTCACCCTTAGAATCTCAGAGCTATGTTTAAACACCCTCAGGTCAGAATAGGTAAAAAACTCAGACCCTCCAGGTGCTGTCACTCACTGAGGGAGAGGCAAGGTGGCTGCCTTCTAGCTGTGTCCTCACATGGCCCTTCCTTGGTTTGTGCGCAGGGACGCAGAGAGGGGAAGGAGAGGGAGCACTCTGGTGTCTCTTATAAGGACACCAGTCCTATTGGATTAGGGCCCCATCCTTCTGACTTCATTTAACCTTAATAGGTTTAATTTAACCTCCTTATAGGCCCTATGTCCAAATATAATCATGTTGGGGTTTAAGGGTTCAAGATATGAATTTGGGAGCATAATTCAGTTCAAGGCAAAGCCAGACGTCAACCCTCTCAGTGTCCTTCCTGCCAATTACTTGCAGCTGTTGGGGCCACCTGCCCAGATGTCAGATGCAAGAGAGAAGAGACAGTTTAGAAATAATAAAATGCTCAACTCAACAACATCTTTTATTCATATGGGAGCAGGTCCTGGCTGCAGAGTCCTTTAACCCGTTGACCAAGCCACCAGTAAGGGACCACTAGCTACGTCGGCAGTGCTTTGCAAGATCACCAAGGGGAAAGCCTGGTGCCTGCCCTGAAAGAACCTGTAATCTAGTTGTGAGGTCTGAGTTAGGAAATATTCTCTGGGTCCTTGGTACCTTCATTGGTCAGTAGACTCGTGTTTACTGAGTATCTAGAACCCGCAGAACATGGTCAGGTAAAAAAAGATTAATCAGCTATGGACCCTAGCTTTCAGGAGCTTTTATAAGTAAAAACAAAACAAATAATAATGATGAGGATAATGAGAAGAGTAGCAGTCAACACTTAATGAAATCTCATTATAAGCCAGGCACTGGTCTCCATGCTTTCCATATATTAACCTATCTATTCCTCACAACAGTTCTATGACATGGGTTTTATTATCCCCATTTCACAGATGAGGAGACTGAGGCAGAGACAGATTAAGTAGTTTGCCTCACATATAAAGCAACCAAGGAGTAGAGCTGGGATTCAATCCCAGGGATCTGTCTCCAGACCCCTTGTCCTTAGTGACTAAAAGTGCCACATAGGTGACAGAGACCTTCTTTTCCCTCCTCCTTAGAAAGTGGGGCTGGACAGGGTGCAGTGTTTTCATAGGTTGATGACAAAATAAGAGGAGGCGCAGCCATGTAAAGCAGGTACACACCCAGGTGGAAGCAGGTGGGGGCCCTGGGGTGGCTTGCTCAGCCTGGTCCCCACTCAGTGCCCATTCTGTCCAGGCAAACCCTATAGGTGGAGCCAAGGGGCTCTGTGCAAACCCCCTGGACCAACCATCTCCATGGTCCTCCCCCAGCTCAACAGTCTACGATTCCAGTGCTGTGAGACTTCTGACAACAGAGAAGATATGCAGAGCTAAGGAAGCCAGAGATCATCCAAGAGTCTCAGAAGGTGTGGAAGGGAGATGTAAGCTGTCTCCTCGGGGATGGGAAGGCTCAGTGAAGGCAGAAAGAGGATGGCGGGTAATGTTCCAGGCCCGGGTAAAGGCCAGCTGGAGGGCGATGAACCCTAACCCTAACCCTCACTTAGGGCAGAGCAAATGAACGGGTTCAGCAGATCCAATTTGAATTTTGTCCCACCCTTGTTTTTCCAGGTCCATGGGCCATCTTTAGTGCATCACCTTTCTTCTGGAACTTTTAACGCATATGTGGTCATCTGGCTCTTCAACTTGATGAGAGCAACTTTACATGTGTACCTTCATCCAGGAGTGATACTGAAACAATAGAGTTTGCATGTAAATGGAAGGTCCAGGAGAAACGGGCTTGCTGCAGCCTCTTGCATTTCCGTGGAAGTTAGCTGATGCTCCATCACTGAGAACATGACCCAGTTTAGCAACAACATCGACACAGCAGGGACTAGAGAAAATGCCAAGTATTAGAAGACCAAGGCCCATGGGAGGTGAGATGCCACAAAGTGGAGGTAGAGACCAGTCCCCGGCTCTGCTTTTGATTAGAGCCTCTGGTAGCCACACGGCTGGAGGAAACCGAGAGAGAACAATGCGAACAGTAGCAGCAACAACAGACTCTCAGGAATCCGCCCTTGAGTATGGCTGCGGTTCTCTGCCCAGGGCGCAAAGGCGATCCTCACAGAGACAGGACAGGTTCACTCCCAGTTTTAGATCCTCTGTGTTTGAGGAGCCCCCAAAGAACTGGGTCTTCCTTCATCTGGAGGTGACAAAGGGCAAAAGCTCTGGGCTCATTACCATGTAAATGAAAACTACAAGGCAGATTTTCAGCAAAGCCGCTCTCAGGCGATAAATGCCCTGCTACCTCATTAAACCATGCAGGACCCTCTTCTATTAATTCAAAGCCCGCTGATTGGGCTGTCCTTTAAAGGGCTCCTTCCCCAAAATGAGACCCGGCATTCCAGGGTTGAGGACAGCTGGGGACCCGAGAGGCTGCTGCAGCAAGGCGCCCTTGGCGGCTAACAGGCTTTTTCCCGAAGGGCTCTGAGGATGGATCGAAAACGGGATTTCCAGGCATTCCCGCTAAGGACTAGGAGTCCCAAGGTCTCCAGCCCACAGACACCCAAAAGCAGCATCCCATCCGCAAAGCTATAAAGAGAGTCTGGAGGATTAGAGCCAGTATGCAGCTGGAGTTCGACGTAGATCAAGCACTTAGTGAGTCTCTGGATCCAGACGCGGCTCCCAATTCATGCTACTGTCCTACCTGAGCCCGGAGCTGCTGGCCCAGCGTGCCGGGATGCTTCCGGCAGAGAAATACGACTCAGGAGGAGGAGGAGGCGGAGAGGGACACGTGGAGCCCCCGCCTTGCTCCTGGACCTCTGAAGCACCTTTAATCCATCCCCTGCCTGCCTCACATGTTGAATTGCTTTTTCCTGGGGCATCTGTGAGCACACAAAAGGGGCTGACTGGGCTTGGGCCAACAGCTATTGAGAAGTTCCTCTCCGCGGTACAAGGACCTTCTCAATCTCCAGACGCGACCATTCACTGAAGGCGCCGGCAGCAGGGCTGGAGCACAGATTGGCACATTCCCCTTTGCAGCAAAAGAGCTCCTCCAGCTGCCTTGACATCGTGTCTGCATAAAATGAGCTTTCAGGGGGTCAGGACCCGCACGTGGGGAGGTGTTTCCGTGCTGTGCAGGGCATCTTCCTTTTGGATTTAGGAAAGCAAAAGGCAAAAATGGCCCTAGGCACAGTGGAGAAGTCTCCTTCCAGACCGGCAAGCCTAACTCTGTCTTGTATTTATAAAACCCCTTGTCTTCTGACCCTGCCTCTTCCATACCTGCACATCCGGCCCCCTGCGGAGTGTAAAGGACCGAGCCTTGTTGCCCCTGATTTACAGATGAGGAAACCAAAGCATGGAGAGGTTAAGTGACTTGCTTCAGAGGTGACAGAGCTGGTCACAGGGGGTGGGGGTGACAGAGGGCTCTCTCTCTGACAATCGCACCTTTGAAGATTAACTGACAGCCTGAGAGGACTGAATCTTTGAAGGACCGGAGAACAGGGCTGCCAAAGGATTTGTGTAAGAAGGACGTGCAGCTGAAGCACGGAGCTCGTAAAATATCCCAGCCCCCCAGGAGTTCGGAGGAAGGGGCAACTGTGGGGAGGAGGTCCCCCAGGCAACCCTCACTGCACTCACGCACACCATCCCCTCTGCTCAACATCCCCAGGAGGGGGAACACACAAACACCACCTAGTGACCGTGTCCAGCTCTAGTTCTCGGGTTAGCTCCGTCCTCCCTGTGAAGGCTGGAAAAGACTGCGACACTTCTGCAGTCAAGCATCAAACATCTCTGTGCAGACCCTCCATCCTCCCAAACAGAGCCTTCCTCCCTCCTGCCCTGCTTTCCTTTCTGTCCGGTGGGTGTAGGCATCCCGAATTCAAAGTACTTAAACATCATCCTGATAATAACATAAGATTAAACCTCCTGCCCCCAAACAGAATGGGCCATCAACAGTCAGAATCAAGTTCTACGGTCGTTGTCACTGTTTGGTTATTATCACCACCAATACTGATTAGCAGCACAACTCCTCACCCTCCTTACTGGCTTCTCCTCTTGACATTTGAATGTGGATGTTTCCTGGGCTTCCTCCTCAAACCCTCTTCTACACTCTCCTCCTGGCAAAGTCATGCCCCTCCTGCAGCTCCTGCCACTTTTTTTTTTGGCCACACCACGCAGCATATGGGATCTTAGTTCTCCGACCAGGGATCCAACCCGTGGCCCCTGCAATGGAAGCGTGGAGTCCTAACCACTGGACCACCAGGGGATTCTGATGCATAAATCTGCGTCTCCAGCTCTAATCTCTCTCCTGAGCACCTAACCGAGTTTTCCACTGCCTGATGGACAGATGGTGCCCGTCCATCAGGTGTCCCAAATGGGTGTCCTGCAGGCAATGCAAGTCTCCTAGTCCAAACTGAGCTCATTAGCTTCCCTCCAAATGACTGCTGCTGGGGCTCTGCTAACGGCTCTTCCTCCGTCCCCACATCCAGCCAGCTGTCTGGCCCCAGTTCCTCCTCCTTCTTCACCTATGCTACATGCATTTATTTCTCTGTAGTTAAAGCCCTCATCATGTCCCTCCTGGGCCAACGCAAGATTCTTCTAACTGGCCCCTGCTGGAATACAAGTTCCCTGAGGTCAGAGCTGTTTTGCTCCCCACTGGATCCTCCACCAAGTCACAGCAAACCCTTCATGAGCAAAGGTCTCTCTATCTCTCCTCCATCTTCACATTGCTAAAAAATTCTTCCCTAAAGCAAAGATCCAATCACGTCATGTCTCCGAAGACATATTCTGTAGGTCACCAGTTGACCCCAGTGTTCAAATTCCTACATGTCGTAATTAGCTGGGCATGTAGCTCCAACCTGCCTGTCCGGCCCCCTCCCTTGCGTCTTCTCAATCTATCTGCCCTTTACTAAGGCTGCCCTGGGCTAGTCCTTGTCTTTGGTACAGATTCTTTTCAATCTTAGTATCTGTATCCTCTCTCCTGGAGGGAAAAAAAAAAAAAGCACCTCTCAACCAACACCTTCTCTGCCGCAGACCGGCTGCAGAAAGCTAGAAGTTCCTGGCGGTGAGGGGTAAGGAACTGAAAAGCACCAGTATGGGGTCAGAAGGGCCAAGACAACTGATGGTTGCAAGGCAAGTTTATTCAAAGAGCATGAATGTATATATAGGTTTAGTATGGAACGAATATTAGACAATAAATCAGTAAACCTTGTATTTCCACATAATTCTGTCGCCACTATCTATGTGCCACTATCTATGCGTCAGCATGCCTTATGGGCCATTCTCTGGAGATACAGACTTCCCCTTCAGGGCAGCACGTCCTTCTTCTGGGGAACAACCAGGGGCTCTTAGATCCAGAGCAGGCACCTGGAACGAAACTGGCCGCAAGCCATTTTCCCTTTTTACGCTCAATACCGCAGCGTCAGGAGTGCATACCAAGAAAGAGACAAGCAGTTCTCCGGAAAGCAGAAAGCTGAATAAGCTTACAGCTTGGGGGCCACCACATTTCCCCCTTTTTTATTATTTTTTAAAGCTTGATAATGTAGTTTTAAGCCATGAACATCCTGACGCAAGACAGCGAAGCGCCCCATTACAAATCTAACAACACAAGGTAATAAACCGATCACCAATAAAAGTAGTACACCAATTGATATCAGGCCTGAGAGCCCTCCATGAATCCATTGTATCGGATTTAGCCCTTGTAGTTGATCTAATAATCCTTGAATCAAATTCTGGGGTCCATCTTCGTCCAGGTGGCCCTCTTGAATAGCTTGTATTTCGGCATTTAACTTCTGAATATCAAGGCTAATGTGTCCATCAGTCCATACACTTAATATATGCATTTTTACTTTTTCCCAATCCCATTGTGAATCATTATATAAATGCTGAGTTACACAAATCCAGGTATATTTGGCATGACAAATCAAACGCATTTTTAATTTTAAAGCCATAACTTGATCCCCTATTCCTATTAGAACATTTTTTAATTCATCTACTTCCGTTTTTAGTTGGGTATCAATATGACTTTGTAGGGCTAATGCTACACTAGTATTTTTAGATAACTGATTAACATAATGAGCCTGGTGAATAGTTTGTGAAAGAGCAATCCCAGCAGTGGCCGCAGTAGCAGTTAAAGCTGCTAAGGCTAGGATTGCACATATTAGAACACCTATAAATCTCTTTGGTCGTTTTAATGCTTCAGTCAATTCCAGCCAGGCTTGCATGCCAGTGTTATGATACCATGGTTCAGACAAATTAACAGGTAACATTATATAAGAAGGTTGCTTCATAATCATAACAGATGCAGATCCTTTAACGGGCAAAACACAACTACTAAAGATACAATTAACACAAGTAATATTATAACCTATAGGATTCATAGTGTTTTCTATAATTAAATCTCCAATCAATAAAGCATAAGGAGGAGCGACGCAAGTAATCACCGGTCTATAAGAAAAGGATAAGGCAAGTTTCCAGAATTCCCATTGCTTGTAAAAAACAAGGCTGTTATTATTAACGGGGACAGAAGAAACTAGTATGGTGCCATTATCATAATCTAAAGTCCACCAGACAGAGGCTGTGGTCCATGTATCATTACAAACAGGAAAATCAAACTGCGGGAATTCAGAAGCCATAAAAGCAGGAAATTGTAGTCCTATGACAGTCTTTACGACCGTAATTTGATGTCCAGCTAATAAAGTCCCTTGATTACCTATGGTAGTTTCAATACACAAATAATGTCCAGTATCTTCAATCCTCAAGCGATATATGCATAGAGAATGATCCAACGAAGTATTAGAAGCAAGCTTAGTTACTCTAGCATTCATGTGAATGGGAACGTTATCCTTATACCAAAATACAAAGGTGGATAAATCTTCTCGTCTAGAAACAGTCTGTTTGCAAGGAAGACAAATATTAGATCCCACAGCTTTATAATTTTTACGTAAATGAGTAAAAAATTGAGAATTTACAGTGGTTTGGTAAGAAATAGCATGTTCTAAAGCAACAGCCTTAACACAACCCGAATTGGTACTCATAGGACTTAAACAAACAGGGGGAGTATTAAACCAATTAGAGTAATTAACAGAAGTATTAGTAATAGGCAAATTTTCTAGCACTCTTCCAAAAGTAGAATCATTATAGAAAATTGGAAGGTCAGCTTCAGACCATGTAACAGGTTGTAATAAAGGAGGATCGGGTACATAAGCCCAATAAGATTTAGCCTCTATAGGTGGGGCTGCCAATACAGCTATCATGGCTAAAAAAAAGGTAAGAGGAGAGCGAGGATGAGCACTCTCCTCCATAATCCTACGTGCTTGAAATACTAAACATTGCAATTGATACCAAGTAATTTGATTTCGATCTCCCCTCGCCTCCCTGACAAGTTGTCTCCTACTCCTCGCCGCATTCTTCTCGTCCGCCGGGGGAACCGGTTGGGGTGTGCTGTGGTCGATTGCGAGAGCCTCAGGCCACGCATTCTTCGAGTCAGGGTGTTTATTGGTGACGGCATGATAATGTCGAACCAAGCGCTCCGGGAGCCACCGCGGAGAGTCTGCCTCCCTAGGGAAAACACAAACATGGCCTCGGCCCCATACTAAAACAGGGTCTGGTCCATGCCAAAGGTTAGTCATGGGATCTTTCCATTTAACAAGCGCTTTTTCAGGAGGGGTTCCAGAAAGACCTGTAAACAATCGTCCATAAGGCGTGTGACTAAATGCATCTAAAGTTAAAAAATTTAAAATAAATAAAGCATGATTAAGCATAATCTGAGGAGATCTATCATATTCCCCCTTTTTTATTTTTTGTAATGTAATTTTTAATTGTTGGTTGGCACGTTCTACAATACCTTGACCCTGAGGATTGTAGGGAATGCCTGTTTTATGTGAAATATGGAAAGTTGCACAAAAATTGGCAAAAGCTTTACTCGTATATCCTGGAGCATTATCTGTTTTTAAAGCTTTAGGAATTCCCATAGATGCAAAACAATGAAATAAATGAGTAATTACATATTTAGTAGATTCCCCAGCCAAAGGCGTAGCACATATAAAATTAGAGTAAGTATCAACAGTTACATGAACAAATTGTAATTTACCAAAAGAGGGAATATGAGTAACATCCATTTGCCAAAGATGATGAGGGAGTCAACCCCGAGGATTGACTCCAAATTGTGGAACAGGAAGGTGGGGTAAACATTTAGAGCAGGACTTAACAATGTATCGGGCTGTTTCTCTAGAAATAGAGAATTGTTTTTGAAGCATAGCAGCAGATTGATGATGTAAATTATGTGATTGAGTAGCAAGATCCTGAGGTTGAGATAAACTTAAGGCTATAATCTTTGTATTTTCGTCAGCCAATTGATTTCCCAAAGACAATGGGCCAGGGAGACCTGAATGGGCTCGAATATGTAATATGGCTACAGGAAAGTCATGCTGACGAATAATCTTTCGTAGTTGAAAGAAAGTCTGAAACAATTGAGAATCAACAGTATTGCCAATTATAGCAGTTTCTATGTTACGCAAAATAGTAACCAAATAATGGCTATCCGTACAGAGATTAAAAGAACAGTGTGAAAAGATTTGAAAAGCCAAGGAAATCGCATGTAATTCAACTCGTTGGGCAGAGGTATGATCTGTTTGTTCTTTATGAAGTAAGTCATCAGAAATAACCACAGCAATGCCATTGGCAGAACCATCAGTAAAAACATTTGGGGCATTGAGAATAGGAGTTGAACAGATAGTTTTAGGAAAAATAAATAGATGTTGAGTAGCAAAATGAAGGAGCTTATTAGAAGGATAATGATTATCAATAATTCCTGAATATCCAGCAAAAGCAAGAGCCCAAAAATCAGAGACAAATAATAGCCAAGAATATTGATAAGTAGTATAAGGTATAATAATAGAATTTGGTTCATATCCTACCAACTGAATATTTCTTCTACGACCCAATTGAACAAGGGTTGCTATTAACTCATAATAAGGTGTAATGACTTTATTAGGCGTATTTTTCATATGAATCCATTCAAGAATTCCTGTTTCTTGCCATAATAAGGCGGTAGGGGTATGTGACGTAGCACAGATTATTAATAGTATAGGTAAAGAAGGCTCAATTCTAGTTAGCTGAGCAGATTGTATTGCTTTGTTTACAAGCTTGAGTGCTTGTTGAGCTTCAGAAGTTAAAATACGAGGGGAAGAAGGATCAGGACTTCCCTTTAGGATATTAAAAAGAGGCTGTAACTGACCCGTAGTTAATTGTAAAGAAGGTCGCAGCCAATTAATATCTCCTAATAACTTTTGAAAATCATTTAAAGTTTTAAGAACGTCAGTCCGTATCTCTATCTTCTGAGGTGTAATATTATAATTTGTGATATACTTACCAAGATATGAGAAAGGTGGGTTCATCTGTACTTTGTCAGCAGCAATGACTAGTCCTGATCGTGACAAATGACTTTGAAGGGAATTATAAGCCTTAAGTAAAATATGTTTATCAGAATAAGCAAGTAATAAGTCATCCATATAATGAATAAAATATATCTGAGGGAACTGTTTACGAACAGGGGCAATAACTTGAGCTACAAACTGTTGACATAAAGTAGGACTATTAGCCATACCCTGAGGCAGCATTTTCCATTGATAACGTTGCATAGGTTCTATAAAATTTAAAGAGGGTAAGCTAAAAGCAAATCGCAACTTATCAGCCGGAAATAGAGGAATAGTAAAAAAGCAATCCTTAAGATCAATAATAATAATCATATAATTTTTAGGTATGGCTGCAGGAGAAGGCAAACCTGGTTGCAGAGCTCCCATAATTACCATAGTTTGATTAACAGCACGTAAATCTTGCAATAAACGATATTTTCCCGATTTTTTCTTCATAACAAATATAGGAGTATTCCAAGGGCTATTAGACTTTTCTAGTCTGCCCAAAGCAAGCTGTTCATTAATTATATTATGAGCCGCCATTAATTTCTCCTTAGAAAGGGCCCATTGGTCCACCCAGACAGGATTATCAGAAATCCAAGTTATAGGGTCAGCATGTGGTGGAGGAGAATCCAAGACCCCTAGAAAAAACCCAAGCCTGTTTTATCCTGTTTATTATCAGTCTGTAAGGGTAATTTATTTCCCTGTTGATTTTTTCCCAAACCATTCCTAGGATCATACCCTTGATTTAACAATATATTAGTTACAGTAGGGTTGGGACTAAGCAATAGGATTCCCATTTGTTGTAATATATCTCTTCCCCAAAGGTTAACTGGCAATCCGGGCAATACGTAGGGTTTGAATATTCCTTGATTACCTTCAGCATCCTGCCAATGTAGATATTGCGAACTTTGTTGTGGAGAATTAGATTGGCCAATACCTTGCAACTGTGTAATGGTTTGGTGCACGGGCCAATTTTTTGGCCAATGTATAAACGAAATAACAGAAACATCAGCACCAGTATCTAATAACCCAGAAAAAGGCCTTCCATTTATTTTTAATACCAATTGTGGTCTTTCCCTACCAATTTGTTGAATCCAGTAAACTGCATCAGAGGAACCGAAAGCCCCAGTTCCTCTTTTGTTATGTTGTAAAATTTTTCCTTCTGGTATATATGGAATTAATAGAAGCTGAGCTATTCGCATACCGGGCGTGATAAGAAAAGATCTTTTTGATGTTTGAACCATAACCTTTAATTCCCCTTCATAATCAGCATCAATCACCCCAGGAATAATAGTTAAGCCTTTCATACACATACTACTTCTTCCAAGGATTATACCAACCGTTCCCTGGGGTAAAGGCCCAAAAGTTCCCGTAGGAAGGGCTTGGGGTCCCATATCCGAGGTTAATAAGAATTGGGTGGAGGCACAGAGGTCCAGTCCTGCACTATTTGGCGTGGCCCTTTGAAGGGAGGAGATTCCATTCCCTGAGGAACAAAGGTCTGAGCTGGAGGCGGTGGAGCAGGTTGTGGGGGGATTATTGACATTGCTCCAATTGTTTGATGGGGCCGGAGCAGGCCCCTCCGGAAGTTTCCCGACAAGGGAGTTCCATCTTTATGAGTCACTGATCGACATTCTTTAGCCCAATGCCGTCCTCTTTGGCATCGGGGACAAATTGTGGGAGGAGGAGATTTACCTTGAGGCACAGAATTTACGACAGGCATATTAGGAGTATCAACAGTACAATTTTTTGCAAAATGACCTGGCTTCCCACATTTAAAACAGTTTTTACTTTTAGCATTTGGCCCAAATCCTGCCTTAGTCAGGGCTGCAGCTATAGCTGCTCCCTGTAAGTAAGATGATCCAATATCAGAACAAACTCGAATATAATCCTCTAAATTTCCTTTCCTTTTCCATGGACGTATAGCTGCTTGACAAATATTATTAGCATTTTCGAAAGCCAATTGTTTGACGATAATTGCTCCAGAAGGACCATCAGAAATAATTCTATGAACAGCCTGTAATAATCTAGCCACAAAATCAGCATAAGGTTCATCTGCCCCTTGCCTTATTTTAGCAAGGTCTTCAGTCCTAGTGGAGGCAGCTAAATGTTTCCATGCATGTAGAGCTATATGATAGATCTGAGCATAAGCCACAAAAGGGAAAGCTAATTGATCCTGTAATAACTGATGTTGTCCTTCCCCAATCAACATCTCATAATTTACTAGCACATTATGTGCAGTATTTCTTTCAGCTTGTTCAGCAGCCTTTTCATAATATTCTGATTTCCAAAGTAAATAGTCGCCACCAGTGAGACAAGCACGAGCAATAGATTTCCAGTCTGCTGGAGGCAATGCTTCTGTTGCAATCGTATCCAACATAGTAATAGTGAAAGGGGCTATAGGCCCATATTGTGCACAGGCTGCTTTTAAATCTTTCAAAACCTTAAAGGAGAGAGGCTGATATTCCCGATTATTTTGTTGTGGATTTTGAGGATTAGGTCATTCCACCACCGGGCAGCAGAATAAAGGATCCTCCTCTCTATTAAGAGCTCCCCGTACTGCTTGTTGTAAAGGACTAAGCTTAGGAGGGATAGGGACAGAGACATGTAATTGCTGTAACCGCGGAAGAATATTTTCATCAGGATATTTTTCAGCCTCATATTTGGCTTCTTCACCTGCTAAATCAAAAGAAAAGTCATCATCATCAAGTGAATTAACACTCTTTATCCTCGGTGGCAATGGAGGAGCAGTAGCTACTGCAGCAATATGTTCTACAGATTTAGCTGTTAATTTTGGAACTGAATCATAAATTGGATTAAAACAATCTCTTATTAAATTCCACAAGCTAAAAGTGGAAACTGAAACAGAAGATGGTCCATGTGCTTTATGATATTTAGATAACTCATCTTCTACACGAGTCCAAATTGCTAAGTCCACTGATCCTCCTTCAGGGAACCAAGGACAAGCATCATATACTAATGACAAAAATTCCAGAAGTTGTGAGGTAGTTACCTTAGTTCCACGGGCTTTTAACATTGAAAGCAAAACCTGAGCAAATAAATCACGCTCCTTAGAGCCCTTTTGTCCCCTATTATTTTACTTCTGACTCTTTCTCGAGTTACCGTCCTAAAAACGAAATTATTTCTTGTGGCCACACTATCTCACTCGAGAGTTCTACTTACCTGAAATCTTCCGAAATGCCTCACGTACTCAGGTCCCTGTTCGGGCGCCAGGCAACCTTCCAGAGAAAGAATTCAGAATAATGATAGTGAAGATGATCCAGGACCTCGGAATAAGAATGGAGGCAAAGATTGAGAAGATGCAAGAAATGATTAACAAAGACCTAGAAGAATTAAAGAACAAACAAACAGAGATGACCAATACAATAACTGAAATGAAAACTACACTAGAAGGAATCAATAGCAGAATAACTGAGGCAGAAGAACGGATAAGTGACCTGGAAGACAGAATGGTGGAATTCACTGCTGTGGAACAGACTAAAGAAAAAAGAATGAAAAGAAATGAAGACAGCCTAAGAGACCTCTGGGACAACATTAAATTCAACAACATTCGCATTATAGGGGTCCCAGAAGGAGAAGAGAGAGAGAAAGGACCAGAGAAAATATTTGAAGAGATTATAGTCGAAAACTTCCCTAACATGGGAAAGGAAATAGCCACCCAAGTCCAGGAAGCGCAGAGAGTCCCATACAGGATAAACCCAAGGAGAAACACGCCGAGACACATAGTAATCAAAGTGGCAAAAATTAAAGACAAAGAAAAATTATTGAAAGCAGCATGGGAAAAACGACACATAACATACAAGGGAACTCCCATAAGGTTAACAGCTGATTTCTCAGCAGAAACTCTGCAAGCCAGAAGGGAGTGGCATGATATACTTAAAGTGATGAAAGGGAAGAACCTACAACCAAGATTACTCTACCCGGCAAGGATCTCATTCAGATTCAATGGAGAAATCAAAAGCTTTACAGACAAGCAAAAGCTAAGAGAATTCAGCACCACCAAACCAGCTCTACAACAAATGCTAAAGGAACTTCTCTAAGTGGGAAACACAAGAGAAGAAAAAGACCTACAAAAACAAACCCAAAACAATTAAGAAAATGGTCATAGGAACATCCATATCGATAATTACCTTAAACGTGAATGGATTAAATGCCCCAACCAAAAGACATAGACTGGCTGAATGGATACAAAAACAAGACCCATATATATGCTGTCTACAAGAGACCCACTTCAGACCTAGGGACACATACAGACTGAAAGTGAGGGGATGGAAAAAGATATTGCATGCAAATGGAAATCAAAAGAAAGCTGGAGTAGCTATACTCATATCAGATAAAATAGACTTTAAAATAAAGAATGTTACAAGAGACAAGGAAGGACACTACATAATGATCAAGGGATCAATCCAAGAAGAAGATATAACAATTATAAATATATATGCACCCAACACAGGAGCACCTCAATACATAAGGCAACTGCTAACAGCTATAAAAGAGGAAATTGACAGTAACACAATCATAGTGGGGGACTTTAACACCTCACTTACACCAATGGACAAATCATCCAAAATGAAAATAAATAAGGAAACAGAAGCTTTAAATGACACAATAGACCAGATAGATTTAATTGATATATATAGGACATTCCATCCAAAAACAGCAGATTACACGTTCTTCTCAAGTGCGCACGGAACATTCTCCAGGATAGATCACAATTTGGGTCACAAATCAAGCCTCAGTAAATTTTTAAAAATTGAAATCCTATCAAGCATCTTTTCTGACCACAACGCTATGAGATTAGAAATGAATTACAGGGAAAAAAACGTAAAAAAGACAAACACATGGAGGCTAAACAATACGTTACTAAATAACCAAGAGATCACTGAAGAAATCAAACAGGAAATAAAAAAATACCTAGAGACAAATGACAATAAAAACACGACGACCCAAAGCCTATGGGATGCAGCGAAAGCAGTTCTAAGAGGGAAGTTTATAGCTATACAAGCCTACCTAAAGAAACAAGAAAAATCTCAAGTAAACAATCTAACCTTACACCTAAAGAAACTAGAGAAAGAAGAACAAACAAAACCCAAAGTTAGCAGAAGGAAAGAAATCATAAAGATCAGAGCAGAAATAAATGAAATAGAAACAAAGAAAACAATAGCAAAGATCAATAAAACTAAAAGCTGGTTCTTTGAGAAGATAAACAAAATTGATAAGCCATTAGCCAGACTCATCAAGAAAAATAGGGAGAGGACTCAAATCAATAAAATCAGAAACGAAAAAGGAGAAGTTACAACAGACACCGCAGAAATACAAAGCATCCTAAGAGACTACTACAAGCAACTTTATGCCAATAAAATGGACAACTTGGAAGAAATGGACAAATTTTTAGAAAGGTATAACCTTCCAAGACTGAACCAGGAAGAAACAGAAAATATGAACAGACCAATCACAAGTAATGAAATTGAAACTGTGATTAAAAATCGTCCAACAAACAAAAGTCCAGGACCAGATGGCTTCACAGGTGAATTCTATCAAACATTTAGAGAAGAGCTAACACCTATCCTTCTCAAACTCTTCCAAAAAATTGCAGAGGAAGGAACACTCCCAAACTCGTTCTATGAGGCCACCATCACCCTGATACCAAAACCAGACAAAGACACTACAAAAAAAGAAAATTACAGACCAATATCACTGATGAATATAGATGCAAAAATCCTCAACAAAATACTAGCAAACAGAATCCAACAACACATTAAAAGGATCATACACCACGATCAAGTGGGATTTATCCCAGGGATGCAAGGATTCTTCAATATATGCAAATCAATCAATGTGATACACCATATTAACAAATTGAAGAATAAAAACCATATGATCATCTCAATAGATGCAGAAAAAGCTTTTGACAAAATTCAACACCCATTTCTGATAAAAACTCTCCAGAAAGTGGGCATAGAGGGAACCTACCTCAACATAATAAAGGCCATATATGACAAACCCACAGCAAACATCATTCTCAATGGTGAAAAACTGAAAGCATTTCCTCTAAGATCAGGAATGAGACAAGGATGTCCACTCTCACCACTATTATTCAACATAGTTCTGGAAGTCCTAGCCACGGCAATCAGAGAAGAAAAAGAAATAAAAGGAATCCAAATTGGAAAAGAAGAAGTAAAACTGTCACTGTTTGCGGAAGACATGATGCTATACATAGAGAATCCTAAAACTGCCACCAGAAAACTGCTAGAGCTAATTAATGAATATGGTAACGTTGCAGGATACAAAATGAATGCACAGAAATCTCTTGCATTCCTATACACTAATGATGAAAAATCTGAAAGAGAAATTATGGAAACACTCCCATTTGCCATTGCAACAAAAAGAATAAAATACCTAGGAATAAACCAAAAAAAAAAAAAACTGGTAAATGAAAACAACATTTAAAATTGTGTTGTCATTAGAGTATACACAAAGTAATTGAAGCTGTAGGTATAGAAGTGGTTGCCTTGAGAAGACATGTATAATAAGGAAAGGAAGAAAGGAAGGAAGGAAAGAAGGAAGGAAGGAGGGGAAGAAGGAAAGCAAGAAGGAAGGAAGAGAAGGAAGGGAAGGAAAGAAGAGGTCTTCAAAAATAGGGAGATTTAAGTGGCATTTAAGTAAACCTGCCAAAGGGAGCAGTGGCAATCAAGGGACCTGAGTATTAATTAGGAATGACTGGTCACGTGAGTCCCATGAGGGTAGGGATCACATCTGCTTCTCATTTCTGGAGCAGAGCACCTAGCACAGTACCTGGCCAGTAGATGCTCCATTCGCAATTGTCCAGTGTTGTCCATGGGGCAGGAAAGCTACAAATACCATTGGCTGCGGCAACTGGGTGACTGGGGATGTGTGCAAGCTGGATGGCAGGCAGTGAGTAAAGAAATGAATAGGGAACAGAAGTGCCCTTGACCGGTGGGGAGGGCCGCGCTGTGCACCCCTCTGCTCTCGCTGCAGGGAGATGGCTTAGCGACTTCTCCTGGGGAGGTTCCTGGCCTCCATAATCTGCAGGAAGCCCTCTCAGAGTCAGTGGGCGCCCCTTGCCTCCAGGGCCCTGCAGACCCCACAGCGCAGTCCTAATAACCTGACAGTAACACCCAGCCAAGCCCAGTCAATATACACCACCAGAGTCTGTACAATGACCTTTAACATCCAGGATGGACCAGACTTTCAAGACTGAGTTGTCAACAGTGAGACACCAGTGGTTGTGGATTTCCATGCACAGTGATGTGGCCCCGGCAAGATCCTGGGGCCAAGGTTAGAGAAGGTGGTGGCCAAGCAGCATGGAAAGGTGGTGATGGCCAAGGCGGGTATTGATGACCACACAGACCTCGCCATAGAGTATGAGGTATCAGCTGTGCCCACCGTGCTGGCCATCAAGAATGGGGATGTGGTGGACAAGTTTGTGGGCATCAAGGATGAGGACCAGCTGGAGGCCTTCCTGAAGAAGCTGATTGTCTGACAAGCAGGGAAGCGTCCTGACTGCCCCTGCCCACCTGGGCCCCGTGGTCCCGGGGGACCCAGATAGAACTCATAGCCCTTCTGTGCCGGCCCTTCCTACCTCCTCCCTCTGCCTGGCCCCTGTGGGTCCGTGCTTTGGAGACCAGGCCTCCAAACACAGGAGCCTCAAGTGCTCCCAACCTGGCTGACCGCCAGGGTGGCCGCCCAAGGAGCGGTGCCGCCACCGAGCTGGGACAGCCGTCTCCTCACCCACTCTCTGCTCCTTCTAGGGCTTGTTGCCGTGCTCCCAGGATGCTGGGACAGAGTCCCAGGGCCAGCCTGCAGTAACAGCTTGGTCTCCCTGCTCCCTTCTGATCTGAACCCCGGTGCCTGGCTCATCTGCCTCCTGCATTTTTCTTTCCTGCTGCTGTTTTGTAAAAAAAAAAAAAAAAAAAAAAAAAAAAAAAAACAGAAGAAGCAAAAAAGAAACCCAGGGCTTCCCTGGTGGTGCAGTGGTTGAGAATCTGCCTGCTAATGCAGGGGACACGGGTTTGAGCCCTGGTCTGGGAAGATCCCACATGCCACGGAGCAACTGGGCCCGTGAGCCACAATTACTGAGCCTGCGCGTCTGGAGCCTGTGCTCCGCAACAAGAGAGGCCGCGATAGTGAGAGGCCCGCGCACCGCGATGAAGAGTGGCCCCCGCTTGCCACAACTAGAGAAAGCCCTCGCACAGAAACGAAGACCCAACACAGCCATAAATAAATTAATTAATTAATTACAAAAAAAACCAACCCATAGAATACAGTACCAACAGCGGACCCTAATACAATCCACGGTCGTTGGTGATAACGATGTGTCAATGTAGGTCCATTTATTGTAACAAATGTACCACTCTGGTGTAGGATGTTGATGATGGGGAAGGCTGTGCATGTGTGAGGGCAGGGGGAGTATATGAGAAGTCGCTGTACTTTCTACTCATTTTGCTAATGTTTTGTTATTTGTAATTTCTTCTTCTAACAAAAAGAGGCTATTAAAAAAAAAAAAAGAAATGAGTTATCAAGCCATGAAAAGACACGAAGGAACCTTAAGTGCATATTGCTAAATAAAAGAAGCCAATCTGAAAAGGCTGCATACTGAATGACTCCAACTATATGACATTCTGGGAAAGAAAGTAAAAAGATGTGATAGTCAGGGGTCAAGGGTCAAGGCGGGGTGAGGAAGTGATGATTAGGTGAAACACAGGAGATATTTAAGGCAGTGAAACTATTCTGTAGGATACCGTATTGATGGATACATGACATTATTTGTCAAAACCTACGGAACTGTATAACACAAAGAGCGAATCCTAATGCAAACTATGGACTTTAGTTAGTAATGCTATATGAATATTGGTTCATCAATTGTAATAAATTGTAACTGCACTAAGGCAAGAGAACTAAGAGAGAACTAAGAACCGCACTAAGGAGAAACTGTGAGTGGGAAAAGGAGAGGATATATGGAAACTCTCTGTACTATCTGCTCAATTTTCTTTTTTTAAATTTTATTTTACTTTATTTCTTTATTTCTTTATTTTTGGCTGTGTTGGGTCTTCGTTGCTGCACGCGGGCTTTCTCTAGTTGTGGTGAGCGGGGCCACTCTTTGTTATGGTGCACAGGCTTCTCATTGTGGTGGCTTCTCTTGTTGTGGAGCACAGGCTCTAGTCGCACAGGCTTCAGTAGTTGTGGCACGCGGGCTCAGTAGTTGTGGCTCACGGGCTCTAGAGCGCAAGCTCAGTAGTTGTGGCACATGGGCTTAGTTGCTCTGTGGCATGTGGGATCTTCCCAGACCGGGGATCAAACCCGTGTCCCCTGCATTGGCAGGAGGATTGTTAACCACTGCACCACCAGGGAAGCCCTATCTGCTCAATTTTCTGTAAACCTAAAACTGCTTTAAAAAATTGTTTATTAATTTTGTAAAAAGTGCAACCCATGGCTTGACCAGTTCTGTATATACCACTTTCTTAGGCAGTAAATTATCTTTGCAGAGCGCCTTTGGGCAACAAGCAATGACGCAGCATAGCCCACATAGACAGAAGGGTTTTGAAGACAACAAGCCTTCAAACTCATCCCCCCACTAGAGTGTGAGCAGGAATGACAGAAGGGGGAACAGAATGTGGTGTGTGGAACCCTGGGTCCCCCTTTTAGCTACAATCAAGGAGTCACTGAGCACATGAAGGCAGCCTCGCAGGGGAAGCACCGCTCTAAGAAACAAGCGACACTTCTGACTTGTTTTACCCAAATAACTTAAACAAGCAGATAATAACCAAGTGATTCATCCTACATGATCTTCAGTTTTCCCATTGATACAACTGACAGTATTATGCATTATAGATGCTGCTGTGTTGTTTTCAAGCCTTCCTTGAAAGCCTTAACAAAAACGTCAAAACATCCTCGCATAGGATACTGATGATAAGGAAGTGGATATGTGTGATCACATATGAGATATCTTATTAAGGAAAGTGTGGGAGGGTTCTTCTTTAGAATATTTTCAAAAAGCTCTTCTAAACACTAGATATATTTTTTATTACTTTTACTGCTGTTATTCTCCTACTTGTTACCTGAAGTTTTGTCTAAGGACCGCAGGGGTTTTCTTAACCTTACAAGTAAGTTTCTGTTGAGTAGAACCTCGTCATGCTACTTGTTGCTATTGATAGAGTTTGTTAAGCCAACAGTGAAAGCAATCTGTCCTCTCAATGCATGGTAGCACTTCAATACTGGAGATTCTGTAATGAATTTTAAAATCAGAGATGAGAAGCATTTCCCCCACCCACCTGGGATTGGAAAGAGAAAATTCAGTAAGACAAAACAGGATGCAGAGCTTAAGAAGTGGGTTAGAGCCCACGAAGTTCTAAGAATCACAACTGTTGAAGAAATATTAAGCAGACCAGAAAATTAGTGAAATGAGTCCAGATTGAGTGAGACTGAATGCTTCCCCCAAGTCCCACATGGTAACTGCCTTTTTTCTTCTGTAGGGAGAGAAAGAATTGGGAAGAGATTTCAGATTTCTAGAGATTCACTTGAATAGTTCCTACTGCACTGCTCACTGGGACAATATTCTTTTTCCTCCCCAAGGTGGCCATATGCAGCAGCAGTTCACCCCATCCATTCACTCTCATCACTTAGAATGGAGTTGTCCCCATGCAAACATCGAGCAATGGCACCGTGAGAATTGAGAGGCTCATGAAAGCAAGGCTGATGGGAGCCCTGGGGTGCACCCCCAAACTAAAAGGACTCAGGTTGCAAGACCTGTCACTTAACAGTCACAGCAGGATATATTTTTGGTAATCGAAGCCTAATTTGGATTGTGTTTTTGGAAAATGATAACATTAGTTTTCTAAAAACTAGAAAATTTTTTAGGGGGGAGTGGTGGTTCTCTCCAACTCCACTTTGAAGCTAAAAATGGCAAACTGTTTAGAATACAAACTTTTTCTTCCCGTGGATTTATGTAGTAGATGTTTCAAAATGACTGGCAAATACATAGAATTCATACAAAGTTAGAGGCAAAAGGGTGCTCCAGAACCCTCTGGTTGAATCTCTTCACTCTATAGTTGCGGAGAATGAGGTCCAGAGAGGCTAAGTGTTATGCCCAAGGGCACACAGCTGGCTCACAAGATGAGACTTGAATCCGGATTGCCTATGTACTGGCCAATGCTCTTCCCTCTCTACTGTGCTCTACTTACCAGCACCACAAGAGGACACCTACTGTGTCTTGCAGAATCTAGACTATTTTTTGAAAGCTTGGAACTAAACTTGTGACTAATTAGAATACAGTGTTCCACCACCTTTAAGTCACCAGCTAAAATCCACTGCTCCCCGTCGCAGCACGCCCGAGGCCTTCTGGGTAACCAAAGAAAGATTATTGTCTCAACTCAGTTCTCTGTGTCTAGGTACCCACAAAATGGAAATCACTTTACTTGGGGAAGAGCAAGAGGACAAGATGAGATGAAAAGGAAGCATGTTTAAAATGGATAAAAGGAGGCACTTTTTTCCCACTACACACAATTGAACTGGGGAACTCACTGCAGCAGGATATTAAGATCAATGGTGAAGATTTGTGTTTTAAAAGATTAGACATTTCACATGCATATCATCAACAGCGACACTCAATGGGATGAAAGTAAGATGGATGAAAGTTCTCAAGCTTCAGTGCATAAGTTGATCACCAACTGGGTCAGGTGAAAAGAAAAAAAGTTGTCTACTGGATTAAAATTTCACAGAAAGGCAGATCTGGGGGGTTCCAGTCATTGCTGCTGTGTAACAAACCACTCCAAAGTAGTGGTGTGAACCAACAGGCATTTTATTATGCACATGGATACGGTGGATCAGGAATTTGGAGAGGGCACAGCAGGGATGGCTTGTCTCTGATTCATGACATCTGGGGCCTCAGTTGGGAAGACTTGAACAACTAGGAATGACTTGAGGTTGGGGGCTGGAATCATCTGGAAGCTTCTTCACCTAACCTGGGATGACTTGAAGGCTCACTCAGCTGGAACTGTCAAGTGGAGCATCTATATGTAGGTGTCAAGAGGGCGTGTCCCAAGAAAAAGCACTTCCAAAAAACAAGTGTCCCAAGAGACCCAGGTAGAAACTACACGGCCTTTTATGATCTATCCATGGAAGTTTTAGAGCATCACTTCCAACACAGTCCATGGGTCAAAACCGTCACAAGCCCACTGAGATTCAAGAGGAGGAGACTTAGGACCTCCTACATCCCTCCCCTATGGGGAATGGCAAGATCACATTGCAGAAAAACCTGTGGGATGGGAGAGGTTTTCGCAGCCATCTTTGGAAAATGCAATCCCCCAGGGAAGTGGTGGGTGATGTGAGGTTACAAGAACACACAATCTACTGGAAAAAACTGACGTATGAACAGAGAATCACAGTACAATAAAATAAATTTCAAGGTAGTTATTTCCCCCTCTTTTACAAGAATTCTTTTTTTTCCCTTTGATAAGAGTCATCACATTAAAATTTTTTCATTCATTGTCTGTCTTCTACTAGATTGGAATCTCCATGCATTTAGTTTCCTACTGTAACCCCTGTGCCTAAAACACTACCAAGCCCAAAATAGGCACTCAATAAATATTTGCTGAAAGAGTATATGAGTAAAGTGCTGTAATAGAGAAGTAGTGGGAGGGCTGTGGGAGTACAGGCAATAACAAAGCACTCAGCTTGACAGAAATGACATTTGAGTGGGTCTGGAATGTTCTTGAAGGATAAACAACAATTTTTCTGGTGGAAAAAAAAGGGAATAAATTTTTCTCCTTAAATCTCCTCCAGAGACTTCATTAGCCAAGTTTAAGTGGGCAGATCTCATCCTAAGTGTACAGACTGCATGTAGTAGTTACAATGTTCTTGGTTGCAAGTGAAAGAAAACAGGGACTCAAATGTATTAAAAAATAAGCAGCGTATCGTATCACATAACAACAAGTCTGGAGGCCAACAGTTCAGGCAGCCTCAATGCCATCCTTCTTCACTGGGTCAACTTAGCTCCTTTGTGGTTGCAAGATGGTGCCCACAGTGGTAGGCATCACAGGCAGACAAACCAATACCCAGCAGGGGAGAGGACTACTTCTCCTTTGGAGTAAGATCTTTCCCATAAGCCCCTGACAGACTTACCTCACACTGGACCCCACACCCCGCCTTACTGGCTAGAACTGTGTCCCATGCATGTATGTAACCTAAACGCTGATAAGAAGAGGGGAGAAACACGAGCAGTTAGACTAATCACGTGTTACTCCTTGGGGCTTGACCTGAAGCTCCTGCCTCTCCTGAAGCACAGGGCTATGCAGAAAAGGGTGGATTCCCCAACAAAACAGAACAAAACAAATAACGGGGGTTTTGTTAGGAAGGAAAAAGGGGAGATGACTCCTCGGCACATAATCAACAGTGTTTGCAACATTAGGCTTGGGGAAGGTTCATGTTCTGTTTTCTTTGTGGATGACTATTACCTAACAATTTTATTTATTCTTTTTCATGCTTTTTGCTCCTTTCCTTTCTCCTCTGCACTAGTAGTCAGTTGAATAAATCAAGCGCTGTATCAATAGGAAAGAGTGTCATGTGTACAGTGTACATACGAATCTAATTAATCAAAAATATGTTGATTAGACGTGAGTGCACTTTCAGGTAAAAACCTTGATTCAGATGCTTCTGATAGCATAGCCGTGCCCAGCTGTTCACCACTTGAATCGTGCTCTTTCATGGCCTTGTGCCCGTTACTTGTGCTGATTCCTCTGTCTAGGAAGTCCTTCTCAGTTTCCTTACCTATAGTGGATACTAGTGATTGCCTCTCCAGCGTCCATTCTATCCTTCTAGTAATTTGCTTGAAGAGATGGCGAACTGCCAAACTACTGTTTTTCAGACTCCCTTGCAGCTAGGGTCTTGATCTGAAATAAGTTTAGTCAATCAGGTGCACTTGTGTAAGATTTGGAGGCAGATGCAAGGAGAAGGCATCGTTCTGTTGCTGTTGCTGTTGGCCAGCAAGGTTTGAGCAATAATGTTAAGAGGCATTTAATGCTGTTGGACTCAATGTCCTGTTTCAGTGTCTAGTCACCAGTTTCATGGGTGTGAAGAGCCCTTGCTGCAGCACCATCCCAACTTCTGGAACATAGCTACTGTGGTAGGCCCGTGAACTCAATAGCCCAGGGGTACCCCCCTGACTTCTGCCCCTCCAGCTCATCAATTTTGTAAGCCTCTGTTTGATTCTCAGTATTAAATATTTCTCTGTTTGAAACACCTAGAGTGGTTTCTTCCTGTACTAAACCCTGACTCATAGATCACCTAATTCATATTCAGCCTTCCAGGCACAGCCTGGGTCTTCCCTGAGCCACCAGGTTGGGCCAGGTGCTTCCTCTGTGCTCCCACCACGTCCTGCCTGGTAAGCCCATGCCTCTTCATCTTTGCACCCCTGGCACCAGTGTTTGGCTCACAGCATGTGCAGCATCAATATTTACCGAACTGAAGCTCCCTCTGCCAAGATACCAGACAGGTCCTGAAATCTAGTCTAAAGGGTGCCCCACCTCATGCCTGGTCTGCAAAGCCCAAAGAACAAGTGGCTCTAGACTTATACTGGATTCTAGATGAATCCAGAGCCCTCAGCTTTTCCGTACTTTAGTCCCCCACACAAGAGGCCACACCAGAATTGAAAATTTGACCTGGTCCCCAGGAAAAGGATGATAAGGAACAAGGGAAGTTGCTTATCTCAAGAGTTACCATCTGGTGGTTTTCAGGACCCTCTACTGCTGGGCCTACAACGAGGCCTGCAATCAATGGCAGCATAGTCTTTGGAGCGAGGAAAACCCAAGTTGGAAGGTGTGTGCCGTTGTGTAGCAAGTTACTTTCTGAACCTCAGATTCTTAATCTATAAAATGGGGTTGATAATATCAACCTCACAGGATTCTTGGGGGTAAAAGAGATTATATATGTAAAATGCTTAGCACAGTGCATGCACATTGGAAATGCCCAATACCCATCAGTTACTGTTACGGCCACCATTGTTGTTGACTGTGCCAGCCCTGTACCACAATTCTGTTACATATTTTTTACTTCATATACATACACTTTCCTTCAGCCCAAACAGACTCACATGCAGTTAGACTAGAACGTACTTCTCTATACTTTCTCCCGAGGTGTTCCATTTTACATCATGATGTGATTAACCCTTTTCTGCAGAAGATCCAGCTAGGCCCAAGTTTGGGGCTGTGCTGAGGAAATAACAAAACCATCTATGTCAGTGGCTCTCGATCCTAGCTGAAAATCAGGATCACCTGGAGAGCTAAAAACAAAACGGCAACAAAAATAAACAAATAAAACGAAACCAAGAAACAGTGTCTGGGTCCATCAACCAGAGATTCTGATTCAGTAGGGCCCAAGCATCAGTATATCTTAAGGCTCCCCAGGTGATTGTAATGTGCAGCTGAGAGCCATTGCTGAGAGTGGGAAAGATGAGCGCTTCCATCGCCTCTGGGAAAGAAGAAAGAAGCTCTTTCTTTTCTATAATCGCCACCACAGTGGAGGAGGGGAGAGGACTAAAGATTACAGTTGAATGATTCCACTTATAATGTGAACAAGGCATTCTTATTATGAACCTGGATAAATGACTCATCATGTTAATCCTCTGATTAGTGTCTGGGTTTCTCCTCTAGAGGTGTCTGATCTGATGAGAAGAGGAGTTATCAGAAATGCTCTAGGACATGGAAAAAGCTAGTCTGGAAATACCTGTGAGGGAGTTCAAGTTGGCTTGTGGGTGTCTGTCCTGTGCCAGCCCTGTGCACACTCGCACACTTGCGGGCTGGTTGCTGATGTCAGGTGTACGCACTTTGATCCAGGGCAAGTGAAATGATCCCTGCTTTGGCATAAAATCTAGCTAATATCTTAATGCTAGAGATAGCTGGTGACAGCTGGGAGTGTGCTCAGACATAAAGTACAGGCATACCTCATTTGATTGCGCTTTGCAGACTTTGCTTTTTCACAAATTGAAGGTTTGTGACAACCCTGAGTTGTCAGATGATGGTTAGCATTTTTCAGAAATAAAGTATTTTTAAATTAAAATATGTACCTTTTTTAAAGACAGAATGCTCTTGCACACTTAATAGACTGAAGAATAGTGTAAACATAAGTTTTATAGACATTACTGGAAAACCAAAAAATCCATGTGACTCACTTTATTGTGATATTTCCTTTATTGCGGTGGTCTGGAAGCAAACCCACAATATCTCTGAAGTATGCCTGTACATCTAAAAAATGTAACTTTTTTCCCATTATTAAAGTGATACACAAAAGAAAATAGAGTGAGAAAACAGAAAAATAGCATGAACCCAGTAGAAACTAATAACAGACTTACACAGAGTTACGAGGTGCTAGACATGGTTTTAAGCTCTTCACCATATAAATTCATTTACCCCTCACTACAACTCTATGAGGGGTAACTCCACTTTACAGATGAGGAAAGAGGACCTGGAGCTGTTGTGTGACTTGTCCAAAGTGGCAGCTAGTAAAGGAAGAGCCAAGGTTTGGACTCATGCTGCATTTAACAGGGTAGGGTCAACCTCAGAGATATATATAGCTCATAAGGTAAGCTTTATCCAAGGATTCAATGCCACTTGCTAAAGTTTAAAAAGTTAATCTCAGTTGCCATTTATTCATCCATTTATTTCACAAATATTTACCAAAGGCATCTATGGGCAGCACACTGTTCCAGGCTTGATTATCAAGATACTGAAGAGTATACAGAGGCTACCTGTCCAGTCATTCCTATAGCATTGAACTCTCAAGTGTCTCAATATGTATAATCAATACAAGTATAGTAAGATTAGAAATGCAATAACTATTTTCTGATTACAAAATCCAAAACCAATACTTCAAAACTTTCAAAATGTCACAGTCTTACTAGATGGAATGTTTGGCATGATCCTCCGTATTTTCATCAATTAATAAGTACACCTTGGACAATAATTTAAGTTGAACCTCATGAATTCCACTTTGTAGCAACACGTTTAATATAACAGTAGTGTCTTCAAGTCAGAAACCTGGTGTTTTTGGATGGATGGATGGATGGCTAGATGGAAGGATAGATGAGTGAATTAATAGCTAAGAATGCCTGGCAATATTCTAGTTGCTTAAAAATTGCATCTTTAAAAATAATTCAGTGTTTTCCAGTTTGTTAAACAATAACTATGACTCAGAAGAAAATTGTGCTTTCTGTCCTTTCCATGGACTAAATATGTAACTTCAAGGAAGCCATTATGATGCCAGTTCCATCTGATTGTTGTGAGGATCAAATGCGCTAACTGAAATGAATTATGTAGCACCCTGCCTAATACATGTTAAACAGCATATTTTAAACTGCCTTTAAAGTGAAATAGTGTATGCAGAAAAGCAAAAATTCAAATGATACAAAAAGCTATACAATGCAAACTACGTTTCTTTTGGCCAAGTTTTCCCGCTATTATTACTACTATTATTAGAGATCTCCAAGCAAAAATAACATCTCCCTGTTGATTAAGAAGGGAGAGGTTTACAGACTAGGAGATAACATCCTTTGAGTCAGAACCAAGTGAAATAACACATGTATTCTGGTTAAATTCCAGCATGAGTGATTAACATTCTCCAACTTCAAATAATTTTTATTATTAGCCAACACTTGTCCATCCCCAATAATACACATGTTGCATACAGGCCACAGAATGAGGCAGCCTCTCTTGGCATGTTCACAATCTGTGCATACTTTCCACTGAGGGTTTCCCTTTCTTTTTGATTGCTATTCCATAGCTTTTCAACTCCCACTACTTTCAACCCTGGGATGTTTGCCGACACCGAGTGCCAAGTAGTTCCAAAAAAACCAAAAAAATATAAGCACCTGTAGAATCCCAGGGAATGAAAGAGGTAAAGTACATTTTAAACATATTTATTAAGGGTTTTAATGTTTGTGAAGAGATTTATATTTATTTCTTTTAACTTTGAGGCTGGGATTAATACACGTATTCCTCATTATTTCTCACAAAGTCTTGTTGATAAGCAGGAGGAAGAGGGCTATTCTGCAATTTTGTCTCCCAGTCTGTGTAAGTGGGATCCAGGACACAAGAACGACTCAGCCCTAAAGTGCAGTCCTGAGTCCCTCAAGAACTCAGGGCCTCCTGCCTTTTTCCCGCCTTCTTCCAGTAGAAGGAAGGGGTAGGGGGAGCGGGAAACAATTCAAACCCTCTTTGTAAGCGTGTGAATGAATTTCAAGAATGTAAAACACCTCAGTCTTCCAACCTAATTAGAACATGTAGAAAAGAGGCATTTTTAGGACATTTAAAACTTGCAGCATAATAACCCATCTGGAGAGCGCCACAGTGCGTCCCAGTGGTCGAGGCGCCCAGCAGGTCTTCGTGCGGGCTCCCGCAGCTCCGTGCGCCCCGGATCCCCGGCGGCGCGCGGGTGCGCAGCTAAGCAGCGGGTAGCCCCCGGCGGGGGGGGGGGGCGGCCCCTGCCCATCACAGAGCCCGGAGCCAGTGTTGCTTTTCTCTGCGGGCGACTTCGAACTGCCTGGATTTTTAACCCGATAAACTGATAAAGGACTAACATGTCTGGAGTCTTCCAAAGACAGAAAGAAAATCACTTTCTTGTCGCAACAGTAAGATTTTGTTACGAAATGCAAAAGTAAAGGTTAAAGCCTGGGAGATAACCGGTCGCATATGGGGGGAGGGGGGAGGAGGTGGTAAAAACTGTGGCTGGCGCGTCCCAACTATCTCGGTTCGAATCCCGGGTTTGCCATTTGAGAGCCTACTCTGTGCTAGGCGGTCGGAATACCGCGCTGAACAAGATTATCTAGGTTGTGGCTTTCTTGGGGGAACTATCATTAGCTCGGTTCCCTTGGTATGCTTCTAAACTCTGTTTCTTCACCTATAAGAATTGTTGTAAGGATCTGAGACATCCTGGATTAAGATGAGAACGATTAACGCGCCGTCTGACACACAGTAGGGGCTCAGTAAGCATTTGTACTTCTCTCAATTTGAGCTCACCTGGTGAGGGCAGCGCAGAGAGGAGACAGGTGCCACGGTTAAGAATGATTCTTTGAGCAGTTCTTTTAAACAAGCGCTGGACTCTAAGGATGCTTAGCTGCAGATAGGAGACCTGGTAGGTGCCCTGGAAGCTAGGGTTCATAAGCTAGAACATTACGGGAAAGTGAGCCCCGCACCAGTGGACGCCAGCAGAGAACTCAGGAGGGACTTCTAGCTAGGGTTTCCCGCTCCGGGTCTCAAGAAGGCGTGATTAGCATTCGCCCCGCCCCCCATAGCTTCCCGGCCGGCGATTGGCCCACGCTCCTCGGCTGCCAGCTCCAGGCGGGGCCGGAGGGCGCCTGGGGAGAGGCTGAGCCCGCGGGGCAGTGGGCGGGGACGCGCGGAGAGCGTGGCGGGGCGGCCCACCAACCGAGCCCCAGCGCGAAGGGGCGGGGCCGGGGCGGAGCCTCCCAGCGGGCATTAGAAGCAAGTGACCCAGGCTGGGCGGGACAGGCCAGTCAGTCCGAGGCCGTGACTCCACTGCGGCCAGCGCCGCCGCCGCCGCGCGCAGTTCAATACCCGCCGGAGGTGGGCCAAAGGGTGCTAGAGCGCGGGGGAGGAGCGGAGCCCGGCGCGTCCCGGGAGAACCGCCACCGCCCCCAGGAGTCCGCTAGAGCGCGGATCCCCCTGCAGGGGAGGAGAAGAGCGACGCGGCGGGCGCGCACCATGCAGTCCTGTGAACAAACACTGGCAGCGATGGGGGAAAATAAGTGTCCCTGGACTTTGGACTAGATTACAGCCAGATATTCCAAAAGCATCGAGACACTGCTCTCTGCGGCCTCTGAAAACAAATGAGACCCATAACACCCTTGCATAAGCTTTTAAAACATGGATCAGTGTAGCAAAAGGAAAGCTGTTCCCCCCCCCCACCTCAATATATTTTTCTCTTCCTCTTCTGAGAAAGCCTATATAGTGATGAGCACACACTTTACTGTTAGAGAATTCTGTTTGCTTTTCTAATCTGTTGAACCATTCCCTCATTTATATATGAAAGCCTATGTATTGATGAATACACACGTACACACACCACGCATACATACTTTACTGTTAAAAATTCTGTTTGCTTTCCTAATCTAACCATTCATTAAAGAAGAGTGTGAGGCCATTACTGGGGAAGGGGGTGACAGTGCATTGGCTAGCAGAATACCAGTGACCAGGACTGAGTGGGGACTAAATTTAAGAAGCTAAAATGGCAAAAACAATTAAAATTTGAGGATGTCTCCCTAGAAAAACAGCAAGTGTAGGGATTTGCGCTTCATTTATACCAAAGTTGGAAAAGTCAGATTTAAGCCCAGGTCAGTTTTTACATTATGGATATTAAGTAAACAAGTGTATAGTTTCCATAGTGTATTTAAGCACTTTGCTGGTGGAAAGAAGCCTGGTGTTATAGTTTTCATGGACTTTCAGAAGCTATTCACGTTTATAAAAATGCACTGCTCTTACACACTCATCCTCTGAATCAAAATTTCAGTATATTCGACAAAACCTTGTACACAGAGCTACAGAACTTTTTGCACATCTAATTCCTCTACTTGTTCAGAAGCTTCTTAGAACCTTGAAATAGATCCCCTGCCTGAGGGCCAGTTCCTCTCTTGTTTTTCAAATGAGGAACTTTTCTGATCACCTTGACCTCTTCCCTCAGTTAACATGTCTTCCCAGAAAGTACATAGATTATTCTGCTGCCTTAGGTCATTGTGCCTAATTTGGGTTTTTCCTCTTCCTTTTTTTTTTTTTTTTTTTGTGGAGGAGTGTAAAGATGATGCAGAATGTATCTAAAAGTTGTGGGATGATGTGGTTGAAGTGATTTAATTCTTCCTGTTAAAACAACTATTTTTCATTTTGGCAACATACCAAACCTAAAAAGAACAACCAATTTACTTTAAAAAAAAAAAAAAGACAGTTAAGACAAAGGATACTAAGCCAAGGAGAGGCAATACAGGTAATGCATTTGGAGGTCTAGGTCCAGGCCAACTCTCAGAGCTGCCTCTGTTTTCAGCCTCTGTTCTCACCGCTGCTCTCCCCCTCCCTTCCCTCAAAGATGAAGCCCACCTGCTTCCCTCAAGTCTTACCTCAGCCACCCCTCCCGCTACCCAGGGCAGAGAAGCCCATCTATTTATGGTCGCCCCCTATTTCCATCTCATATGCTGTTTTCTTCTGATTTTTATTTTTATTAGGCAAACAATCCACACTCATGAAAACAATTATAAAATGGAAGGTTGTGGGGTGGTTTAGCAGCTTCTTCACAGCCAGCTCTGTGATTTTAGTGAGGATTTAAGGCCCAGTTTAGTTTCACATGTACAGCTTTTGGGCTGTCCCTTTCATGGTTCAATTGTAAGCAACGTCTCCCATCACAGATTAGGGGGTAAAGATTTAGAAGGAACTAATATGTGACCTCTCAGTAAATCAGTTGATAAGACTTAGGAAGTCATTTTAATTTCTATTATTAACCTCACACTTTGAAGTTGCCTAAATTGGCTGAAAATAAGTATTCTTGGTGCCTTATTGGTTTATCCTTGCAAACCTTTGTCTTGTTTTCTCGTAGTCGTTTCCAGTGATAAGCCTGTGTGTGTGTTGTGTGTAATTGTGAGCAATGTACAAGCTTAAATAACGTGCTGACACCACTGTTTCCAAGTTGGTATTCATTAGGCCGTTTCCTCCTGGGCTAGGGCTGCACTAATCCTGACACCGGCTGCCAGGAGAAAACCTCATGGATCCCACACCGCACCTTAATAACAGCATCCGTGACCTGCAGTCTCAAGTACAGAATGGGAACCCCAGAGCTAGGAAATGTAGTTGTATATTTTAATGAACTGCTACCCCTGCTAAAGAGGCTTCTTTCACTTTTGTGCTCTACAGAAAGACCAAGGGGGGTAGGAGGGACAAAGCTTTGAATAACTGCTTTCTAACACCGAATGTGGCCAACAGGACAGAGAACATCACAAATCTAGGCAGGTGTGAGGTACAGTGGCTGAGGATTTCCTGCTCCCCCTGCATGCCCTTTCTTGCCTCCAAAGTCCGATCAAGTGATCCTGGGAAAGAAATACGCCTGGGTTGAAGAGGGTGGTTTTGAAAGAAAAAGCTACCAAGACATTAAAGCAGGGTGAATGAAGGGTAGGCAGGATGAAAGTAACTAAGTAACCTGGCTCAGAACTCTCAAAAGCTTCTAGCAGCTTGATGACAATTACAGGATTTATTGCAGTCTGTGGTACATCATTTGAAGACAATATTACTTCATGTTGTTACAAACTGTATGTATAATGTGTATGTGTTGTGGGTGTGTATATAAATAATATATATTATATATATGAGAGATTTAGTGACTTTTGATACGGGTTTGGTGCAGGTGAATTTATTACTGAGCCAAGTGAGGCACATACTGAGTCAGTAGTTCGAGTCCAGGGCATTCAGTACTTTTTCTGATTTCCATGTGTGTATAGTGCCTGTCCCATGCGGTATTGTCAGTGTCATGTCAAATCCAGAACTCACAAAGCAGAGCCAGCGATATTTTCTTTGTAGACAATCAACTAGAATCTATAAAATTATTCCTGGCAGATGATTATAATTCCAGATCGCTAACACTAGCAAAAGGAAACCCAGAGCATCTTGATAAGAAGTTTTCTGTTTTTGTTTTGTTCCTGGAAGTCAGTAGAATAGCAGTTATATGTGGTTGTATTAGTGTCAAGATACTTAATTGGCTGACCTTATTATTTCAGAAAAAAAAAATTATATGTATTATATTTGTGGGAAGTTAAAATAATGCTTTGAGATTTTTATCAAATATGGAGAGTAGTTATTTATGAAAAACAAAGAAATGTCTATTTTTGTTTCTTTGTTCCCAATTACTGTAGATAAATTTTAAAGTGCATTAAAGCAATGGTAAAGCAAATAAGATGCTGTACAAGTATTTTTCTCATGCTTTCATGGAGAGACACTGTTTTCTAAGAGTATCTGAAGGAGGTATGTGCATTCTAACTTCATGATCAGATTTCTCGGATGTACTTTGAATATAAGTGGCAACGTTTTTATTGATAATAAAATCAAAGAAATTCCAATCACCAGAAGGAGAACTAATGAAAACATGTTTTACCTGAATATACTTCATAGGTTTCTCCTGCTGATCCTGTGATTGTTTCATGATTCACTTGAAGAAATGAAGGAAAATACACATAAGAACAGAGACATTACCTGAGATTGTGTTCTATTTTATCAACCCTCCATCTATACTCTGTACTGAAGCAATTTGGATAGAAGTGTTGCTGTTGTTGTGTGTGTCTGGTTTGCAGTCAGAAACTCCCAAAACTTCATCATTCAGCAGTTAGATCCACAACTTTGTATTAAGGTCTAAATACAAGTCAGGGAACCCAGATAAGATAAGAGGATATATGGTTCTCCCTCTGTATTTGTGGGTAATTGGTTCCAGTCGTCTCCCTCCCCCCCGTGCCACCCCATACCAAAATCCATGGATGCTCAAGTCCCTTATATAAAACGGTGCAGTATTTACATATAACCTACGCACAATCCTCCCATCTTCCCCCGCACCCTCCTTTATACTTTAAGTCATGTCTAGATTACTTATAACACCAAGTACAAATCCTAAGTAAGTAGTTGTAAATATAATGCAAATGGTTGGTGGTGTGCAGCAAATTCAAGTTTTGCTTTCTGTAACTTTCTGAAATTTTTTTCCCTAAATATTTTCAGTCCACGGTTGGTTGAATCCACTGATGCAGAACCTGTGGATACGGAGGGCCAACTGTAAATTGATTTAGAGTTGGCACTTCCCTGACAATCTGGACAGATGCTTAGTAAACCTGAGATAATTAATTTAGCATCAAAGTGAGTACTATGAGCATTATTAGATTGGTACATGTTAGGGCATTTGGGAGAACAGAAAATACAGCGGTTGAGCTGGATCCTGGTGCAAGAGCCGCTGTGCCTGACCCGTACAGGTCTCTAGTGGGCACGTCTTCCCAATGCTTTCTCATTGTTCATTCCCCCCAGTGGAAAAGGGGGGCACTGTTGGACTTAGGAAGTTGGAGAAATAGGTAATAATGCTTCTTTTAGTGATTTAGTTACAGAGCTCTTACGTGCAACAGAATGAGAGGAAGTAGAATGGTTCTGTGCATAGATTTGGGAGCTAGACTGATTAGGGATTCAACTCCCAGCTCCATCATTCATGGGCTGTTGATCCTGAACAAATTACTTAAGCTCTTAGTACTTCATTTGTGTACTGCATCTTAGTACTTTCTCATCTGTGAAAGGGGGATAATGATAGTACTTATAGTTTAGGGTTGAGAGGATCTAAAAGATTCAATCAGGTTAAGGTAAGTAAAACAAGGAGGAAGCAGCCATTCAGGCATGGAATGGAAAGGGAATTGAAAGACTAGTTTTCAAATTTGTGTCTGCATAAGAATCATTTGGGGTTCCTATTAGAAATGTAGATTCCCAGGCTTCAGCTCCAGGAATTGAGATTAATTTGGGATCCAAGAATTAGGTCTTTTTGTTCTGTTTTAGTAAACTTTTAGAATTATTTTAGGTTTACAGAAAAGTTGCAAAGATATATCCATTTTGCCCTAATATTAACATATTATCATAGCACATTTGTTAAACTAAGAAGTCAACATTAACGCACTACTGTTAACTCCAGACTTCATTTGGATTTCACCAGATTTTCCACTGATGTTCTTTATCTGTTCTAGGATTCCACATTGCATTTAGAGAAGCTTCATTTCTTACAGGGACTTTCAGCCCATGAGAGGCAGGTGGTCTGGAGACCACATCTTGAGAAACACTAGGACATGTCAAGGGCTGAGGAAGGTCAAATTGCCCCATCCTCACCACCATCCTGGTGGTGGGGGTGTTGGATATAGAAATTTGAAGAGTTGGGATGGAATCCTCTCCCTTAGATGAGAGGGGTTACCTTAAGAAGTGAGGCATCTGTTCCTAATGCCAGATGAAATGAGTTTTGGAGTTTGGAAGGTGGGGTTGCTGCCTAGCCTGAGGAGATACATCTAGGGTTGTGGGCAGATCAGGGGAGTGAGTGCAGCAAATTGGGAACAACTACTTTGTGGGAACACAGGAGGGCTCAAGTAGTTGATTAAAGGGGATTACAAGGGGCCAGTTAGCCCGTGAGCCATATAAATCCTGTATTTCCTGGAACCTGGTGATAGTGTTTTAGAAATGGCTCACAGTAGTAACCAACATCAAGCACTGCCACATTGGACACGAGCAGAGAGTCAAAGGGTGAAGCTGAGATGACCTTGTTGAGAGAGGGCAGTGGGAGGTGGACAAAACACTGACGCCCTGCGTTTGGAAGAGTCGGTTCCCACAGTGAGGAGATCAAGGGCCACCATCTGGGGAGCTAGAAGTAAAGGTCAGTAGAATTGAGAACGGTAAGATGAAGGAATAGACGTTGTAAGAAAAAGCTGGCAGAGTAATTTGAGGTCTTGAAGTAGAGATCGACATATTCTTGAGGACCTTAGGTCCTGAGGCTGTCACTGACTTTCTCTAATCACATTCAAATTATTTAGCTGCCCTCACAGCAGTTAAGTAATCACCTAACCTGTTCCTTTTTTTTTTTTTTTTAAAGAACATTAACCTCTTCATTTGACTCTGGATTTCTCTTAATTTCTATACTACTTCACTTTCCTGGTTCTTTCTGCATGTTAGAGATCCTAAACCATAAACTGGTATTCATAACATTTCTTTCACATGAAGTACATGTTATCTCATCTGCCAAACCCATTTAAAATGGACTAGTGGAAATTGCCTCAGAAGCCAAACAGATTGCACCTGTGTACAAGGGACCAGGTGTCTCTGAAGGGCTCCTAGATCTTTTGTATTCTTGCTGGCAAGGTGTCAGGCTGGCCAGGCTGGTGAGTGGCTAACAGTTAAGATTTTAGGTGATCTAATCCTTAACTTGATAGATGCTGGGTGTAATCTACAGATTCTGCATAGAAATTAGCACTTACCCCTGGCAGAGCCCCTACCAGCTGTCAAGTGCTTTACCAAATAGCTCTATACTCAAGAATGCGGCTTCTGGGTGAGGGAACAGTCGTAGTCATTTTACATGTGGTTAGAGAGAAGTCTTGGGTGATGAAAGATTTTAGCTAACCTACACGCTATAGGTAAACATTTCCAAAAACATTGCATAAGCTGAATACAGAGTGAATTGTTTTCCAGTAAATACTGGCTTCAGCATTTTTCAAAAATCAAGGAATGGTATATTTTATAGAATGGGAAAACTAAGAAATGAAATTTGACCTGTTGTAAAACTAGGATTTAGTGCTGTTGAATTTCAATAATGGGCATACAGGGTACATTAGGAGTAAATGTGAAAGAATAGGGTCATGATGGAATCTGATACAGGGTGGAAGAAATTTCTCTTAACCAGAAACACTGGGCCCTAAGAAGTTGTCTTAGGGTCAACCACATGAATTTAACATACAAAAATGGCAATTTAATTTGGTTCAAACATACATTTCAAACTTTTGTCTTTTCCTTGTAAAGAATCAAGTTCAGTTCACGGTATACCAGAGTTAAAATTGCACAGATGTCAGTATTCCAATAGAGAAAAACAATTTTTTTTAAAAAGCGAAAAAGTAAAATTTGAGTTCAGGTAGTCAGATATTCTTTTATAGTCTTACTACTTTAGGGAACAAACCCTTCCTCGGTATAAAAATCTGGAAAAAAATGCCATAGTTGCCACCCTCTTAATAACTAGTTTCCATGCCCCATATTTGTTGGAGAACCTACTTTGTGATGTTTAAATTTTTACCTTAAGTTGCCTCAATTTCCCATTTATTAAAATGGCTGTATTGCCTCTAGAATTAAAGCTGAAGGGGAAAAGCAATTTTTAGCGATTCCCCTTATTCTACCAACTTGTTCTTGAAGCTACAGTCATGCCCAATGTTCCTACCCCCAATTTTTTTTTTTTTAAACCTTCGACCACTCGAGATATGTCAGCATTTCTGCTTAGTAACTGGCATATTACTACGCGGTGCAAACTATTGATATAAACAGTGACTTGTGATAGATTTTTTTCCCCTTCTGTACTAAATCAGATCATTTCTCCTCATCAGCAACTTAACAAGAACAAAGTTAAAGATGTGACCTCAGGAAGGGAACTAAGGTGGATGAAATACGACGGCAATACTATCAGGACTGATGGAATATTGCTCAAGTGCAGTGGCTAGGGTCTAAAAGAAACTTCTTTAGAGAGCTGGTATATTTCCAACTGCATGTGAAGTGAAGTAGCAGGTTAACGTCAAATTCCGGGGCTTGTGTAAAAGTCACCCTCTTAACAGCAACCACAATGCTACTGCTTCCTGTTCTTCCATTTTCTTTCCTGTTCAATTGCTTGAAACCCTCAAACAACAAGTTCTGATTCTACAGTATTCCTGTAATTCCTTTCTCTGTGTATTTACCTACTTTTATCTTTCAATGTGCATTTCCATCTTGGCACCATAACAAACAATTCAAAAATGCCATCTAATGCATTATGCCACTGAGCACTGTAGCCAGTGATTTTAAGTGTACTAGATTATCTTCAGGTTGAAAAGAGCGTAAGCTGGAGAAATAAATGTCTACATCTTAGCTAAAGGCAGGGGTCAAAACAACTTATGAATGGTTAGTTTGAAAATGCTTTAAGGCCCGACTATCAGAGCTGACTGAAAACATTTGAGTTAGGCAGAGTTGTAATGTTATGTGAATAGTGAGAAGTGTTACAAACACAGTAGCCATATATTTTAATTACAATAGAGTTTATTAGCTTTTCTTTTAATATAAACATGAGGAAGCAAAACCACATAAGTTGTAGCATTCTTTTCAAAATAAAACTGCAATCAGTACTTGAATTTCCAAGCTCCAAACTCCATAAACAATATTTTTTGAGGTGGTAGATTGTAGTATTTTATATACCATAATTTATCATTTATGTCTCTGTCCCTTAAAAATGATGGAACCTGCAGCACTCAGTATAATGTGAAGCCTTGCGATAAAGAGAGAAAGTACTTCTGGCCCAGAAATGCTTTGTTTACAGGCAAAATTCCTAGGATTACATTTGAGAAGGTAGGAGGAGAAAGATTTCACATAGTTGAGAACACTTTTTTTTTTTTTTTTTTTTTTTTAATATTTCAAGTTTAGGTGACATCGTTACCAATCTCCAAAAAGACTGATTACTGGACCTCCCTGCCTTTTAAAGCCTGAGGTAAGGGTTCCTAAGGTTTATATGTTTCCTCTTAAATAGAACTTGAAGTGAGACACCTACAGCCAGGTTAACACACAGGATAGAAAAGCTGTTTCGTATCACTTACTCTCCTGTCCCTACTATTAGGGTCCAGTTCCTTTCAATTTATTACATGTGAATTAACACTGTTGTTCATAATTCCTTTACCAAATCTAGAAAAAAGAAACTTAGGTGATCAAGCAGGTAAGCAGCCCAGCCTTGCAAAGGACTATTTTAAAAAGAGGAGGGGAGGTATCCCCTCAAGTCTTAGTGCAATTTTAAGCTTTGATACTTGTAGAAGTATAAATGCCACAAACTTACAAAACATCATTTGAAAGTTTAATCGAATTTCTTCTAAACTCATTTAGTTTTGTAAATTTTAAACGTTAAGCGTTTATTGTTTTATTTTTTATTTTTTACAATTTATGTATTTATTTATTTATGGCTGTGTTGGGTCTTCGTTTCTGTGCGAGGGCTTTCTCTAGTTGTGGCAAGTGGGGGCCACTCTTCATCGCGGTGCGCGGGCCTCTCATTATTGCGGCCTCTCTTGTTGCGGAGCACAGGCTCCAGACGCGCAGGCTCAGTAATTGTGGCTCATGGGCCTTCCCAAGCCAGGGCTCGAACCTGTGTCCCCAACAAGAGAGCCTGAGACAGTGAGAGGCCCGCGCACCGCGATGAAGAGTGGCCCCCGCTTGCCACAACTAGAGAAAGCCCTCACACAGAAACGACCCAACACGCCATTAAATAAATTCATTAATTTAAAAAAATAAAAAATAAAAAAATAAAAGCTTAATGTTTAAAATGTACAAAAGTAAATGAGTTTAGAAGAAATTCGATTAAAGTTTCAAGTGATGTTTTGCCAGTCTAGCATTTATACTTCTGCGACAGTGTTCTGGAGTATCCAAGCACACTATATTAAAGCTTAAAATTGTTGTAAGACTTTTGGGACACCTTCTATTTCATCACCGGCTTGTTAATTACTGGACCACCATGTTGGCTGGAATTATGAAAATATCCTTTAATACAAGTATAGAACAAAGAGGAAAATCATCACAAAATCAGAAGCACCATTATAGTTAACAAGAAATGCAGCACGGACCCAATAGAAGGAAATAACCTACTTTCTCTGTTTATGATCGCAAGCATGCTAATATGCTAATAAGTACTGCCTGCAAAGAATTTGGATGACATGTGTTATTCAGCAGCTTTTTGGTTTAAATTGATTGCCAATAATGACTAGCAGCTTCAATGATATAGTAGGGAGGAAGAACCCTGCAAAACCTAACGATGCTACAACAGTCTGTTCCGAAGTTTGGCTTTATGAGTTGTTAGGAGTCCCATGTTTTTTTTTGTTTTCTTTTTTTTGTTTTTTTTTTGTTTTTTTCTTTTTTGTTGTTTTTTTGTTTTTTTTGTTTTTTTGTTTTTTTCTTTCTTTTGTTTTTCTCTTGTTTTTTTTGTTTCTTTTGTTTTTCTCGTTTTTTTCTTTCTTTTGTTTTTCTTTTTTGTTTTTCTTTTGTTTTCTTTTTTTGTTTTTCTTTTGTTTTTTCTTTTTTTGTTTTTCTTTTGTTTTCTTTTTTTGTTTTTTTGTTTTTTTTGTTTTTTCTTTTTTTGTTTCTCTTGGTTTTTTTCTTTTGTTTTTTTCTTCTTTTGTTTTTCTTTTGTTTTTTTCTTTTGTTTTTCTTTTTTTGTTTTTCTTTTGTTTTTCTCTTTTTTTGTTTTTCTTTTGTTTTTTTCTTTCTTTTGTTTTTCTTTTGTTTTTTCTTTCTTTTGTTTTTCTCTTTTTTGTTTTTCTTTTGTTTTCTTTTTTTGTTTTTCTTTTGTTTTTCTCTTTTTTTGTTTTTCTTTTGTTTTTTTCTTTCTTTTGTTTTTCTTTTGTTTTTTTCTTTCTTTTGTTTTTCTCTTTTTTGTTTTTCTTTTGTTTTCTTTTTTTGTTTTTCTTTTGTTTTTTCTTTTTTTTGTTTTTCTTTTGTTTTCTTTTTTTGTTTTTTTTGTTTTTTTGGTTTTTTTTTTTGTTTTTTGTTTTTTGTTTTTTTCTTTGTTTTGTTTCTCTTGTTTTTTTTCTTTTGTTTTTTTCTTCTTTTGTTTTTCTTTTGTTTTTCTCTTTTTTGTTTTTCTTTTGTTTTCTTTTTTGTTTTTCTTTTGTTTTTTCTTTTTTTTGTTTTTCTTTTGTTTTTTTTTGTTTTCTTCTTTTTGTTTTTTTTGTTTTTTTCTTTTTTTTGTTTTTTTTTGTTTTTTTTCTTTTTTTTTGTTTTTTATGTTTTTTTCGTTTTTTTCTTTTTTTGTTTTTGTTTTTTTTTTTTTCCACACACACACACACTGTATTTTATTTTTACAAGAGATAGATAGACTGACACCAAGCATTGTACATGGATGACCACAACAAAAGCAACAATGATTGCAATTACCAAACATGAAACACACTTATACTATGTCATAATATTGACATTCAGTCCAGTAATCCTCCACTGTAACAGCTCCTTTACTTTGCAGTGAAAATTGATTTGTATATTCTTTTCCTGAGTCCTTGTGGGATTTTTATAAAAAAACAAACAAAACAACTAATACTAAACTTTCATTGGGTTATTTGTATGGAAATATGTTAATATAAATGTTTCAGACATTACATGAAATTTTTTTTTTGTTTTTTTGTTTTTTTTTTTTTCTTTTTTTTGTTTTTTTTCTTTTTTTGTTTTTTTATTTTTTCTTTTTTTGTTTTTTTTTGTTTTTTTCTTTTTTTGTTTTTTTTTTTTTTTTGTTTTTTTTTTTTTTTTTTTGTTTTTTTTTTTTTTGGAGTCCCATTTTTTGATGGTAATACTGCACTGATTCTAAAGGAATATGCAGCAGTATGGGACAGTGAGGCAAGAAAAACATAGAAGTTATATAGTTAGTGTCTTTAAAGTCTAAAAATTTAAGCTATTAATTAAAAAACCTCACATAGTTCTCAGCTATCACATATCTGTGTGTAGATTGGGAGCAGATATCTGTGCATGGATTGGGAGCTTTTAGCTTTGGAGTGGTTTTTGTAACTCTGTTTACAATAAAAAGGACAGAAGAGCGTGTTACATTGACGAGGTCCCGTTCTTTCCTATGAGCATAATCTTCGCTTGTCCATGAGTCTCTTGAATTCAATGTCTTTCTTTAAGGTGAAAATACTAACTTTGCTGGTTTCTGAGCAGGAGAGGTGCTATTTCTCCAGTCCTTGTTTCGAGGGGTTTATGATGTTACAACCCCTCACTTCTCCCTTAAGAGAGGATGGCATTGGAGCGCCGAATACCAATGAAATTATCAGCGCTGAAAGACCTTCTCATAGCAGCTCTACACACGTCTTTGTATTCGTCGTCACACAATCTGGAAATGGCCTAGGAAAGTCAATCAGGTAGAACATAGGTATAATTAGGGGGAAAAAAAATGTTCGGACCTTAAAAAAACAAAAAAAGCATCATTGATAAGCCACACATCTACATTCGTTTAGATAGTTCATAGTTACTGCTACTTTGGATAGCTGATATCTACACTAACTGACAATTCCCTAAGGTAATAACCTTTAAGGGCTATGATTAGATTGCTGGGGCAAGGGGTAACTTGCCCTAATAACTTAGAGTTACTTAAAAATTGGGTTCCTAATGATAGGCTCCTAATAGCAATATCATCTGTTACCTACACACGTGATCCTTAAACGTAATGGACATACACTTGGGCAAAATCAGTGTTTACTCAGCTATTCAACTTCTATTCAGTTTTCATTAGTTATTACATACTCTAAGAAAATTTTAATCAGGTAGGTATGTGCTGAAGGTAGGAGAGGTCTAATGACAAGCGCTGAAAGGTGCTATTTCACTTGCACATAAATTATGGTAGAAAAACATCTTATTCTAAAGTACCACCAAGGTACCACAGAAAGTATCAATTTTAAATGTGTTCATTTCAGTTGTGAATTTTGCTGTATACCCACCAAAAATCATAAGCCATAAGTATTACTTTGTTCCATGTACGTTACCATTTATATTAAAAACTCATGTACTTTCTACAGCCAGTATCTGAATCCACATTATACCTTCCAAGTATAGGTCTCTCAGGTTAGCCACGGATGCTTTGTCTAATAAACTCATGGGACTGAACTGTGATACACATACACACACACACACACACACACACACACACACACAAACTGCAAGCTGAGTAAAAAACAGTTAAGAGGGAATTCCCTGGTGGCGCAGTGGTTAAGAATCCGCCTGCCAATGCAGGGGACACGGGTTTGAGCCCTGGTCCGGGAAGATCCCACATGCCGAGGAGCAACTAAGCCCGTGCGCCACAACTACTGACCCTGCGCTCTAGAGCCCGTGCTCTGCAACAAGGGCAGCCACTGCAATGAGAAGCCTGCACACCGCAATGAAGAGCAGCCCCCGCCCACCGCAGCTAGAGAAAGCCCGCGTGCAGCAGCGAAGACCCAATGCAGCCATAAATAAATAAATACATTTATTTATTTATTAAAAATATCAAGACAGTAGAAATAGTCCAAAACATCAATTATTAAAAAAAAAAAAGACAGTTAAGAGTGGTAAGTAGATTATGTAGGTACATATGATTAGGGATACAATTTTAAGAAATTATTCATGTATGGTTATATGTAAGTGTAGAGGTTCAAATGGAAAACCATTAAGAACAGATTAAATATGATTTAAAGTATTCTGAATTATGGTTACAGAAGAGACAATTTTTTTTTTTATAATGTGGGATCCCTGTATAAACCATAAAAGACACAGGAAATATGATGCCAACGGGTCAATAAGCTCTTCAAACTGTTAACAGCTTTCCATTTTCCTAATCACTGCTTAATATAATTTAGCTACAGATGTGGCTTCGGTGGCTGACAGAAAACCCCAGTTAGTGATTTCACAGCCTTACCTTTAAGTTCTGTGCTCTTTCTTTGCTAAGAGGAGTGAATAGAACATTCAGGTTGTTGTCATCTGCTAAGGAGCGAAGGTCAAAGTAGTGTTTGACATACACACTGAAAGGAACAATAATATCCACATGAAGTAGCTCCAGGACGTGCCTTTCCATCTCATTCCTGGGGGAGGAGGAGAAGACAAAACCAACACAGGACAATTTTAGTCAACTGGGCTATCTTCAAAAATACCATTCTGAGCTACTAGGATGGCTCTAAATACTGTTTTGAAACAAATAATGGCTACCCAGCTGGATTAATACCCTAATGTTCAAACAAGGTACAGCTATTTGTGGTCCTTTCTGCGTCCCAGCACTTTGAGTCTGGGACAAGGGGGAAGAGGTTATGGCCCTCTTATGCACTCATGCTGCTGACTCAGGGGCTCATTCTTCAGAGTTCCATTAGTGCAGCTGTACGATTCATGCTCCACACTCACTCACAAGGCCCCGCTATAGTGATCAGATGAAAGGAATGATGGATGCTGTTTATTAGCTCTGAAGAACCTGCAGACATTTGCACCGGGCTGAGGACAGGAAGGGGCTCACTGAGGTGGAGACGAGCCAACACAAGGCGTGGGCACATCACCACGGCAACAAATGGATCCCTCGAGAGCCACTGCTGTTATCTCTGAGGGGGGAAAACTCTTGAGGCAACAAGGATTCATCTCAAGTAAATAAATAAATAAGCTACATTCGATGGGAAAGGGAATCCCCCCACCCCCACCCCGTGCATGGGGCTGTGTCAAAGGGCATAATCCAAGTTTCTGTTCACCTTAAAACCTTACTAGGGTGAGTTGTCGTCACCATGACAGGACAGGATGCACTTTTTAAGCTTAGGAAGGCAGTAAGATTATGTCTCAGCTAGACTAAACCCACTTTACGATACGACCTCTGATAGAGCAGTTGTTTCCCCCGGTGTTAGGAGAGCAGCCCAGAATGTTCAGACCTACCGCCCCTTGCCAGGACAGACTGCACACGCCCACAGAGGGCGAATTCAATGAAGTGGGAAAGTAGAGTGCTGGGAGCAGGCTTCTGCTATATGACCATATCCAGCCATTTGCTTGCCAAATGTTTAAGTAAATAAATATAAAATTAGAGTAAATCTTACCACTTTCCACAGCAATCACTTTAGAGAGTTGATTATATAAAAATGATAAATACCCAAACAAACATGCAAGTGGCTTATTTTACAATACATTTGGTTTCTTGGTTGTAAAGTGTTAATATTTTATCCATTGGATAAATCAACAAATGCTCCTTGTTCTCCTGTATGGAGAGCAGAGTATGAGCAGAAATGAGGTTTCTCATTTGTTGAACTTTAAACCTAACTGAACCTACTTCCAAAATTAATTTCCTGTTCATACGGCCAGAAGTCTATAGAAATGTAAATCAGATAATGTTTTGATAATCAGCTAATCAGGACTTAATTTACTACAGGAATAAATGCACTTCACTATCCCTTTTATATTTTCTCCACTAATACATTTTAATTGTGTGGAAATACAGTACTTCATAGGATTAACATGTCTATTAATAGAGCTTTAATCACTGAAGAAAAGCATTATGCCTACAGAATATGCATCTTCTGTGTTTTTTGCTGCTTTTAAATGGCTAGGTGGCTGAAGAGCCTACCACTTACAGGCGCAGCAAACTGTCTGAACAGCAGCTGCTCAGTTTAACTTACTCTTTTGAAGGGAAATATATATTTAACAAGACACAGAGATGTTAGAAAGTTTTAAGGAAAAGCTGATAGACAGCAATTTTTCAATTCAGACTCAAAATGAGACCATTACAAATAGTATAGTCAACAGCAGAGGGATGAAACAAATGTGTATTAAACACTTTGTTGTAATGCTTTCCAACTCCCAAAGATCATAAACAAAAGCAGCCTATTATAAACATAACTCCTGGTGATTCTCCGTTCTACACAGAAAAGCGTTGTTTAGAATTAGTTTCTTCATAGCCGGACAGTGCCGCCAATGCTCCTGGGCTCAATGTCTGTGAACACCCACACGTTTCCCTGCATGTTCTCGGATGTTGCACCTGGAACCAGAGCCCCAGTCAGCTCAGTTGCAGATTCTGGGAAAATTTCAGCTGCCATCATGGCAGGGATGGTGTTCACGATTACAAATTTTCCTTCCTTCAAGGGACCAGTTTAAAGACTGATGATAGTGTTGGTCAACGTCACTTTAGTTTCTGCAACTTCCAAAAGTACTTCTATTCATTTCAAGTTCATTATCTGCTGTTACACTGTTCGCTAAGATTGCTACCAGCAATATCACCATGACCACCTGGTTTACATGATCACCAAAGTGGGCATTTTCACCAAAAGCCACTTTGACAGCTACTGACAGTCACTGGTCCCTTCTCTTAGTCACAACTTTCCTCGCTTCAGCTGTAAATATGCACTTTGGTAATTGTGAATTATCTCGAGTAAGGGGCAAAGGTAACAAAAACAAACTCTTGCCCCTGCCTGCCATCTTGATCGGCCTCTGCTGTCCAATATAATCAAGAGGTGTCCTTTCCCATTTTCCTGAAGGCCACCCACAAAGACAGGTTCACTGTCAAGCGGGCACTTCGAGAGTCTGCTGGAATTACCTCTCTGGCTCATCCTGCTTCCCACCCTTGGGGCCCTTCACCAGAGCCAGATTGGAAGCCTGGCGTTTCATGCCAATGTGAGCGTGCCATCTGTGAGGAGAACCTGCCTAGTTAACTCAAGGCCCCACAAAGTGCCGCTGTGTTTGCTGAGTGCCCTGGGTGAGGCCCCAGGGATGCTTCCCGGACTACCTGAGAGGTAGGTGTTTCCTAACTCAGCAGACTTTAGGGGAGGAGACAGGAACACAGGGATCTGAAACCTTTATATGTGGCTACCTGTACATCATAGTTTCTGTAACAACAGAACCTCAGATCAAAAGGAGAAAAAGACCAGCAAAAGCAAATACACAATGTGTGACTCAGGTTGAAATTATAACCTGTCAGTAGTCTAGAGGCCCTAAGACCTTAACAGTGGCCACTTGCTTCAAAGACCAGGCATGTGCCCCTTAAAAATGGACTGGACATGGTAGACAGCTTTAAGAAAGCTGTCAAGTTACTGACTGTACCATGTTGTTCTGGTAGTGAGCTTGTAAAATGTTTGGCAAAAACCACCAGAAAAATAATTTCAATTTATCGAGCAGAATATTACAACAATAACACATCAAGACCTACCAATTAATGAGGGGAAATACAAATTGTTATACTACAGCTAGATAGAAAGAAGTCTGTAATTTGTCTATTTCAGCTCTCTGCACAAGGTAACCTTTCTTAAAATGTAACATTTCTTAAAAATGTAAACTTTATGAGAGCAAATGAGGTATTGGAAAATGGTTAGAAAGTTCACGGTAACCTTACAAACTCACATGTCCTCAACTGTAATGTCCTTGAGGATCTGACAGTAGTCCACATTCCATACATCCTGATTGTCCCAAAAGTTGGAGGCAAGAAGAATGGCTCCCAAAACAATTCTTTTCCAGTTAGTGGGGCAAATGTCGATCTCAGCATAAGTTAAAAGCCTTTCTAAGTAAACCTGCAAAAGTAGAGCACTGATCTTTGATTTTAGTTCAGTTTAAGTGCTGTGATAAGAATTGTTAGGAATGCCAGATTTCATCTCTTTTGGACACCCCTTTTATTCCTAGGTTCTACAAAGACTTTGCTCAGCCAAGCCAAGGCCAGAGGCCAGGTCACAGTTGTAAGTCAGATATTTCTGTTAGTCTGATATTTCTACTCTGCCCGTGTGAATTTCCAACCCAATTTTGGTCACAGGAATGAAAGGACATCTGAGCAAAGGGCATTCTAAAGACACGCATTGTGTTATTACCTTCCCACTTGTCAAGGGCAGCACATACAGCCCAGTGTCGACTTCAGCTGTTCAGTAAATGCTTGAGTGCCTATCACGTGCAATGTTAACTACAAGACTGGTGGTGGTTGCATGGCGATTTTACATAACGCTTGAGTGTGTAAAATTCTGGTAAGACTGAGCACACCTCTACCTTCTCTTCAGAGTCCCCAGTCCTTCTGTGGCATGAACTTGAAGATAAAAACTGGTGGTCAAGAGAGCCTCCCAGTGGCTGCTGCGTGGCACAGCAGGACAGGCAGTCCAAAGGGGCTTGACAGCTAGCTGTCAAGTATTCCCATATTTTAGTGCCTTTTTAAGGAACACACATGCATACAAAGGGTAGTCCTTTTCATATCCCCAATTTTTCACATCTCCATTATCATTTCATTATTCATTTCTGTCTTACATAATCTGCAGCTTAGTCAATTCTTTTGGTTTTAAGGTGGGAAGACCTGCCTGTGTCTGTATCCCTGGGGCTCCTCTAAACCTGCCGGTTTGTGAGATGATTTCATGGTTTCTTTTACATGTATCAAATGTCTACCCTACAAAGAACTGGATGGAGTTAACAGCTGAGCAAAGATGAGAGAGGTAAGCTGTGATTTGTTGTTACCTCTGTAGAAGAGTGTATATGCCATTTGACAAAAAGAAAAATGTCCAGTTTTAAAGAGTCTGTTTACTCTCTGATGGGTTATCAGATTGACAGCTCAGATTCGCCCATGCCCTCCAAACTCTACTGTGTTTTCAAACACGGGTATTGAGATTATATGTTCTTAGTGAAATTCGGCTCCCATTGCCCAAAGAACTCAGCACTCTCTAGTACCCTAAGAACGACTCTCCCCGCAAGGTTCAACTCTTTACTTTATGGGACTAATCAGAGGCACTGAAACGACACTGGCAATCTCTCAACTTCCTCTCACCTTTGTACTGGCAAACTTGGTACACGTGCTGATATTCATTTATCCCACTTGCCCTCCTGTCTCGGAGGAAGCGAGATTTCTTTCTTTTCACTGAAGCTAACTCTCCTATGAATGCAGTTGATCCCACCTCACTTCTGCAGAGCACTGTGCCCACAGTTAGTCTCTTTTTGAACAACTTCTCCCTCTCTGTCAGAGGCTTCCTCCAGTGTGAATGCTTCCATGTCCCCAGCCTGTCCCCCACTGCCCCTCGACGGCGTCCTCAGGGCTGAGGCCAGCTCCTCATCTCCCATCCTCTCCTTAACCCACTTCAGTCAGCCTCCTGCTGCTACCACTCTACAGAGACTACTCTCGCCGTGGTCACCGGTGCCTTCACACAAACCACCCAGAGCTCTTCGTCCCAGAGCTCCACTCCCCAGGCCTTCCCCTCAGAAATGAAAGAGCACTGCCACACGCCCAGTCGCTGAGACCAAACACCTGCACTTGAGTGTATCCTGCTCCAATCTGTTAGAACTTCTTGTTATCTCTACCTTCACTGGTACCCTGACCGCTTTTCTGTCTGTCACTTCTGACTTGTATCGCTGCCACTGCCTAACCTCTCTGCCTCCCAACAGACTACAGTCTGTTCTCCCCAAAGCAGCCAGGAGAGCCTCTTAAATTAAGAGTACTTTATGCGCCTGCTCCAGATCTGCCAGAGGTTTCCCATCAAACAAATACCTTCTTCCCGTGGCCTGCAAGTTACGAGGCCCTGTGCGGTACGGCCTTGTCCTTCCGTGACCTCATCACCTATGCTCTTTCCCTCATTCCCCGCTCGGATCACAATGGCCACCTTGCTTTTCCTTGAACACACAGAACAAGTTCCTGTCTCAGAGCCTTGCACTTGTCCCCTCTGCCCGTAATGCCAGCGTACCTGATCTTCCTCAGTTCAGCCACGTCCTGGGTTCAAACATTACCTCTTTAAAGAGGCTCTTCCTGAGCTTTCTAGTAAGCCCCTCTAATCACTTTATCCCTTTACCTTGCTTTCTCTTCATGGTTTTTACCACTACTTGAAATAGTCATCTTTTAAAAAACACTCATTAAAAAAAAAACACTTATACTTTGCTATACACCTGAAACTAGCACAACACTGTAAATCAACTGTACTCCGATAAAAAAAAAAAAAAAAAAAAAATTTACGTCTTCCACACTTGCTCCATAAAGGCAAGAACTTTATTTATCCAACTTGTTCTCTCCTCCAGCCCCCACATGTAGAAAAGTGACACAGAGTAGGTATTCAGTGACATGGTATTTATGACATGAGCAACTTCTTGGTAGCATTTAGCGTTTGGACCATACTCTCCTTCTTGAACCTCTCCTGGTGTCTCTTAGGGTTCTCTGCTGGGTTTCCTACCACTGTAGCCACTCCTCTGGGGATCTGTCCCTTAAGTGCTGACAGTCCCTACAGATCTATCTTCTACCCACTTTTTATTTTACATACTTTCTCTGCATTTGAACAGCTACACTTAATTCCCTCCCTCTAGCTCAGATTCATGCTCCAATCCCATATATTCAAATGATTACTAGACACTGCCATTCTGCTGTCTCGCAGGTACATCAAGCTTAACTTGTCTACAAAGAAATGCCCCTCTTCCAACCCAAACACTCTCCTTCCTGCATTTCCTAGCTCTCCATATGCAAGCACCATTCCTGCCTCTCTCAAGCATGTGCTAAGCACTCCAAGTGGCCTGTAGCTCCAAGAAAAGGCCTGTGTCTGATCCAGTACCCACTGAGGGGTCTCTTTTCAAAAGGACAAGCCTCCTGTCCTAAATTCTGCCTTGATAGGAGCAGGCAGTGAGTGGCCTAAGTATTCCTTCCCTGCAGACCACGCAGCTGACTTTCCCCCCTACAGGTTTGCTATAGGGAGGAGTAAAACAATCCCAACTACCTCTCACTTGAATATGATTTATTATTCAAATGATAAAATCTTACCACAGGAATTAGGAATGGATGACAAAAAGGTCCTTACACAGCTGTAGCTTAGCAGGCTAACTAGAGTAAAGCCTTCTGAAGTCCTACTGGCACCCTAGTCCTGGGCAACTTCACATGCAGGCAATAAGAGGACAGCAGGGATGGTTAACACCATTATCCATTATCCAAGGAACAGAGAACTGAGGGCAGTAGTTCTCAATCAGGACACACATCAGAACTGCCTAGGCAGTACAGTCTGGGACTCAGCTTCAAACTACCCGGAACCTCTTTTCTGCCTGTGGACCAGAGCGTTCAGTTATTGCCCCGCCCTACCACCACAACATGCGTCGTCTGTGTGTGCGTGTGTGCACTGTGCGTGCATGTGTCCCCTCAGGTGTGGAAGGAGAAACCAGAAATCTCTCCTGCTGCCTTTAATAGCAATTGTTTTGTGATGAGAAAAGCAATGGCAACATTTTAAATCATAATGATTATTGAAGCTCAAATGTGTATACTTTACTTTCTTTTGATAGGTTTCTCTTAATAAAGTTCTAATGATCATTTCAGGAACCTACTTTCATTTGGGAAAAACAGGACCATACCATGTGTACAAGACAGAAATTTCTACAGATGCTTTACGAAAGAAAAAATATCTTACCAAAGTTATTACTGCACTTTCAGCAGTTAGCTGTGTGGCACTACAAAGAGCATGAACAAATCTGTAAATGAATTTGTGTTCAGGATCATGCTCGAAGTATTCCTCTGGAACCTTTTCTCGCTGAAAGGAGAAAAAATGCAATTTATGTATCCATGGAAGAAAAATACTTAAAAGTACCCTTAAGATAGCAGTCTTCACACTTGGGCCCACGTGCCCCTTAAAATAATTTTGGTTGGGTGACATGTCTTGTAGTCTTTTAAATATAAACAATGGGATCCTAAAATACCACAGTGATCCAGTACTCACCACCATTCATTAAAGAAAAATACAGGCACAACCGCAGAAAATTTATGTATTTCCACGTTCCTCCCCACAGAATTCGAACCAAATGTAAACTATTGGGTTGGCCAAAAAGTTCATTTGGTTTTAAGTAAAAATAAAAGACACAGTTTTCATTTTCACCAAGCATTTTATTGAACAATATATTCACTAACCAAACAAACTTTTTGGCCAACCCAATATTTTTAGGCTCAAAAGTCTTGCTGATCACCATATGTCATACTTTTCTGTCATCAACTTTGAAAACACATTTCCAGTGTCCTGTAACCATAAGGCTCGAAGAATGTGCTGTCCTGTACAGCAGTCGCCAGCCACGTGTGGCTACAGAGCACCCGAAGAAGTGAATTTTAAAACTTTGTCATTTTAATTCGTTTAAAATTTAAACAGTTTTCTAATTTTCTTCTTAGAGGCCTTATCATATTAGGTTTATTTACAAATATTTATATTGTTTGATGCTATGGAAAATCATCCTTTAAAAAGATACATTTTCTGTTACTTGGGTATGTTTACTTACCTGCTCACTATTCATACAAAGTGCAACTCGGTTCATATCCATCAACCCCTTATACAACACGCCTTCGGGAAAATGACTAGACACAACATGGCGTGGGGAAGAAGACTTAAAGGAAGATGAATTTGACTTCGAGCTGGAGGAAGTAATTTTCTTCTAGTACTTAATTTCAAAGCAAATCAGCATGAAATAAACACAACTGTATAAGAGAAAAATACCACTTCAATAAAACTGACACTTACTGTGAGTGGATGTAATCTCTCATCAAAAATATCCAAGGATCTATCTGCATCTCTATAAAATAAGAATGTGCATTTAAAAAATTAATTCAGGAGTTACTATCTTAGTAAAATATCTGCTAGGAGTAGAGAGAGGGGTAGAGGAAGCTTAACCTTCAACAAAGCAAACAGTTTTATAAATTCTTCTCCTGGATTCCACCCTTAGAAAGGTTTCCTGACCTATTTTTACTCAGCACATCAAGTTCCGTGAAATCTTTTCTACAACAACCAGCCAGAGTTGCCTCTATAAGCACTGACCCTCCCTAACAGGCAATGCTAGTAAACCAATATATTTTCACTCCTCTAACCTCACACGGGAATATGCAAGAACATTTTATAAAGCAGTGGTGGTGGGCAATAAATTCTTCTAACTTCAATCAATGTGAATATGAGATTCATGGTTTTTTCCCGTTTTTTTCTCTTTAGTTCTTTATATTCTTATTGTGTATTTCTTCTTGTCTCTTTTAAATAGTTTGAGTTAAAAATGTAATTGTCTTTTTATTTTAAAAGAAACCAGGCTTTTTAATTTAAATTTTCACCACACTAATACACTGCGCTCATTTGAACAGCGGTTCTCTAAATGTGGTCTGCAGGCCTCTGGGATTCTCCCCTATCCCCTCCTTCAGGAGGCCCAAGAGGTCAAAACTGCTTTTATAAGAATACTAAGACACTACCTGCCCTTCACATTGTGTGACATTTGCTATGGATGTATAAAAGCAAAAGTGGGTAAAACTGCTGGTTTCTGAGCATGAATCAAGGCAGTGGTACCAAACTGAATTAGAAGTCATTCAATTATTCACTGCCACTTGCAGTTAAAAATCTGCTTTAAGAACATCCTTGATAAAAGAGTAAAAATTAATAGTGTTCTTAAACCTTGGTCCTTCTTTTTAATATTCTGAATAAGTGGAAAGTATGCATTAAGCACTTTTACATACTGAAATATGGCTGTGTTAAGGAAAAGCACTTGTGACTTGGCGATAAGTCATTTTTTTCATAGAACACCATCTTTATTTGAAACACTTTTTTCATCGAACACCATCGTTATTTGAATGTACAACTGACACAGTCATTCTTTCAAAAATGAACAAAGTGAGCCTGTCACTTCAAGGAAAATCACTCTAAAGTTATTTGTTGCCAATGATAAAATTCAAGCCATCAAGCTAAAAATATCAGGATTTTTGGAAAACTTCTACCTTCTATTGTGAACTTGACAACTTCTCAACACTTAAAAGACTTTTCTGGTAAGACTGGTGGTGATACTAACAAAAGTGAGTTTTTGACACTGTCTAAAGAAATGTGAACCAATACTTTCCAAATGACCAATGTATAATATTATAAAGTCAGGTACAGGTAAAAAGATCTACTCAGTATGCATGACAGATCAATGGGTATTAATTTAACATAGTATTTATTACAAGTTCATTGATATGATTTAGAATTCCATTTTAACTAATTTAAGAAACTAGCACATGCAGACTTTTGGTACAGTATCAAAGAATATACCAAATTATCTGAAGGCTGTAAAAATACATCTTTTTCCAACTATATATCTGCAAGCGGCTGGATCTTCTTCTTATTGTTTCTTCAAAACAAATGACTGAAGACAGAATAGATATGAGAATCAGCTGTCTTCTATTAAGGAGATACTTTTCTCTCAATATTTTTTGTTGTGGAAAATAGTTATTTTTCATTAAAAAAAAAAGACTTATGTTAAACACTGGGGTTCCCAATCAGGGGTGATTTCGTCCCCCAGGGGACTTCTGGCCATGGCTGGAGACAGTTTTGGTTGTCGTAATGTGGAGGGAAGAAGGTGCTACTGGCATCTAGTGAGTAGAGGCCAAGGGTGCTGCTATATATCCTACAACACACAGGACGACACCCCACAACAAAGCATTATCTAGCTCAAAATTTCAATAGTGCTAAGGCAAACCCTGTTTTAACATACAATGGATTTAATTTTTTAAATTCTCAATTTCAATGTCTAATACAGTAAATTATCAGTATAACCCATATAAACAAATACTCTTTGGGATGCTCAGTAACCTAAGAATTAAGGGTCCTAAGATAAAAATAAATGATTCACTTCTATACTGTAATAAAAGCACTCGAATAATAAAAGCTTATGCCAGTAACATCTATAGTTATTACCTAACACTAAACTTGATACCTTGTAAATTAATTAGCTGGAATAACAAGATAGGTTTTAAAAGAGCTCACCTGTTCTTTATGTGGTAATATATTGCTAAGGTCAAACTGTGGAGGAAAAAAAATACATTGTAATAACTGATTTTTATCATATCAGGCCTGAAGACATTTTTAAAAAGGGGTTAGCAAGGAGGGAAGACCTTCCAGAGGCCCAGTGGCCCCGAAATCCTCGAATTCAGAACAGTACCACATGGGTGCTTTCCCCCTTGTTTTAGGTTCTTCAGCTTTTAGCAAAATTAGGAGACCCAAAATGCTAGATATGCTGTTAGAAGGCATGTTTTGGTTGATTATTATAATATATAAATTATTACATATTTCCCCTGTCATTTGTCCTTCTACCCACAAAACCTTCTGTCCTGTACAAGTTATATCTATCTATACACATGCTTAAATTTAAGCCATATAGTAGTTTGTGTGTGGGGGTGTGTGTGTGTGTGTGGTTTTTTTGTTAGCCCCTGCATTTCAGTTGATTTAGTTCGCTATCCACCTACCCATCCGTTTTCCATTATTTCCCTAAAAGTAAATAATAAAAGTGCTCTATACCAAAATGATTTAAAATCACTTTTACATAATTATTAGAAAATTTAATAGCAAAATTTTATAGCCACAAAACTGATGATAGGTCTAGCTATCCTGAAATAAGCAGTGCTAATAATACAGCATAATACTACACAGTGGGCTTCCCTGGTGGCGCAGTGGTTGAGAATCTGCCTGCTAATGCAGGGGACACGGGTTCGAGCCCTGGTCTGGGAAGATCCCACATGCCGCGGAGCAGCTGGGCCCGTGAGCCACAGCTGCTGAGCCTGCGCGTCTGGAGCCTGTGCCCCGCAACGGGAGGGGCCGCGATAGTGAAAGGCCCGCGCACCGCGATGAAGAGCGGTCCCCGCACCGCAATGAAGAGTGGCCCCCGCTTGCCGCAACTGGAGAAAGCCCTCGCACGAACCGAAGACCCAACACAGCCAAAATAAATAAATAAATAAATAAATAAAGTAGGGGGGAAAAAAATTTAAAAAAAAAATACTACACAGTATACCATTAATGACAGGTATTTCCAAATTATTTTAAATAAAGTATTAACGAACAGATAGATACAAGTCCTTAGGTAGTCTTTTTTAAGTTACTATAGTCCTAAGTTATTCACAGCTGTTGTATATTAGGCAACAAAGGGGTTCTCTGGTTAAGTTATATGCTCCCCTTTGTTCTCAGTGTCTAAAATGAAACTCAAAATAATTGAGGGAAGGCAAATCTGAATTTTATAATAGGTCTATAGAATCTTAGCACTTGTATAAAGGCCTGTAACACCGTTAGCATCAAAGATGGATACTTCTATAGTGCTTCAAAGTTTCATCTTCAAATTGATTTTAAAATCACAGCATTAGAAGTTTTATGATGGAAAGGACCACTGAACCGTAGATGACATTTAATTAAACAACCCATTTTACAGATAAGGGAACCAAGGTTTAAAACTGACTTACCTAAGGTCCCACTAATTATCAGAAGCAGTTCTCTTTCTCCTGCCCTCTAACCAAATAGTGGCTCCCAAGCTCAGCTGCACACTGGGATCATCTGAGAAGCTTTAAAAACTGCCTGGCTTCTGCTTCAAGATGTTCTGATTTAACCGGCACTGGGTATGACTTGGGCATCAGGACTGTTTTTAAAGATCCCCAGATGACTGCAGCGTGCAGCAAAGTTTAGGGATGAATGAGTTAGGGTTAAGATCGGAGAATCACTCGGGATGCTTTTGTCCATATAATCATGCTTCACATCATTCCCCATCTTGTCAAAAGGTGTGTGTGCGTGGGTGAGAGAGAGACAGACAGACAGACAGACAGACACACAGACACTGTGTCTTGGAGGCGGGGGCAGGCGGGTGGACTTTGTGCATCCAGAAACATATATCTTGAAAAGTTGCGTAAGTGATTCTAATAAGGCTCACCTACCCCACTGAGAACAACTACCCCACTGAAAACTAACCCCATGATAAACATTTTCAAAATCATTCCTAAAAGCCAATTGGCCCTATTAATTTTCTCAGTAAACCTTTATTTCACCAATAATGAATGTGATGAATGATCATTTTTAAAACTTCATGAGAGCAAATTAAAATTTACTGTACTTCCAAAAATTAGACTAGGTCGGGAAAAAAAAGGATGAAACCTACTTGTCTGAGCAAGGTTAATCTTTTTTTTTTTCTTTAATTTTATTTAATTTTACTTATTTTTGGCTGCATGGGGTCTTTGTTACTGCGCGCGGGCTTTCTCTAGTTGCCAAGAGCGGGGGCTGCTCTTTGTCGTGGTGCGCGGCCTTCTCACTGTGGTGGCTTCTCTTGTTGCACAGCACGGGCTCTAGGTGCGTGGGCTTCAGTAGTTGTGGCACACGGGCTCAGCAGCTGTGGCTCACGGGCTCTACGGCACAGGCTCAGTAGTTGTGGCGCACGGGTTTAATTGCTCTGCGGCATGTGGGATCTTCCCAGACCAGGGCTCGAACCTGTGTCCCCTGCGTTGGCAGGCAGATTCTTAACCACTACACCACCAGGGAAGTCCCTGAGCAAGGTTAACCTTCAAAGTACTTTTGAATTATATACTGGACATCAGACTCTTTTGAATTCAAAAGAAGCTGCGACTCTAGCCAAAGTAGAGTGGTTTTTGTACCCACAGATTCAGTGTCTTGGCTGAATAAAAACATTCAGTGATGATGTGATAAGTGCCCAAACTCAGGACTTTAGAGATGGGGCTCAGTTTTTGCTGAAACATGATTTGACTGCAACTATTATTGTAAGCAAGAGAGGAAAGTTACATTATTATGACTGTGAACTTGCTGTCTTTAATTAAAGTAGAAGTTACTGATAATTTAAATAGCTAAAAAAAAAGCTGGCACATTAAAAACCAATTAAAAATATAATTAGCTTATAAAATTAAGACAACAAATAAAATTAAGGATAAGGACATTAATATTTTCAAATAGCATTTCCCAAACTGTGTTCTGGAAAATCAACATTCATATCCTAAGGAGATGTTAATGTTTCGTGGACAACCGCGAGGGAGGAGGCAAGAAGCTCTGCATCCCGTTTGGTTTTTTTCTCTTAAATAAGCTTGAAAGGTTCATCATTAGGGTGTTTTGAAAGTGCATCTCCAATTGTGGACTATGAGGTGCTCCCAGAAATTAAAGAATAGTTTCCATCATCATGACACTGTTCGTGTCTCCTTAAGTATAAGCCTGACCACAGCCATGTTTCCGAAACCTCACCTCTTTTATTGTTCTCTGCTGTGATTGATACAGTGTGTTGGAGATATATTTATATATATAAACAAAAATTAAATGTGTCTATTAAGTTAAAACCTCAGTTGAACAAATTTCATCTACAAAGAAATTAAGCTTGAGTGTGTATTTCTTAAGACTGGTTTGATATATTCTCCCCCTCTTTGGGGGACAGCAAGGAGAAGTAAAATTTCATACAGAAATAGTGCAGGAAAAAAAAAAAATGCACAGTGGGATAAATCTGACAAAATCAATTAAATTTAAATGCAGAGTCGCTTTGGTGCCAGTAGGGGACAAGCTGTTCCTTCTTCTAAGAGTAGCTTCCAAAGTAGTATACATTGTTTGAGGACTACAACTCATAAAGAAATAATTTTTTCTAGAAATAGCCAATAAAAAGTACCTCTCTTTCTCATTATGTTCAACAATGGCTTAACAACAGAAATGCGTCAAATAAAGATTTATACTTTTTCTGGGATTTCTTATTTGCTAACTGGCTTTCCCTTCTATCATGCGCTCTAAGATTAAAATGGAAACTGAAAATTCATATTTAGGTCCTTGAAATCAATCTATAGTTGACACCAGTTTTTTAACCTGATCACTGAAAAGGACAATTCAAATGAATGAAATTATGTATGGCTAGGATGCTTTTAGCGATAAGGGGGTCTGTCACTCAGCCCTTGGCAACCTACTTGTACTCACCATTTTACTGTGGTTCTAAGATTAGGCTGGCTGACTGTGCTGTCATCTAGAAATATTGTTGAGCATGAGCTATACTTTTTAGTAAGCTGCCCTGGAGATACCTGAAGGGGAAGGGAAATAGAAGAAAATGTCACAGTAAGTTAAACCTATAAAGTGTGTTTTTTTCCTTGGTTAAAATGTCAAACAATAAAACATTAAGATTTTTCTTACACTCCATGAACTGCCTGAGTGTGATATCATGTGCAGCTCTATGGGAAACCTCTATACTCTGACTTCCACAGACGAGCTTTGAGAAATGGGTTATAAAATGCTGCCTTGATATAGTACCTATAATCAAACCTGGCAAGCGCCTATTATAAATTACCTTTATAATAATGTAAAAAGTTTAGAATAAGATTTCAGGGTTTTTTCCTTAAGCAATGAAATGCAGCTGAGATTTCCTATTTCTATTCATTTACTACAATAAAACGTAATGCTTTATGTAATACCGATGTAGGAGCATTTCACTGCAGTAAACGAACACCAATAATAAATGTATTAGTTCAGGAGACAGTGTGACGAAACAAACGTTTTCGAATCAGAGGCTGGGCATGCCAGGGCTGCTCTATCACTAAAAAGCTGGGGGCCATAAGTCTCTCTGGGCCTCAACTTCCTTATCTGGAGGACAAAAAGGTACTGCTTAAAGATTCTCTCGCATCCAAAAAAAAACGGATAAAACAACTCTGAGAATTTAACTTCTCACTTCATGTTTAAGTAAGACTGCCATGACATTACTCAAGTGAGAACCTCAGAGAATACTTGCCATTCATTTCAAAATTGTACTAATTCTGTTCTACGTGTTATTTGACACTCCTGCCTCACCCATGCTGCTCTCTGCCTGCAGTGCCTTTTTCTTCCTCCTGTCCCAGCAAGCTTGACCCCATCTTCCTCTAGGATCCCTCTGCCAGCAGGCACACCACAAAACTTCTCGCTTTCTGCACACTCACACATCTAATTTACCAACTGTTCCATGGTCTCAGCTGCTTGCATAGTACCACCCTCTTAAGTAAACAAGCTTCTCCAGGTTAGGAAGATTCTTCTCCTACCTCCAGCTACTGAGCACAGAATCTGGGACAAATTAGGATTCAACAAGTGTTTGAGAAATTATTTAAGATCAGTTACAACTGGAGGTAAATCTTACTAAAGATACAAATTCGTGAGAATTTATCTACAGTGGTGTTGGATAGGTGACAAAGAACTTTTTGAGACCCTCTAGAGAATGAACTATCTTTAAAACACTTTAGAAGTATCCATTTATTTGTGAAGAGCCCATGAACACGGCAATAGTCAAATACTAAAATGGCCTAAACTATGTTAGGACAACTCTCTTCCTTAAAGTAAGGCCAATAACCAAATCCCAATCACTGAAAGCCACTGGAAGGAAGAGTAGCATTCTTTAATACCACAGAATACAAACAATTTTAAAGCTGGGTTTTGTTTTTGGTTTTTGTTTGTTTACTAATTCAGATGAGCCTTCCTTCCTCCTATTAATATAAAACAGTTTTCACCATGCTGTCACACTCTCCCATCAATGTCCTCCACAAATACATGAAAGGTGAGGCAGGGAGAAAATCTAGTTGATGCTTTTTAAAATACAGAGCATTTAAGTAAAAATTGCCAGTATCCAATAATCAGAAATATCCAAATGGCATATATAAAACACCATTTTGCTTGTTTCAGATGCTTTATGCAAAGCCACTTATTCCTTATTAACAAAAAGTTCTAGATGTAACATATTTGAAAAGTATCACTATTTGGAAGACTAATTTCTCCTTCAAGCTAGAAATGTTTTAAACTAAAACTCTGATATGGTCCTTAAGCTATTTGGTTAATGTGTAATTTTAGAATCTCAAAAAACAGATACAGCATGAAAAATGAAAATTCACTCATTCAAATACTTTGATTCTAAACGAAGCAGGTTATCTTTTAAGGTCACTACTATTAGGGTATAATATGACATACACTACACGTAATAAAAGTCAATTCTGACCAAAAATCTATATATATGAGGGGAATAAAAATAGTAAGGAAATGTACCAAAATATAGACTAGTTGGTAGAGCTTTGGGTGCTATTTATCCTGTTTTCCTCTATTAAAAACTTTTTTTTCTATTATGAATGTATATTGATTTGTCTTTGGAAATAGTACTGCTAAAACATTTAAAATTTTTAATTAGATGTGGTCTATAGTCCTATGGGGGCTCATTTAATGTATCAGCAACTTACAGTCTACTGGCTCGATCCTACAAAAGAAACACTTCCACAGGCCTACTCCTGAAACTATTCAAACTTTCCAGCATCTAGTGTTCACTAAAGGATGGCAGAATTGAAGCCTCTGAGCAAAGCCTAGATATGTTAGCTGCCAGCAGATTACTTTCCTCTCATCTTGCTTGAAAATTTAAGATAACTGTCCTTTATGATTAAAGCCTTACCATTGCTGGCTCACAACCTCAATAAACTGCACTGACACACATAAGGGTATAAAATGCAAATACAAAAAAAAAAAAACAAGTAGCAAAAAACACTACTGACAGTTTAATGTTCATAGGTATTATTTCAATTGGTCACTGAAGAAGAGTATTTATCTTCATTCAGCACTAAGGACAAAATACATGGACTTTTACAATCTTTATAAGGGGAAAGGTTGCTTAGTAGACTTCAGGTTTAATGGTGAAGACTAGAAAATAATCATACCTAGGAGGTTAGTAAGTAACAACCCTCAAAGCTTATCATTAAAGGTCAAGTACCTGTTGAAATCCTGCCCCCACCCAATGACTCTTCCCACTGTGCCCACTGCCTCTGATTTTAACCCATTAAAAGAATAAAGCTGGAGAGAGCGAGAGTACGAAGTGCGGCAACCCGAGTCATGGCAGGACAGGCATTTAGAAAGTTTCTTCCCCTCTTTGACCGAGTATTAGTTGAAAGAAGTGCACCCGAAGTTGTACCCAAAGGAGGCATTATGCTTCCAGAAAAATCGCAAGGAAAAGTATTGCAAGCAATGGTAGTAGCTGTTGGATCAGGCTCTAAAGGAAAGGGTGGAGAGATTCAACCAGTTAGTGTGAAAGTTGGAGATAAAGTTCTTCTCCCAGAATATGGAGGCACCAAAGTAGTTCTAGATGACAAGGATTCTTTCTTATTTAGAGATGGTGACATTCTTGGAAAATATGTCGACGAAAATAAGTCACTATTGAAATGGCATCACGTGAAGCTGCCCGTTCCCCCAATGGCATCACGTGAAGCTGCCACTGAAGTTCTGAAATCTTTCATCCTGTAAATAATTTCCGTGTTTCTTTTATAAGAAAGTAATGATATCCAAACTAATGATATTCAGTGTCTCTGAAATTTAGTTTTCTCTGTATTGATTTAAACATTCCCAAATAAAAGTATATAAATGAAAAAAAAAAGAGAGAATAAAGCTGAAGTTCACTTTTTTCTTCCCCCTTTTCACAAGTTTTGGATACGTTTATTAAGAATCAATGACTTTAACTGAAAAGTCTGTAATACTCCATCTATGTTGCACATTAATGGACAATATGGTAGGGTGAGTGGTTTGAATAGAATTCATACTCCAGGCCTTAGTAGAAAAGTATAATATTCTAATTATAGGTATAATCCAAAATATTGTCTGAATTAATATCGTTAATTATATTGAATTAAACTTCAAACTCAGAACCTATATTCAAAGAATAAATCTAAGTTTGAGTAGACTGACCACAAATCTATTTCCTCTCCCCCTTCTTTCAGATATCATCTCAGTAGAATTAAAGGCATTTTTTAAAAAAGCTATACATAAGACAGGATAAACAGCAGATGATTTTTAATGTTTGAAAGGTGAAAAGACTAGATAAAGGAGTGGTAACTGACATGGCAGAACAGAGGAAGCACAACCTTGGTACCTACAGAGAGTGACTAGGACAGGAACAAGAAAACCAGTTTGTCTTACGGAACCCAAGGCAGGCTCAGAGTTCAGAGGCGTGGTCCCCAAATCCTTGCAGTGAGGCCCATCAGTTAACGAGTTGTCCAAGTGATGCTTCCAATTAGATCTTAACAGACAGCCAAGGACCATCACTCGTTTGAGGGAAGCCCCCAACAAGTAAGAGATCAAAACAGGAAGAAGGAATGGGACTTCCCTGGTGGCGCAGTGGTTAAGAATCCGCCTGCCAATGCAGGGGACACGGGTTCGAGCCCTGGCCCAGAAAGATCCCACATACCACAGAGCAACTGAGCCCATGCGCCACAACTACTGAGCCTGCGCTCTAGAGCCCATGAGCCACAACTACTGAAGCCCACACGCCCTAGAGCCTGTGCTCCGCACCAAGAGAAGCCACTGCAATGAGAAGCCCACGCACCCAACAAAGAGTAGGCCCAGCTCACCGCAACCAGAGAAAGCCCACGTGCAGAAACCAAGACCCAATGCAGCCAAAAAATAAATAAATAAAATAAAATATAAGGATGCTTTAAAAAAAAACAAAACAAAACAGGAAGAAGGAATTGATGGGAGTGATAAAAACTCAGGAGCAAATGAAAACTTGAAATTGCATCAGTGAAAAAAAGAATGACAGGATATAAGAGAACTCTATAAATTGAAAATAAGGTAGACAAAACAATATATTCAATAGAAGGATTAGAGCACAGTCAAGGAAATCTCCAGGAAGCAGGACAAAAAGACAAAATGCAAAGCAGGAGGGGAAAAAAGTTACCGATCTGGTAAGTCTAAGACTTCCAACATCCGAATAATAGGAACCTGGAAGAAAAAAACAGAATATCAAAGAAACACACAAAAAAGGTCTATACCAAACCAAATTATGAAATTTCAAAATCCCAGGGAGAGGGAAGGTAATAAAAGGTTCCCGAGAAGGAAGGGATGGGGGGAAATGACTAAAATCGGTAATGTACAATGTACCATACAATGTCAACAGGTTTAAGAGCAACAGTGTAAATGAGAAGATGAGAGGGAAGTGTCTTTAGAACTGCAAAAATTAGTTTCAACTGAGAATTCTATACTTTCTCAAATAGAAGGAGTTTCAGAGAGGCTAGATCTCTATAAACTTTCTGCCCATGTGCCCTTTTCCCACGAAAATGTGCTCCAGTAAAACAAGGAAGTATAACAAGACAAGAGGGAAACAGAATCTAGGACATAGGGGATCCAACATAAGAGAGCAGAGATATGTGAGATCCCAGATGACTTCACACAGATATCCCAGGAAAAGAGGCATAGAGCAGGCCTAGGGGAACACTAGTCTATATGGGAGTAGGAAGACAAAAGATCGGGGAAAAGTGTCTCCAAGAAAAAAATGGAACAGATGTGGCTTAGTAGACGGAAAATATTTTTGATAGGCATGTGACAAATGTTCAAACATTTGGGGAAAAAAATAGCTGTTAGAAAACAGGCAAGTGAATATAGTCAGGAAATTAATTCCACAGAAAAAATGAAGAATGTGAAAGCAGGGAGACCAGGCAGGGAGCTACTTACTGCATGTGGCTGTGTGAGATCACGTTGGCTAGGAAAAGGGGGTTGGGTTATCCTAGAGAAGTGCAGAAGGGCTCCAATTTCATTAATATTGAAGAAGAAGAATGAAGGGTGTGCAAGGAGGAGGCACAGTCAGAGAACTATATGGCTCAGCAGTGCACAATATTTGCAGAGTCGTAGTAATGTAAACATTGATTCTGATGTAATAAAAACTGATACATGTTGAGGGAACACAGGGAGGGAAATAACGTCATGGTGGACCGAAGAAGCTAAGCTTTCACCTGCTATGACAAGAAGTCAATGGACAGTGCTAAAAATTAACTTACCTGTTATACTTTTATTACTTTGGTTAAAAAATAAGATCAAAAAAATAAGGCAAAAGAATTTAAGGCAGATCTTTATACTACAACCATATTAGTGAAATTTAACTGAAATGTCAGAACCCTTAAAAAATGGGCACTACTAAGTCAAAGACTTTCCTGAATACATTTGATAATTAGGAAAATAGAGATTTAGAAAATCTACCAAAAAGAGGTCCATGCTAACAGTATGGGATCCATCATATTTTTAGGAATCATGGCAGACATATTTTTAATTCAAACTATTAATTTCTTAACTTTTCAACTGTTTACTTACATGGTTTAAAGGGTTGCTCTTCGTCTTTTCCCGCACTAAGAATAAAAAAAATTAACTGATGAATTCTGATACAAATGCCATAGAAAAATAAAAGTAGTCACTAATTATTTGATGGATTACCAATAACACAATGAGATAAAATTCCATTCTATTTTTTAAAATAATTTCCAACAAAATATATAATTTAAATCACCCAGCAAGATGAGTCCTATAAATAAAATCTAAAAACTTAGTTTCACTTTTTTGACCTAATAGATATTCTGTATTAGGTACAAATGAAAGACTCCCCATTTACAAAAGAAAAGGACAAAGCAAATTAGGCCAGGTGAGAAACTTAGCTAATAAAAAAATTTACCTGCTGCATAGCTGAACTACTAGCCAGGAGTATTTTCTAATTCTTCATTTACACACAGCTTACTTTAATTACCACCATCTACAGATGACAACTCTAAGAACCAGTTTCTGGCCAGGCACTCATCTCCGAACGCACCAGTATCTCTGGAAGCATCCTGAACCACTTAATGGTAACCTACTCAAATACCTTACTGAAAAAATACACAACTGGAAAGTAACCTATGTTAAACGTAAATTTTAAAATGAGTGTGCTGACCTAAATGAACATATCTACAGCACACAAAACTGTTTTGCTCCAACAAAGGCCAGAAGAATAAAAGCCTGAAGAGGGTCTTAGGCCACACTCTTGCTCACATTGCCTCCTTTAACTCCAGACAGGCATCACAGGCACGGATTCCTTAAGGCTGAAGAGAGAGACAGGCATGGGACAGCTTTTCTTTTACTGTCTCCAGAGCCCCTCTACATGTGAGCAGCTCATGGCTCTGGAAGAAACTGAGAAATAGAGCAATCCTAACCAGAAATGAGTGGCTCAAGTACACACACTAGAAAAATGCAAGTTAGAAACCCCAGGAGCTTCCAGGTTGGTGAACACGTAGTACCCTTGCAGGGGGCATCAAAGCTCTGTGCCCTGTCCCCATGCCTGGCCCTATGCATCTCTTCCATCTGGCTGTTCCTGAGTTATATCCTTTTATAAAAACCAGTGATCTAACGGAAAAAAACAAAAAGCAAAACAACAACAACAAAAAACCAAACCTCCGTTTTTTATTGTGCTGCTTCACTTTAAATATTATGGAATGTTCACTTCTTGTATTCCTGCTCTCGTAATCAACTGAAAAACTTGGTCACGTATGGCTCTTTAGCAAATAAACTAGGATTTAACATAACATTAAGGAAGACAGGCAGGCAAGCAGGAGTGCAAAAAATTCTACGGTTCTGATTCTCATCTTAAAACAAGGAGGACACAGGAAATTTATCTGAGTTTCACATGCTGAGGATAATCTTCTGGAAAACCCCATATGGCATGTTGCTCTTATTACCCTGGCACAGCACTACATTAGGATGAGAAAGTTTTGAATAGCTTAAAAGTTCTGAGTAGCAGAAATCTGGATGTGAGATAGGCTCGTCTGGTTGAACACTGTGTAAAACAGGGCCAGAATCACAAGGCTCAATTCCCATATATAACAACTGATTTTTCTGATTTGATCAAATGAAAACCTAACTGTGACCTAAACCCTATCATTTGTCTTTAACATATGTGCTCTTCGGAGCAAGGGGAAAAGGACAAAGTAGCATGCAGAAATAGACCACATCTAAATCATGTGGCCAGTTGACTATGTTGATAAAGAGGTGGCAAAATGTATAAACAGATAGTCTAAGTGTTCTCCTCCCTAAAACACTGACAACTAAAGGAAACTGTATCATCAACATATTAAAATAAGACAAGTGAATACATAAAAAAAGTGAAACATTTAAACCACTGTAAGAGTTTTTCTAAATACCTCCTATAATACACAAAACAAAAACAGTTTTCACTCTTTTTCTCAGGGAAAAAAAAGCATTGCCTTACCCTCTGTTTGAGATTTGCTCAGACAAACTGTGCTTGGCCTTGGGTGGTCAGAAGGGTTTGGTTCCAAAGCTAAGTCTGTATAGGAAGAAGAGAAAAAGGTGTGGTGATTTAGTTGAGTAGAAAAATACATGATTTTAAAGATAGCTACACATTGATTGAAACCACTTTTAATAGTCTTGAGAAGAGCTTTTAGTAATGACAAAAAGGCAATTTTAGTAAAGGCACAATATAAAAATCCTATTGGGAAACAGCAAAATTGTAGAAACTCTCCATACATGTGGAATAAAACCATGGCTATGTCTTAGACTTCTTTAACTTGCACCTAAATCATCTATGCCATTTTTAGATGAATCATATATGTGACTCCCCTCCTATTTATCAATTAAAAATTCAGTCACCCTCTTTTAAAGCTGATATTACTAGCACATTCCAGGAACAGTCTCAAGAAGCACGTTATGCTGTGGCCAACTACTGTCAGATACCAGCTCAATATATCAAATATGCCAAAACGAAGTGAGTTGCTTTTGGCAAATGTTCTTCAGACAATCAAATGGCTAATTCTAACTCCATTCAACAAATGAACTCATCTAATTGGCTGTGGTTTATCTGGGGGCTATTCATCATGGCAGATTTAAGAGGACTACATAAAAGTTCAATGTTCTAATCTATAGGAACACTTCCATGATAGTGATTTTTAACTTTGCCCTCTATTTCCAAAGCTAAACTCACTTCTTCATTCCACGCTGCGTGATTAATTTGGGGCTTCAATAAGAGTACTTTCTGGAGCAGATCATAGGGCTACTAGAAAAAAATTTTGGCCACACCTACACGAAAAGGTGGGTCTGCCTGTAGCCCACCTTGCACCAAGGTGGGATAGCGTCTTCTATTTAGGCAGAAATACAAAACAAGCACAAGCTACCACACAGGATAGTAAGGTTGTTGTTTAAAACAAACAAACAAACATAAAAGCCCTATGACACTTCCTCAGCAAAGTCCATCTCAAACCATTTAACCAATCTTTTAAGAAACTGGACCAAGATTCAGATAAAGAGTAATGGTTAAGGCAATTATTTCCCAAACCACATAATAACTGATCTGTTTTTGAAAGATGGCTTTGATGGTCAAAGTGAAATACAAATATATCCCTGCCTCTGAGAGAATCCAAAGAATACACACATTGATATATTAAAAACTAATTAGTCTAGTAGTGAATTCTGTCTAACCCAGCATTCCACAAATGTATCTACCTAGAATCCCCTTTTCCCACCCAGAAAGAATTTTGCACGAACAGTAATTTTGGACTTCCCGTTTTAACAGGAATCTGAGCCATCCATTTTAATGTCATTGCCAGCACTAGTAATTTACAGAGCTAAACCAACTGCTTTGTTCTTCATGAAAATTCCTTCACTGAATTTGAAGTTTATCAAGCTGCTTTTGGAGAAAATATTCTATTCAACATTTTTATGTAAAAGACCCATAGAATTATTTTAAAGTTTTTTTCTCCTACATATTTGAAAAATTAAGACAATGGGAAAATAAATTATTTCAGCTGTACACAAAATGGCAGGCAGAGACTTTCACAGCTGCCTCTAACCTATAGCTTCCGAAAGAATTCATGACTACTTACCTATACCAAAAAGAAAGTAAATAGACTACATTTGAATCTAAAAAATAAGCAGAAATGTTTGCAAAGTAGCTGTATTATTTATCAGTGTCTATGGCATGGTAAAACTTAACAATTTTCAATGGAATTCCAGGAAAATTAAGTGCCAGAATCAAAGAGAAGCAAGCTTTAACACACACACACACACACACACACACACACACACCCGCCAAACCAAGATGTGCTACTACAGATCTAAATACAAAAATCAAGAAGGCTGGGATAAAAGAAATGACAACATGCAAAAAAAAAAAAGTAAACTTAGCCCAAGTGACCAGAAAAAAGCTGGCACTCTCCCTACTCTATCCTAGGGGGTTCAAAGGTAGGCACAGGACCCAGGACCGGCCAATCAATCACAGCTGTCCTGGGACTTCCCAAGAAAAGAGAAAGGCAGAACTGTACTCTAGGATCCTTAGCTAGTCTTGAGCTGCTGGACACTCCCCTTGCTATCATGAGGGGAAAGGCTTTTCAGGAGACATCAACAGAGGAGAGCAGAACTGAGGAGATCATTTAACTCCTGGGTCAAGTAGTGCTTAACTCTGTGATGTTCTTTTAACTTGCAACTGAAGGAGACCTGGTTAATCAGCAGTACTGATGATCACACTAAAGGTGGGGAAAGGTAAAAGTCACTTGCTCATTCCTTTAACAAATATCATGAACAAAAATCTGCATGAGACAAAACGATGCTCTGTTTAAAAATTACACACAACCATTCACAATCATTAACACACAATGATTCACAACCGTTACTTTTAGTTGCTTTTCTTATACGTTAAAAAAAGCTCTAATTAGTGTACAATTTATGTCTTCTTGTTACTAACAAGCGCTCTCCACCCCACTGTTGCATATTTATTGTCTAATGAATACACACTGGCCCATCAAGTGTTATTCCTATACTGGACTTAGCCAATCCCTTATTGCTGGGGATTGGTGCTTACAAAGTTCTATTCTTAAAATATTAGGAGGAAAATCTTCATGTACATAGTTTTTTAAAATAATGGTTTTATCTCCTTAGCAAAGATCTTCGGAAGTGGAATGACTAAGCCAAAAGGTTAGATCACTTTCACGGCTCCATGTACAATGCTAAATTGCTTCCTAAAGAAGGTGGGGGGCACATTAGGGTATAATGCTACCAATCATGACATTTTGAGTTCCTACCCTTGCTTTGGATACTTGAAAAAAAAAAAAATTCCTACTGATATGAATGAGGAACCTCACTGTAGATCTAATTTGTATTTCTTTTGATTACACAGTTTGACCATTTTCCCACAGTTATCAGTGTCATTTCCACTTTGGTGAGTTGGCCTATCATTTGAATGTACTGTAAACACCAGGGCCCTACTGCTGTCAGTTTGCATGAGGTTTTCAGAAAATATTAATCTTTTGTTTATAGCCTATATAACTAACAATTTTCTATATAACTTGCACTTTTTGCTACTGAAAAATACCACATCACTATCTTATAGAATGGACATGTGAGCCATTAGACAGTAAACTCATACATACACACAATATTTCTGCACTTCCCATTAACTATCTTCCCAAGAGCCTAAGGAGACTATGATAAAACCTACCACACTCTTCACTATCACAAAGGTAAGACTGCCGACTATTAAGCAAAGCTTTACCACCCACCATCCCTCTCATCCCTCTCCCCACCACATGCACACACAGTAATTTAGAGACTTCAGGAAATTACTGTGCATTCAGGAAATTACATGGATTCTTCTGAAAGTTATTTCTTTAGAAACCTCTGAGAATGTTTTACCCAGGAGAAATATTCTTGAGCTCATGATTAGGGGTTATGATTAAAACTGTATTTTAAGACCCATCATTTTTGTATTATCAATTTAAATTGCAACTTATTTGACAGCAAGATAGGTCGATGTAGAAAAAGTATGATTAAAAAAAAATTAAACTCGGTCTTAATGTAAACATTCCTCAGAGGAAACCTGTAAAACACCACCAACACTGAATACTGTTTTTCCTCCAATCTAAGATTCTACCAGTTGTTAAGATCCATCTCAATTGCAGTTGTTAAAAGTGTGAAAACATAGGCAACTTAGAACAAATGAAATGCATTACTGAAGGCTAAAAGTGTTAAAACTATGCTATCAAACTGTCGATAAATGATTTTTCCTTGTTAAAATATTAGAGGGAGAGGGAAGTGACCAAGAAAGCATCTGACAGAAGCAGCATATTTCAGAAAGCGATTAATATCAACATATTGATTTCAATAGATTCCAAAGAAACAGGCGACGTCAGCAGTTTCTGGGCAGCTGCTGAGCACCAGCTTACTTAACGGTAACCACTGCGTTTACTGACCTGCCCGAGCACCCCTACAGTGCACAGTGTAGTAGCTTTATGGCTCATAATGCAAACATTACAATCTTTACAATTACCATGTAAACTGATGATTTCATCTCTTTGAGTCCACACTTGCCACCGCAGTCAGGGAGTTCCTGCCAGCCAGCCCTGAGCTGGGCTGCCTCACCAGCGGGTACACAGCAGGCTCCTGCACCTGCCAGGCTACTGCTCACCCAAGCCTTGATCCTGCTTTCCTAGCTTCTGACAATCCTGGCTTCCAAACTTCCCAGCTCTGGTTTCCAACTGCTTCTGTACCTGCCTCTACCCTGGTTCTCAGTTTTGCCTTATTTTAATCCTCAATCAGTGTTACAGTGCATGACTGAGAGGTGACACATAGGTAAGTACACCTGGCTTTATATATTTCTAAAGAGTACTTTACTCAGTTTCTTGGACTTTTAAGAACCTTTCTGGGTTGCAAGTTACCTTCATTTCATTTCACGTTATGCAGTGTTACTGTTTTAACTCTTAAGTTTTATTACTTTCATACACTAAACCAACAACAACAAAAAAGGGTGAGAAAAAAGGTAGTATTCCAAAGAAGCTCACATAATGTCAACAATAAATTCTGTTCCTATATGCCATGCATTTGGAATTTACAGTCCTACTCTCTATCAATACTCATTTTTAAAACCTTGGACAACTCAATTTATACCTAAGAGAAGAATTCCTACACTACCTAACTCAGAACATGGTGAGAATCAAATGAAATGCAAGAGCAATCTATATACTACAGCCTATTTTAGACCCTTATTAATATCGCTTTTTTGTTCAAGCCACTGTTGGCTCTCACCTGAGCCACCGCACCAGCCTCCTAACTGGTCTCCCTCTCTGCTTCCTTCCACCCTTACAGTCTATTCTCACACAGTAGCTGGTCTGATCTCCCTCCACCCTCTCTACCCCCCTTCCCTTTTTCTAAGAATTAACATCATTCCCCTGCATAGAATCCTTCAATGGTTTCCCATGACAATTAGACTAAAATTCATATTTTTCTGTCAAGGCCCACTAGGCATACAAGGTCTTAATCCCCCATATTCCTCCTGGCATTCATTCACTCAGCTGCAGCCACCCATCTTTCTGTCCTTGGCACGCATCAAGCATATTCCCTTCTTAGGAACTGCACAGAAGCCTCTTCTCCCACAGCCTCACATGGCTCTCTTAGGACTGCTCATGGGTCGCTTAAGGAGAGAAGCTGTCTTTAACCACCCCTTGTAAAACTGTCCTCCTCCCCAGCCCATTACACCTTCATTTTCTTTCTTAGTGTTCTCACCTGATGTTATTCTTGTGTCGTCAGCCCCCAGGCACCTCTAGAAAGTAAGGACCTGAGTTAGGATACGGGTTTTGTCTTGTCTAACCACTGTTTGTCCTGCCTCTGGAATGGTGCCTAATAATCATGTTTCAGTGTACCCAAAACCAGTTAAGTTTCTCCCAATTTTCCCACATCATCTAAGATTTCTTCTAATGCTCTCTTTTGATGTGTTTGTCACCTAAGACCAGAGTTAATTTCAGATCTCTTAGAGTAGTAGTTTAGTTACTCAGAATCAAAGACACAAGACAGGTTACCAAGAACCACGAAAACCTAAAAGAGGAAATCTAATGTTCAGTGAAAAATCAATGGTAACTTTAATTTGGGAAAAGAACATTTAATGTTAAAATACCTTTACTACAAAATGACTCACCCTATGAATTTAATGAAGTCGTAAGACAAAGTGTACAATCAGAATGCTATAGGGAAGTATCAATACAATGCATCAGTTTTTATCTGTGTCCCCTGAATAAAGCATTATAATGGGATTATAAAAGATGCTCAACCATAAAGGCTGGGTAAATGAATTATGCTCCAATCATTCGATGGCACAGTAAACAGTTGGTAAAAGGCAGGCTGTAGAGCTATGCGCAGTTGCATGGAAATACATCACCCTGGAGCACTCTCTAGGTGTCAGCACAGTTCCAGGAGCTTCATGTCGTTACTTTTCTTTATAACAAAAAGTTACAAAGTGGCACAGAAAGAACAATCCCATCTTTGTAAAATAAACACAATGTTATGTTTATATGCATACAAAAGGTTCAGGAAGAATCAACACCAAAATAGTAATAAAAATTCTGGATATTCTGAGTGTGAGTGAAGGACTTTTCTGTGTTTTCTAAATCTTTTACATCAAATGTTTATTAATACTGTCACCAAAAAAAGGAAAGATCTGTCGCTCAGAGGTTTTTCCACATCATATTGCCAATTCCTTCCCTACCCACTCTTCAGGGGGATGGGAGGTAGGGGTCACTTGAGAGAGCACCTTTCACCAGAAAATTAGCAAAGCTCCTAAGGTCAGAACATAAAGGCTGTATGAAAAGTTGATGAATAAAAATAAAATCAGATAATAGGACCGTAGCATCTTATTTTCTATTATGACACTACCATCAGTTATATTAGATATACTGTTAAAGACAAAGTAGTAAACAATTCTTTTGAGTCTATCTGAAATCTATACTACGTTCTTAGGAGTTACTTTTTTGAGATGGCTTGAAGAAATCATGTTCTTCTCCAATGTTTCTGAAGAACAAGACAGAGCATCATTTATGTACGATTTTCTCTAAGTAACCAAATAATTCTTCACTGTAGAAAAGCCAAAATGTTTTATATCTGAGTAGGTATTTCTCAGTTTCCAGGGAAACTGATACAAAATTGTCTGAAATAAAGACATTAAGAGCAAACTTCCAATGTGCCTGTGCTTTATATTTGGTGTTCTGACCTTGTTTCTATGGAAACTTAATTAATAGGCAAATGCTGAAATTGAGGTTTCTCTTATCACTTTATTGAATGCCCCCCCCAAAAAGACAAATTGAAATGAAATTTTAACAATCATGTTAAACATAAAAAGGTAAATTCTGTACTCATGAACTCTATTTTTCCAGTTCCTGATTTAGCACTCCTTCCTTATCATACATAGTCGTATGCTAAATGCTTAGTACCTTACCTGCCCGCTTACCAGCTTCCCCTAATGTCCCTCTGTCCAGGGCATTCTCGGCTTCAATTGGATTTCACCAGAACAAACTCTTTAAATTATATCAACGTGTTTACCTGACTGATGAATTTAGGCTATTTCATGACTTCTACTTTTATTCATATCCATTGCAATATATGTACAGACAGAGAATGGAGAGGTAAATGTTGCTTCTGAGTTGTGTACAATAAACTGGAATGGCAATAATCAAAACTGGAGTATGCTGAGATAGGCCTAACTTATGGATAAATTATAAAATATAAGGTGCACTCTAAACAGTTTCTTAAGCATCCCAAGAACTGAATTTGGCATATCTACCACCTCCCAAGTCTGTCTCTTTTGTTCAGTAGCTGTGTTACACAGTCATTTCAGATCTCTAAGTCTTGGCTTCTTCATCGGCAACAGAGGGAGAATATATACGGGCCTTATTTGTAGATGGAAGGGCCAAGTGAAATACACAAGAAAATGCATTGTAAATCTTAAAAGAATTCTATAAAGGTCCAATTTTCGTCTCTCATCCTACATTAGCCAACTACTAACTGTTTTTAAAAATCATTTAGAGGCTTACCTTATAGCAACAAGCAGAGCAGTTTTCACAAGTACTTACATGCTTTGTGTTTAAAGCTACAATTAATTCACATAATTTGTTCATTCTTTCACAATATCTAACTATTCTGAAAAGGGAGTACTTTCCACTTACAAAGCCACGTCCATCATAAGGGTGAATCCACAGGCTTAATTATTCTAACTTTTAAAGAAATTAAATAAACCCAACTAAAATTTAAATAGAAGAGCTGTAAGACATTTCGTCTATGAAATAATGAAATAATCTCTGGCATTTAAATGAAACAAATGGGCCAGTGGGGCTTTAACATCTTTATGATACAATGTTTTATACTTCAAAGAACAGTCTTTATTAAAGTGCCACTATGCTACCCAGAAATTTTTTTTTTTAACCTAGAGCCATCCCTTTCCAAAATTCTAGAGGCAAAAATCAAACATTTCCTCTCTGCTCTCTCTCCTCTCCTCCCCGACAACACCCACCCCCAGCCACTTAGCCATCAGAACTTTTACCTGAACATTCTTAAAGTTAAATAGTATTCTACTGGGGGGGGGGCGGAGGAGGGAGCCATGGAGACATTTTTCTGCAGGATGGATGTGGTATGTTAACTCCCAAACCTTTATATTACAAATGACAATCTGAAGTTGTTTTTTCTCCTTTGAAACTTCTGTCCAGCAGTCTCAGGAACCACCTCACCGCTCCCTTAGAACAGGCAACGTGCAAAAGAAGTCGGTTAAGGCTGTGCAGCTGAAGACATACTTGTGTCAAAGTGGGAATTTAAAAGTAATCAGAACTCCATGGGGTCTCCTTTGGTAAAGAAAAAAAACCCAACAACTATTCTCTGCAGCCGTGGCAGTAACGTTTCACACCGTTCACAGTTATTTTAAGCCCCTCTCCCACCATTTTCTTTCCTATCGTGTTCAAATTATAGTTAGAAGGGATAAAGTAGCTTCTATCAGGGCGACTAAAAACATTAAAATCCAAAGAATTTTAGTTAAGAACACCATACTGACTCTGTCCATCTCTATTTTGAATTTAAATGACAAATCCTCTAATGTTTGTCTTAATTGTCTCGAGTATCAACTACCTTAACGAATAGAAGTCTATCATCAGGCCCTTACCTAGTTCCTTCGCTTAGGTACCATCTGGATAGGGAGACGGGATGGATACGCCGAAGTTAGAGTATTTAAGTTTTCATTAAGAAAAGAGAGAATACACCAGAAAGTCTCTGCTAAGTCCCACGAGATGTTAAATAGAACCACGAACAGGAAGGGCCGCGGATTGGAGGGTCTCAGGCCGGGCTGGGAAATGGGAACGGGGGAAAGAATTGGGCATTCGGGTAGGGAAGAGGGAAGGAGACTGGCCGGACGCGACTGGTAAAGAATAAGGGGTGGGGATGCCAAGCAGAGCCAGCCTTCGTCCCCGGTGCCCAGCCCTGGGAGAGCCAACTCCGGGCAAGAAGGAGCCCTAGGCGGCGTCTCCCTCCCGGGGGACCCTGGGGGCGGCGGAGGCCAGAGGTAAGCCCGAGAGCAGACGGCGCCGACCCCGCGAGGGGCGAGGTGCGCCCGCCGCTTCTTACCTTCGGGCATCTCCCGGTCGCTGATGTGCTGCAGGTGGTGGCCTTCGCCACCTGCGAAATCCAACTCGGCGGGTTCCACGGTAGCCACCGCCGGAGCTACTGCCACCGCGTTCCCGGCCGCCGCCTTGTAGACCTCAAACTCGTAGTCCGGCTTCGCTGACCCCCTGCGCCGGCCCACCTTGGGGCTGGCATTGGGGCACAGGCAACAAGACAGCGAGTTCCCCATGGGGCGCCTTCACTCCTCGCCGCCGCCGCCTCCGCTCGTCCCCCGACTCCGCTGAGCTCAGAAGCCGCCCCCTCCCCCAACAATGGCGCGGCGGGCACTGGCAGCCCCGGGCTATGCCGGGGCTGTGCCGCACATGCAGACGCGACTTCGCCCGCCGCTCTCCTGTCCGCCCAGCCGCCGGGCCCCGGGCAGGGGCCCGGCCCCGGCCGCACCCCCGCCGCCGCCGCCTCCCCGGAGCCAACTAGTCTGTGAGGGCGGTGACCAGACCGGCTTATTTAAAAGGGGTGGGAACCAGACAAGCGCTGAGACACGCAACCACTGCAGGGAGAGAGCGCAGCCGGAGCTCCTCCTCCTTCCGCCGCCGCCTCCCAACTGAAAGTAGCTAGCTCGGCCGGCCCTTGCCTACCGGAATGTGTCCTTCGGTCACCTGGTTACGACGGACCAATCACGACCAGAGTTCCCTCAGAGCGCAGGCATGTGACTCACAATGCCCCGCCCCCGCCCGCGGCTGCCCCGCCCCCCGAGCGGCGCGCCCCGGACTCTGGTTTCCATTCATCTCTCGCGCTCCGAGCTTTCCGGTCCTGTGGGAAGCGCCGCGTTTGTTTTTTTTTTGTGTTGTTTTGTTTTGTTTTGTTTTGTTTGTTTTTTTATACTGCAGGTTCTTATTAGGCATCAGTTTTATACACATCAGTGTATACATGTCAATCCCAATTCAGCACACCACCATCCCCACCTCACCGCAGTTTTCCCCCCTTGGTGTCCATATGTCCATTCTCTACATCTGAGTCTCAACTTCTGCCCTGCAAACTGGATCAGCTGTACCATTTTTCTAGGTTCCACATACATGCATTAATATACGATATTTGTTTTTCTCTTTCTGACTTACTTCACTCTGTATGACAGTCTCTAGATCCATCCACGTCTCAACAAATGACTCAATTTCGTTCCTTTTTATGGCTGAGTAATATTCCATTGTATATATGTACCACAACTTCTTTATCCATTCGTCTGTTGATGGGCATTTAGCTTGCTTCCATGACCTGGCTATTGTAAATAGTGCTGCAATGAACATTCGGGTGCATGTGTCCTTTTGAATTACGGTTTTCTCTGGGTATATGCCCAGTAGTGGGATTGCTGGGTCATATGGTAATTCTGTTTTTAGTTTTTTAAGGAAGCTCCATATTGTTCTCCATAGTGGCTGTATCAATTTACATTCCCACCAACAGTGCAAGAGGGTTCCCTTTTCTCCACACCCTCTCCAGCATTTGTTGTTTGTAGATTTTCTGATGATGCCCATTCTAACAGGAGTGAGGTGATACCTCATTGTAGTTTTGATTTGCATTTCTCTAATAATTAGTGATGTTGAGCATCTTTTCATGTGCTTCGTGGCCGTCTGTATGTCTTCTTTGGAGAAATGTCTATTTAGGTCTTCTGCCCATTTTTGGATTGGGGTGTTTGTTTCTTTGATATTGAGCTGAATGAGCTGTTTATATATTTTGGAGATTAATCCTTTGTCCGTTGATTCATTTGCAAATATTTTCTCCCATTCTGAGGGTTGTCTTTTTGTCTTGTTTATGGTTTCCTTTGCTGTGCAAAAGCTTTGAAGTTTCATTAGGTCCCACTTGTTTATTTTTGTTTTTATTTCCATTACTCTAGGAGGTGGATCAAAAAAGATCTTGCTGTGATTTATGTCAAAGAGTGTTCTTCCTATGTTTTCCTCTAAGAGTTTTATAGTGTCCAGTCTTATATTTAGGTCTCTAATCCATTTTGAGTTTATTTTTGTGTATGGTGTTAGGGAGTATTCTAATTTCATTCTTTTACATGGAGCTGTCCAGTTTTCCCAGCACCACTTATTGAAGAGACTGTCTTTTCTCCATTGTATATCTTTGCCTCCTTTGTCATAGATTAGTTGACCATAGTTGCGTGGGTTAATCTCTGGGCTTTCTATCTTGTTCCATTGATCTATGTTTCTGTTTTTGTGCCAGTACCATATTGTCTTGATTACTGTAGCTTTGTAGTATAGTCTGAAGTCAGGGAGTCTGATTCCTCCAGCTCCATTTTTTTGCCTCAAGACTGCTTTGGCTATTCGGGGTCTTTTGTGTCTCCATACAAATTGTAAGATGATTTGTTCTAGCTCCGTAAAAAATGCCATTGGTAATTTGATAGGGATTGCATTGAATCTGTAGATTGCTTTGGGTAGTATACTCATTTTCACAATGTTGATTCTTCCAATCCAAGAACATGGTATATCTCTCCATCTGTTGGTATCATCTTTAATTTCTTTCATCAGTGTCTTATAGATTTCTGCATACAGGTCTTTTGTCTCCCTAGGTAGGTTTATTCCTAGGTATTTTATTCTTTTTGTTGCAATGGTAAATGGGAGTGTTTCCATAATTTCTCTTTCAGATTTTTCATCATTAGTGTATAGGAATGCAAGAGATTTCTGTGCATTAATTTTGTAACCTGCAACTTTACCATATTCATTAATTAGCTCTAGCAGTTTTCTGGTGGCAGTTTTAGGATTCTCTATGTATAGTATCATGTCATCCGCAAACAGTGACAGTTTTACTTCTTCTTTTCCAATTTGTATTCCTTTTATTTCTTTTTCTTGTCTGATTGCCGTGGCTAGGACTTCCAGAACTATGTTGAATAATAGTGGTGAGAGTGGACGTCCTTGTCTCGTTCCTGATCTTAGAGGAAATGCTTTCAGTTTTTCACCATTGAGAATGATGTTTGCTGTGGGTTTGTCATATATGGCCTTTATTATGTTGAGGTAGGTTCCCTCTATGCCCACTTTCTGGAGAGTTTTTATCAGAAATGGGTGTTGAATTTTGTCAAAAGCTTTTTCTGCATCTATTGAGATGATCATATGGTTTTTCTTCTTCAATTTGTTAATATGGTGTATCACATTGATTGATTTGCGTATATTGAAGAATCCTTGCATCCCTGGGATAAATCCCACTTGATCGTGATGTATGATCCTTTTAATGTGTTGTTGGATTCTGTTTGCTAGTATTTTGTTGAGGATTTTTGCATCTATATTCATCAGTGATATTGGTCTGTAATTTTCTTTTTTTGTAGTGTCTTTGTCTGGTTTTGGTATCAGGGTGATGGTGGCCTCATAGAATGAGTTTGGGAGTGTTCCTTCTTCTGCAATTTTTTGGAAGAGTTTGAGAAGGATGGGTGTTAGCTCTTCTCTAAATGTTTGATAGAATTCACCTGTGAAGCCATCTGGTCCTGGACTTTTGTTTGTTGGAAGATTTTTAATCACAGTTTCAATTTCATTACTTGTGATTGGTCTGTTCATATTTTCTGTTTCTTCCTGATTCAGTCTTGGAAGGTTATACCTTTCTAAGAATTTGTCCATTTCTTCCAGGTTGTCCATTTTATTGGCATAAAGTTGCTTGTAGTAGTCTCTTAGGATGTTTTGTATTTCTGCGGTGTCTGTTGTAACTTCTCCTTTTTCGTTTCTGATTTTATTGATTTGAGTCCTCTCCCTCTTTTTCTTGATGAGTCTGGCTAATGGCTTATCAATTTTGTTTATCTTCTCAAAGAACCAACTTTTAGTTTTATTGATCTTTGCTATTGTTTTCTTTGTTTCTATTTCATTTATTTCTGCTCTGATCTTAATGATTTCTTTCCTTCTGCTAACTTTGGGTTTTGTTTGTTCTTCTTTCTCTAGTTTCTTTAGGTGTAAGGTTAGATTGTTTACTTGAGATTTTTCTTGTTTCTTTAGGTAGGCTTGTATAGCTATAAACTTCCCTCTTAGAACCGCTTTTGCTGCATCCCATAGGTTTTGGGTCGTCGTGTTTTCATTGTCATTTGTCTCTAGGTATTTTTTTATTTCCTGTTTGATTTCTTCAGTGATCTCTTGGTTATTTAGTAACGTATTGTTTAGCCTCCATGTGTTTGTCTTTTTTACGTTTTTTTCCCTGTAATTCATTTCTAATCTCATAGCGTTGTGGTCAGAAAAGATGCTTGATATGATTTCAATTTTCTTAAATTTACTGAGGCTTGATTTGTGACCCAAGATGTGATCTATCCTGGAGAATGTTCCGTGCGCACTTGAGAAGAACGTGTAATCTGCCGTTTTTGGATGGAATGTCCTATATATATCAATTAAATCTATCTGGTCTATTGTGTCATTTAAAGCTTCTGTTTCCTTATTTATTTTCATTTTGGATGATCTGTCCATTGGTGTAAGTGAGGTGTTAAAGTCCCCCACTATGATTGTGTTACTGTCGATTTCCTCTTTTATAGCTGTTAGCAGTTGCCTTATGTATTGAGGTGCTCCTATGTTGGGTGCATATATATTTATAATTGTTATATCTTCTTCTTGGATTGATCCCTTGATCATTATGTAGTGTCCTTCCTTGTCTCTTGTAACATTCTTTATTTTAAAGTCTATTTTATCTGATATGAGTATAGCTACTCCAGCTTTCTTTTGATTTCCATTTGCATGGAATATCTTTTTCCATCCCCTCACTTTCAGTCTGTATGTGTCCCTAGGTCTGAAGTGGGTCTCTTGTAGACAGCATATATATGGGTCTTGTTTTTGTATCCATTCAGCCAGTCTATGTCTTTTGGTTGGGGCATTTAATCCATTCACGTTTAAGGTAATTATCGATATGTATGTTCCTATGACCATTTTCTTAATTGTTTTGGGTTTGTTTTTGTAGGTCCTTTTCTTCTCTTGTGTTTCCCACTTAGAGAAGTTCCTTTAGCATTTGTTGTAGAGCTGGTTTGGTGGTGCTGAATTCTCTTAGCTTTTGCTTGTCTGTAAAGCTTTTGATTTCTCCATCGAATCTAAATGAGATCCTTGCCGGGTAGAGTAATCTTGGTTGTAGGTTCTTCCCTTTCATCACTTTAAGTATATCATGCCACTCCCTTCTGGCTTGCAGAGTTTCTGCTGAGAAATCAGCTGTTAACCTTATGGGAGTTCCCTTGTATGTTATTTGTCGTTTTTCCCTTGCTGCTTTCAGTAATTTTTCTTTGTCTTTAATTTTTGCCACTTTGATTACTATGTGTCTCGGCGTGTTTCTCCTTGGGTTTATTCTGTATGGGACTCTCTGCGCTTCCTGGACTTGGGTGGCTATTTCCTTTCCCATGTTAGGGAAGTTTTCGACTATAATCTCTTCAAATATTTTCTCTGGTCCTTTCTCTCTCTCTTCTCCTTCTGGGATCCCTATAATGCGAATGTTGTTGCGTTTAATGTTGTCCCAGAGGTCTCTTAGGCTGTCTTCATTTCTTTTCATTCTTTTTTCTTTAGTCTGTTCCACAGCAGTGAATTCCACCATTCTGTCTTCCAGGTCACTTATCCGTTCTTCTGCCTCAGTTATTCTGCTATTGATTCCTTCTAGTGTAGTTTTCATTTCAGTTATTGTATTGGTCATCTCTGTTTGTTTGTTCTTTAATTCTTCTAGGTCTTTGTTAATCATTTCTTGCATCTTCTCAATCTTTGCCTCCACTCTTATTCCGAGGTCCTGGATCATCTTCACTATCATTATTCTGAATTCTTTTTCTGGAAGGTTGCCTATCTCCACTTCATTTAGTTGTTTTTCTGGGGTTTTTTCTTGTTCCTTCATCTGGTACATAGCCCTCTGCCTTTTCATCTTCTCTGTCTTTCTGTAACTGTGGTTTTTGGTCCACAGGCTGCAGGATTGTAGTTTTTCTTGCTTCTGTTCTCTGCCCTCTGGTGGTTGAGGCTATCTAAGAGGCTTGATGGGAGGCTCTGGTGGTGGGTAGAGCTGACTGTTGCTGTGGTGGTCAGAGCTCAGTAAAAACGCCGCGTTTGTTAATCGAAGCCGTCCTGAGTCAGTGGGCTCTGTAGAAAGCCCCTGTTCGTAAAATGCCAGTTCAGTTAGCAACTCGGTTTCACCGGGTCGACAGTTGACTCATTTGATGTATCGCTCAACGAACTTAGTTTCACCCCAATTTTTGACCGTTTTTTATAACTGAATGCTCCTCCTATCTTGCCTTCCAAAGAGTGTTAGTTTCCGCCTACAGTTTAACCATAGCAACCCCCGGGGCCCTGGTCCTACTCTCAATAAAGAGCTGTGGCTGTGTCTTGAATGAGACTCGAGGACACATCACCCCTCCACTTCCTCATCAGTAAATTAGGTACCGAACTCCTCCCTCCCACCTCTGAGGCGCTGGGATTCAGCAACTCGCTTTTCTCGCCTGTTTCTCTCTTCCACGGCAGGAGTTTCCAGGTTTCCCTACTTTAGCCAACAACAACGCATAAAGCACGATTTTCTCATACAAACTTGAGAGTCACAAAGTGAAGTACCACGGTCTTGATTTGATGAAGATGATAACGATAGTTAACATTTGGCAAACACTATGCGCCCGCCCCCGTTCCAAGTGAGGTACTCATTTAACCCTCGGGAACAAAATCCTCAGAAACCTTCATTTTACAGATTTTACAGAAGCTAAGTAACGTTCCCAAGGTCACACGATTGCTCAGGGGTGTGGCCAGGATTTGATCCCTGATTGTGTGGATCCCCAAAGGCATCTTATTGTGATCATCAGAAAATAAAGGTAGAAGTCAAATTTGGTTGGAAGTGGCATAGTGTATCAGGATTTTCTTTTTTTAAGGAGGAGCAATTTTTTGATGTGGATTTTAAAATACTTTCCCTTCATTCAACATTGATTAGTCCCTCCTACATGCCAGGCACCCGTGTGTGAAAAATAGTCCTGCCCTCAGTGACCTCAGGCACGGTGAGAAAACAAAGGCTTAGAAAGCCCAATAGTCTGAGGTCACACTGCTGCAAAGTGCTTAAACCTGAAATTCAAACCTAGATCTATTAACCCCAAGTAGATGCTGGGGTAAAGAGCTTGGTTTTCTTCCCAGAAACATGAGAGCCATTGAATGTTGTGAAGTTAAGGAGTCACTATCAGGTGGTTTGTAGTGAGGTCACGCTTGAGAATAAGTAGGACTGATGGAAGCAACAAAACCCATTAAGAGACTTTATATTCATCTAAGAGAGGAGTGAGGGTTCAAACTAAAGGCAGTGGCAGAGATTGGAGTGGAGGGAAAGGATCTGAGGTCATTTGGGAGGTAGAATAGAAGGGCTCAGTGACTAGATATGGAGCGGGAAGGGGAAAAGAGAAGCAAAAATGGCTGCTAGGGTTCTGGCTTAGGGAACTATGTAGAGTGTGGTTACTTTTTCTTAGATAGTGCAGGAAAAGGAAGAGGTTTGGGAAGGAAGATCATTTTGGCTTCCGTTAAGCGGAACATGGAAATGGAGCTCTCTGGTTGAAAGTAAGCCTCTGCAGACTAAGTCCATTTTGTGATATCCCAACTTATGTTTTCAAAAATAACACATTAAATCAATTTAAAAATGTGATTGGGGAAATTCCCTAATGTTGACAGCTAAGAATATCACATTTTTCATGGAGCAACTTGGAATCTATGGTTTTAGTAAATGAGGCATCCTATGTAAAATAAAACTGGTAAATGAGAGCTCTACCCACCACCAGAGCCTCCCATCAAGCCTCTTAGATAGCCTCAACCACCAGAGGGCAGACAGCAGAAGCAAGAAAAACTACAATCCTGCAGCCTGTGGACCAAGAAACAGTTAGAGAAAGACAGAGAAGATGAAAAGGCAGAGGGCTATGTACCAGATGAAGGAACAAGAAAAAACCCCAGAAAAACAACTAAATGAAATGGAGATAGGCAACTGCCGTAGACCGGCTGCAGAAAGCTAGAAGTTCCTGGCGGTGAGGGGTAAGGAACTGAAAAGCACCAGTATGGGGTCAGAAGGGCCAAGACAACTGATGGTTGCAAGGCAAGTTTATTCAAAGAGCATGAATGTATATATAGGTTTAGTACGGAACGAATATCAGACAATACATCAGTAAACCTTGTATTTCCACATAATTCTGTCGCCACTATCTATGCACCACTATCTATGCACCACTATCTATGCACCACTATCTATGCGTCAGCATGCCTTATGGGCCATTCTTTGGAGATACAGACTTCCCCCTCAGGGCAGCACGTCCTTCTTCTGGGGAACAACCAGGGGCTCTTAGATGCAGAGCAGGCACCTGGAGCGAAACTGGCCGCAAGCCATTTTCCTTTTTTACGCTCAATACCGCAGCGTCAGGAGTGCATACCAAGAGAGAGACAAGCAGTTCTCCGGAAAGCAGAAAGCTGAATAAGCTTACAGCTTGGGGGCCACCACAACAAATGACACTCATAGTTGGCTCTTTCTGCATGTTTCTGACCCTCTGTTCTGGGGCAGCTCACTCTGGTGGGTCCTTCAGGGGAGGAGCTTGCCATGTGGTCACAGTCTTCGGCGTTGGGCTGAGAACTCTTAGACAGTAGAGCCCGTGGTGTCTGATTAGCTCTGCCCAGCCTCATGAGGAGAAGGGCCTGGCCTGCGTCTCCTGATGTTCCAAAGATGGCTCTCCTGAGGACAAAGCAGGACGGGCTGGAGGGCAGATGCCACTGGTAGAAAGAGCTGTGGCCAGAAGGGGTTTTGCATAGTAATCCAGTACTTGGTCCATTTTCATTCTCCTGCCGTTCAGAGGCCTGGCCCCCGGGTCTGCTTTCACTGTGCTGTTAGTGTCACAGAAACAATACTTTGAGTAAGCAAGAGAGAGCTACAAAGGCACAAAGATCTTTCATATTTGCTTTACACATGCCCTCCCCTGAGCTACCTGCAGACAGGTTTAATATGGGGATCTCTCAGAGCAGGTGCAATAGCAGACAAGGATAGATGGGGAAAGAGAGGGAGGGAGGGAGGAGGGGAGGGAGGAGGGGAGGGAGGGAAGGAGAGGAATGAAAAGTCCCGCTTCTGAGAAAAGAGTTCTTTACAGCCAGATCAAACACAAAACTAGAGGAGCAGCAAACAGGACGATTTTTATTCTCATTCAACTCTCACAGGAGATAGGAACGCACATGCTAAAACAGCATTTGCCGGTGTAAGAGCTCACAGTTTTCCACAAAGTCTTTACCCGACAGGATTGTGCAGTTGAGTTGATCTACAAGTGGTTCATAAAGAGCTCCCCCCTCACCCCGCCACACACACGGAAAAGCCAAGTTTCATAACGCCATGACCCTGATCCCTGAAAAGCCCCCTGGAGGCTGACCGTCAGGCCTCCTGCCTGAAGGTGGTTCATCCCAGGGCGGCTGCAGGCTGCACGCGGGCTCAGTGTGCTCTGGCCACAGGCGGCTGTCCAAGCCCATGCAGCTGCTCTCCTCCCCGCCCAGGTGGGGGGACCCTCCAGGCCACCTGGGGTAGCGCTCCCTCTTGGGGACCCTAAGCATCCAACAGAACCGGAGGGGCCTGTGCTGGGCAACCAGCTGGCTGGAGGGAGGGCATAGCTGGTGTTCTGTCATGGTCTTCCTTGGCCCTTTGTTCTCCCAGCTCAAAGCTTTCGTGATGGAGAAGCCGTCCCCATCTTTAGGGGGAGATCTGGTCATTAGAGCCCGGGAGGAGGAAGCCCTTCGCTTCCTGCGGACCTTGCAGCTTTGATGTCACTTAGGTTTCTGTTGAACACCTGGATTTGGATGCAGTTGGAGGAGTGCACTTAGGGATTGGAAGTCATCCAGGAATTTCAAGCAATCAGATGCACCCGGAATGTTAGTAGTTTAAATCAAGGTTTGACAAATTACAGCTCATGGGCTAATCCAGCCCTCGTCCTATTTTTATACGGCCAGCAAGCTAAGAGTGGTTTCTATATTTTTAAAAAGTTGTAAAACAAACAAACAAGAATATGCAAGAGAGACATATATGACCTGCATAGCCTAAAATACTTACTATGTGTCCTTATGTGATTTACAGAATCAGCTTGCCAGCCCCTGGTAAATGAAGGAGCTAGAGATGATAAAACGTCTAAAGTTCACGAGGAACGGTAAAGACAGTGAATCCCTGGTGGCAAGCATTCACCTTCACTGGAGAATGACACTAGCTGAGCAGGCGCGTGGCTCCCCGCTCACCTGACGGTGCCCGGCCTGCTTATTATAGGGTGACGAGGGCGAAGTTTCCTAGATGGAAACTGCACAACACGGAGGGATGTGATGGATAGTTTTATGTCGACTTGGCTGGGGCATGGTACCCAGATATTTGGTCAGTCGTAGTTGGATGTTGCTGTGATGTCATATTTCAGATGAGATTAACATTTAAACCAGGAGACTTTGAGAAAAGCAGATTGCCCGCCATAATCTGGTTGCATCTCATCCAATTAGTTGAAGGCCTTAAGAGAAAAAAGATTGACCAGCCCCCCCACCCCCCGGGGGAAAAGGGAATTCTGCAGCAGACGGTGTTTGGATGGTCTTTCAGCATCTCCAGCCCACCAACCCACCCTGCTGATTTTAGGCTGCCTAGCCTCTGCCATCACATGAATCAATTCCTTAAAATAACTCACTCTCTCTCTGTCTCACACAAACACGCACATACATACACGCACATACCTACTCGTGTGTGTGTGTGTGTGTGTGTGTGTGTGTGTGTGTATTCTATTTCTCTGGAGAACCCTGACTACTACCAGGGGGCTGACCTATATACAAATCTTGATAAAAAACGCTCTCTGGTTACAA